>NC_091124.1:31595833-31911666 GCF_040183065.1 Periplaneta americana | reverse complement strand
TCTCGCACAAAATACATTTGAAGAAGAAAATAAACACTACGGTACAAATTTGTAACTCGTTTTATGGAAGTTTTAGCTAGGATAAGTCGAATGGAAGAGTGTTCTAAGGGACGCAAGTCTTTCAAATTCTGTGAGGCGCATATTATGTAAGCACTGAGATATTTTTTTGAGAATAAATACAAGAAATTGATATTTTTCTTTAAAAATGTAATTATTTCACTTGAATGTACTACCCTTAAATTTGAATTTGTCGCATTTTGTTACAGAAGAGGTGCGGTATAACACTGGCCTATTTAAAAAAATGCCAGAGGATTAGAGGAAATCCCCATGATTACGTGTTTCAGGAATTAGAGTATTGGAATTGGGATAAATAAGCACAATTTTCTATAATATTCAAGTGTGTCTGAAAGAGTTTATTGTTGTTTATTGTTAGTAAAACAACATGTACAAAAATGCAGTCTTAATTCTTCCCTGAAGGAGTAAAAACTCGTGCTCAGGGAGTTATCGAAACACATACTTAACACAAACAAAGATAATTATTGGACACAAAGTGGGTCAAGAAAACAAATTATAAGAATAAATTAACTTTAAAAATACAATTTCAGTTTTAACAATTTAACATATACAAATACATATACATATTAAATCAGTATATATTCTTTAACAATTAAATTCCTAACGTTATTTTTTTAATTTCTGCTACTAAAATTTTCCAAATTTGGGTATTTTTCAATTATTTTATTATATAACCTTGGATCAAAGTAGGTACCATGGCTAAGTGTGCTTGTGAAATACTTTGGTTCCTTTGGTCGTATTAAATCGGATCTTTTAGTTCCATATTTAGGATGATACAATTTAAATTTATTACGAGTTTTATATATGAAGTTTAATAAGGCAATATAATAAATCTGTTTAATTTTCAAATCATTAAAATCAGTGAACAAAAGCTCGGATGAGTAATCAATTGGTTTATTAAGGCATATTTTAATTATTCTTGTCTGAATAAGTATTAGTGGAGTGAGATTAGAATTACAAGCATTTCCCCTCCTAAAATTCCATACTGGAGAATGGATTGAAATAAAGCTAAATAAATGAGACGTAAAATATTAACTGGTAAATATGACCGAAGTATAACAAATATATAAATTATTTTACGTAATCTATTGCATAAATATGTAATATGTTTGTTCCATCGTAAGTGTTGGTCGATCGTAATGCCTAAATACTTAACTTCTGAGGATTCGGTTAATATGGGACATTCACAATTTTGAGAAGAACAATCAGAATGATGAATTTCGAGCCTAAAGGAAGATTGAGGAGATTTAAGACCACTGGACCTTAGTGAAAACGGAACAACAGTTGTTTGGATGCGTTTAAGGAAAGAGCGTTTGAATCAAATGTATAAGTTACATGAAATAAGCTATGAATAACAATCAGTCTTCCAATAATAATTTCAATGCATTGAGGGAGAGAGTGGTGAAATTTTGGTAATTTTCAGTAAAAAAAAAATCACATTTTTCGTTTTTTGTGAAAAAATGAGTCAGCAATATCCTATTTATATGTTGAGGAAGGTTCGGTTTTCTGGGGCGCTTTGAAGCATAATAATGTATTATTTAAATGGCTGCGCTCTTGAATTTGAATTCCATGGAAACTTCACAATCTGTTTTCTCATACTTTTTTTCAGCGCATTTCGTTATGTTCAAAGTGTAAAGGCTCTTATAGTTTTGATGCTAGGAACTGGACATTTTTACAGCATGTTCTATGTACTATTGTTAACGAAACACAGTAGCATTTTTTTAAATAAATTAAATACTTTCGAAATTAAAAAGTAAAATATACTCAGTGGACACTAAAAATTTAAATTTTTAAGTTGCATATTTGAAAATAAGTTCTTCTTATTTATTAATATACATTTAAAATTCCGAATACTTAGTTATTTTCTAACCATATCAGAAATGTTATGAAAAAATAGTTCTGCATAAATCTTAAAAGTTTTGTTAGAGGAGACAGATTTTTAAATTGTTATTTGTTTAATTTGGGTAACTCAAAAACTATTAGTTTGATCATAACGAAACTTATATGCAAGAATAGTTATAGGAAGCGAATGAAGTGTCTACCTTAAAATTGTAGAAAACAGAATGAACTATTAAGTGAACAAGGAAAATATTATTTTACAGCCTAGACAATTAACAATTGACTGATATACTGTATATAAGCACATAAAAATATCTCGTAAATATTGTTTTAGGTTATTCGTTATTTCGTGAAACCAAATGCTTGCGCGCACCGTAGCTTACAGTAAGAACCATATGGTGGGGTAAGTGAGCTAGCTTTCTACAGGTAGAAGCGTAGCGAGCTTGCTCAGTTTGTTTTCTTTCCCTGACGCGCAGTTAGACTTCACGACATACCGAATGGCCTTATATTATTATTTATCACATCTGTATGTGAGTAATACCAAGCTTGTTTCAGCTTTCTGTAGTTACGCATGAATTGTCTGTTTTGCGTCTATGTCAAAGAAAAACTTTTTTTAATATATCGCAATCCCCCATAGAATATAATAGGCCTACACTCTTCAAAATAGATTATGTAGTATATACAGACTCTCCTGTTGTGTAGGAATGGACTCGTTTACATTGTTAAGCTCATCAGAAATGGCGTAAGCTTTTCCATAGCGACCGAAGTAAAACGACTTCAATGTAAGAATCGTTCCACTAAATCGTTTCATTTGTTTTATTAACGTAGATCGAATATAGACGTTACAGGTAAAGAAAAAAAAAAACAAATTCGATTCCGTAAAATTAGTTGCTATGACAACTTTAAATTATTAGGGTAAACTAGGGTCTGTTGGACAGTCGGGCATGTTGGACACTCCTTACTTTAACGTGTTACCACGCCACTTGTGGGCACCACATTCTGCTAGAAGTCAATGACGGAAGTAGCCCCACTCGTGGCTACTTCCGTCATTGACTTCTAGCTGAATGTGGTGCCCACAAGTGGCGTGGTAACACGTTAAAGTACGGAGTGTCCAACATGCCCGACTGTCCAACAGACCCTAGTTTACTCTGTAGTATTCATTTCGCTAAAGTAGCATTCTAGGATCTGTAATCACTTTGCAAAGTAACTGTATTGGAGAGCATATATAAAAATAAGTATAATGTTTGAAAGTAAATGTTCACATCCATCATCTTTCTCTATGAAAAGGAATCAATATTCAGTTGCTGTAGGTTTAATGAGTGTCTGAAAGCGTTTGTTCATCTCCGGCCATCTTTTTTATTTGGTTATTTAACGACGCTTTATCAACTGCTAGGCTATTTAGCGTCGATGAGATTGGTGATAGCGAGATGATATTTGGCGAGATGAGGCCGAGGATTCGCCATAGATTACATGACATTCGTTTTACGGTTGGGGAAAATCTCGGAAACAATCCAACTAGGTAATCATTCTAAACGGGAATCGAACCCGCATCCGAGCGCAACTCCAGATCGGTAGACAAGCGCCTTACCGACCGAGCTACGCCGGTGGCTCCGGCCATCTTTCTCTCTGGATAAATTTCATTCTTCAATTCGTAAGTTACATTTAATGGTTGTATGGAAGATTAGGTTGAACTATGCCCTTCGTTTTGGTCTGGAAACACATAATAATTAATATCTATCTAATGGGTGTCTAAAACTTAGTTCTAAGCTTCAAGCACCATTTTCCACTGAAGAAAATACTCTTGTTCAATAATTTTTTGATTTCACATTTCATACACTTTCGGAGTTGCGGCATAAAGAGAAGTATTTTTTCTATTATCGCATCAACTACTGTTCTTTCTGTACATAATCAGTTACTGTATAAACTGATGTAACTAAATCGTATACTCTTTTTTATCATAATATTAAACTCAGTCGAAAATAGTTCACTGTAACTGTTTTTCATTATTATGTTCTAGAATATTTTGTACATTATTTCGCTGCAGTTTGCTGTTATATTACGCAAACATTTATCGAATTCACAGCTTTTATTAGTTATTGGAAAGGGAGATCTGTAACCTACATCAAAAGGGTTGTTTATTTTATTTCTGTATCTGTTTATAACATTTCCGGTCTCATTCTAAATATCAATTAAAAGGAAAGCAGTACAGTTTAAAATATCTGATCTTGTTTTTTTTTTTACATAAATGAAAATATTTATATTAAAATTCAAACCAGAATACTGATTTATTTGTTTTTTTACTTTATCTACATTCAAAGGACTGTGAGTGTAGGACATTCTGTGCTTCAGAGATGATAAAATCTTGGTTACATTTTACTGCTTTTTAAAACGGTGTTTCCATGGCAACGGCTTAGGTGGAAAATTGGACTGTGCTATTGAGATGAATTTCAAAGGCACGTGACGACAGCCTAATCCCAACTCCAATCTGTCCAAGGTTTTTGTTCGCAGAGATGTAATTATGTGCCTGGAAAGAGTCCCAAAGTAATCTGAAGTAAAACTTTCTCTTCTCTTTCATTCGTAAAAATATTTCAGTTTTATTCGTACTACATAACTAGAACTAAAAATATTTTTATACAGGATGATTCAGAAAACCCGTGCAAAAATTAAACTGGAAATGGGAGATACTTCTACAGAACATTTTTGAGATATGGAACTTGGAGTCTGGAAAGGTAATGTGGGCTTAAAATTTTCTATCGCTAACGCTTACTTTGTTTGACTTTGTGCAGTGAATTCAACAGCGTAAAAGATCATGAGAGTAAATATTGACAACTAATAATGAGAATTATTTTGAGAATATTAACCGATTCATAACGCCTCTACGCATATAAAATCACGTGATTTTGAAATCTGATCTATTTTATTTAGTGGCTAAATGCAGATGTTGTAATTTGCTTTTGATATTATTGTGTGGCATTTCTCTGGTTTCTCTGTAAAAATTGTCAATTTTTTAAAATTATTTTTATGTGAAATAGTTTTATAATACAAATCAACATTAATATTAATTGAATATAGTATATGAACCAATAATGAAGCACAATTTAACTGATGCCCAGAAGTAAATTAAACTTGATTCATTTATGAGATAATGTGACATGCGCAGAACTGTAAACAATGTCGCCTTCATATCTGACGGTTACTATAGTAGCCTGAAATATAAATAAGCTGAGAGGGCGATATTGTCAACATAAATCAAAATTAAAAGTGTCGATTATTGTTTCCATTATTGGTAAAACTGTGCATAGTTTATCGATATTAGGTGTTCTCTAAAACTTGTTATGCAAACAGGCCTATCTCGTATTAGAAATCAAGAGACACAGTGAAGATTTACAAATCACAGAGCGTTTTCTTAATAGTAATATTTTATGCTCTTTATTTTCATATTTCCAATATTTGTATTTTGTTTTAAATTTGTGACAAAATCATGTCATAAGCTTTAATTTGTAATTTACATTTTTGTTATTATTGTTTATATCCCAAAGAATGACTTCAATGTGACTGTAAAAAAAATGGATCTACAGGGTGTTTCAGAATAACTATTCCTAATTTTCTGATGAGATACGTAGTATGTAATGAAACATTATTTCGTAATATTTGTATCAGGCAGTATTTCCGTATCGAGATATAACTATATGAAATAAATGAGAATTAAAAAAAAAAAACTCAACATGAACTGGCCACTATCTTGAAGACGTTGATCTAGCGTTGAAAATGTTGTATGACAGGGAATATGACTCTGAGGATGTTGCTTCACACAATTTCGCCGTACCTCATTATCTTTGTCATAAACTGCTACATATGCCATATGTATGTCTGCTAATTCAACTTTGAAGATCGATTAAATTTTAGTGGTTGGAAATTGATAAAAATGTCTGACAGAAGTTATTTTATAAAGTACAACGAAAAAAAAACCCAACTTCAATTGTTTCCATGGTAACGGGGATAGCTGAAACAAAATACAGTCATGGACGATAATGTCAAAGAGGAGTTGCAACTTTTAACGTATTACCTCGATGTGGAAGCATTTCCGGACGCGACTTCATTAAGAAAAAAATGTTTAATTACATGCTCTCTAACACATCTAAAAATTAGGAATATTATTCTGAAACATCTTGTATATTACCGGTGCCAAATATGGGGAAATTTTGGTATTACCCCAACACTGGCTTTAATATCTCCCTCAATCATAGCCTACACTACAGTAGAACCTCTATTATCCGTGGTAATGATGGGGGTTGGCTGAACGGTTAATCGAAAAAATCGGATAATCCGTACCACAGAAGAATTTCATAAATTAAGTGTTGCATAATTCAGTTTCATAAACTTCTCTGTGGTTATATGTTTTAACGCATTAGGTACTGGATCAGAACTTTTTAAGTATAATAGCTCTGTTGGAAAGAGTGGGTGCAGAAAGAATAACGCTGAAACTGATCAGGAACACAAAAAGGAATTGGCTGGGTCACTGACTGAGAAGAAAGTGCCTACTGAAGGATTCACTGGAAGGAATGGTGAACGGTAGAAGATTTCGTGGCAGGAGAAATCAAATAATAGAAGACATTAAGTATAGGTCATATGCGGAGACTAAGAGGAAGACAGAAAATAGGAAAGACTGGAGAATTCTGGGTTTGCAGCGATAGAACACTATGAATGAATGAATTAATGTCGGGTTTCGGTTAAACGAGCGTTGAGCGGATTCCGCCGATTTTGGAATAGACACCGACGCACTTAGGTTAGGTTAGGTTAGTTTAGGCTTTTATTATCCCGTCAAGATGAAGGTGAAAGCGATTGAGTGTGATTTTTTGTTTTCTATGTTGGCAGTTCAAGTACGTCGGTGTCTATTCCAAAATCGGCGGAATCCGCTCAACGTTCGTTTCACCCGGGTTTCTAAGGGTCAAGGAAACTTCCTATGTTGGATTTCTGTGGAAAGATAGCAAAAATATAGGTCTCATGTTATAGATTGAAGTAATTCATACACTTTATCCTTGTTTTTATTAAATCTCGCACAGTTGTAACACCAATCTCATATTCCGATCTGAGATGAACCACAGTTCTTCTTTTCCAAAACCACTCGATACTTAGCACAATATGTATTCTTTTGGCACTTCAGAAAGACGTTTTGCAGAGACATTAAACAAGTCAATCGAACAGTAGATCATAATGTGTAAGGGCAAAGGTTTTTAATATCACTCTCTATAAAAAAAATACGAGTACGTAGTAATGTATTGTGCAGTACTCAATACAGAATGACAGACGGATAATAGGGTGACGGATAATCGGGGTTCTACTGTATATCGGATTTCTGTATTCGTAGTTTCACGTCTGTATCCAATTTGTGAGCGATGTTATGGTTCAAATTTTATCACAATTATTACACACCGGTACTCATCCAGAATTTGTCTATAAAACAATATTGCTTGACTAAAGACAACTGCTACACATGGTTGTTATCTTTTAATATCGACTTACATAACGTATTGCAGCGCATAGCTGCAATTTCATGGACATACGAAATCATAGTTTTATAAACAATTGAAAAGTTTATATTCTGAAGAAGTCTTCTATTATTGTATCCTTAGGAGTAACATTGTCATCAAGATGTCAATTTTGTGAAACGATATAACTCATATGTTGAGGCATTTAATGCTTTTTGTAACAGTGACTTTGTAAATAAAAATATATAATTCTATTGTGGTATATTTCTGTTGATATAGAATCAGTTATGTAAGCATTGTAAAATGTGATTCACAACAATTAACATCCGAAACATGTTTCTATGACAACATTATTTGTTGACAGTTTAGAAACGTGAATATTTATAATCTAGTATGTTTTGTAAACAAAACACTGTACTTTTATCGTAAACTGTTTCAAGAAATGTATAAGAAACCCCCGTATAAAAGACTTCTTTCATTTAAAATCGGTCCATTAGCGAGGAGACAGCGTGCTAATCTATATACTAAATATCAATTTTTTCTTCAGAATCATAGAAAAATGAGTTGTAATGTATTACCTGTTTACAACATGTTAAAATGTACAATGAAACTACAGTTCGTCTGTAGCCTAATTTTCTGGTAGGTGTCCAGATATCTCTGAAGATTTCTGATAGAGAATACTTAAAAAACTTACTGATACTGTTAAGTTTATCCTCTGATTGAGGTTCTGGCTGATATGTACATCTGTTATCAGGCAGTACATCTCACTTGACGATACGTGTCAGAGAAAGAACAGTTGTTTATATGCATCTGTATTCTGACTAATGTAATATGTAACTAGTCGGCGATATATGCAATGGAGGGGGAAAGGAACTGGCCACCCTACCCCATTATCTCCTGGCCTAGTTGCCTCATAAGTGGTGCCTTGTTGGTAATGCTTGTGAGGTTCAGACCTGTCTTCGGACAGTTGACTAAACAACTGTTAACTTATTTAAATAAGTAAATAACGTCTTAAACA
Source organism: Periplaneta americana (assembly GCF_040183065.1). Classification (NCBI taxonomy): domain Eukaryota; kingdom Metazoa; phylum Arthropoda; class Insecta; order Blattodea; family Blattidae; genus Periplaneta; species Periplaneta americana. The sequence goes on along the minus strand of NC_091124.1, from coordinate 31,903,245 downwards.
GTGTTAAAATTATAAATTTCGACGTTATTTGCGTCATCTTTTGAATCCTAAAAATTTAACTTATTTAACAGCAATATAATGTAGTTCGTTCAAACTCTGAAAAACTAAACCAAAAAAGGACTACAGTCAACTGAAATGATTGGATGACACGACAGTCAAAATTCTTTTACTTACAAATCAATCATATAAATGTGCTAAAACGTGACAGAATTTCCAAGATTAAATTAATTTTGGCACATTTAAACTTTAAAACAGAATAACATAGAGATATTTTTATAATACTTATTCCTAAATAAATAAATACGTAGTGGACAATTTTATATTTTAAATTATAAGAGTCTTATATACAGGGGTCAAATTTTTAAGTCGGATGAAGTGGCCATATGCTGTGAAAGGACTTCTATTCTATTTACTATAAGAGATTATTGTATCATACTATATATTTTTTTCTGCACATATACCGTGTAATGAATAGTGTGTACCGTGTACCTTGAGTTTCAAAATGTATTCACCATCCTATTTGTAAATAGAATTGATAACCATAACACAAATCTAAGTATGTTATACAATTTACACCCTGTAGAATCAAATTATTTGTGCATATGTTACATAAGTGTTATCTAATTCAGTTGTCAGTGTCTCTGCATTCTACGAGATTATATTCTGTATTTAATAAAATTAATTATAAATTTCATAGTTGCCGTTGTTTCCAGTGCTTTCTGTGAAACATTATATAGGCCTGCACCTTGATCGTAAATGATTGATAGACTTTCGGAGATAAGATACAGTGACACTGTTTTATTATGCCACGAGGTTTTTATTTGCCGCGTTGCCCGCCGCTAGGAGCTTATCTGCGGCTGAGAGGCCATCCGGCCTGCCAGCACTGAAACATTCAGTAGGCCTATAGGAATTTATACTTACCAGCTCAAGTAGGTGTTGAAAATGTCCCCCATCAACTGCTACACACTGTTGACACCTTCTTATGAAATTTTTAATTACTTTAAGAAGTTGTACTTCACTGATCGACTCGATTTCAGCTGCTTAATCTCTTTCGTACCATATGTTACTGAAACATGCTGAGGAAAAAATGATACTTGTTTGTAGAGAGTGCAGCGAAGCCCACGGTTACACCTAGTTTAGTCCTATCTTGGCCTTACATGAAGATAATCTGCAGCTTTAATGGCGTTGCGTCTCGTGTACCAGTTAGAACTGTAACAATATTTGATTTGCTCTGATTTGCGGTAAAAATCACTTTACAGTTCTTAATATACATTCTGAGTATAGTGACCATTTACATGATATAAACTGAATTTCTGTCTTACAACAAAGATATCGCGATGAAATCTTCACTACAGCATTCCTCAAGAAACAGTAAATTTTTTGACACCATATTAAAAAATGAAGAAAATTATAAAATTGACCACACATCATTAGTGCGGCCTCTTAAAATAAATCATATGCCCTTACCGTACTGGTTTCTTGTGGCAAACCCTAAATCTGGCCCTGAACAAATTTTCGTCATGCATTGATATAGAAGTAATCACACATTATTTTCTATTTAGTCCACACCTGTGCAGTAACGGTCAGCGCGTCTGGCCGCGAAACCAGGTGGCCCGGGTTCGATTCCCGGTCGGGGCAAGTTACCTGGTTGAGGTTTTTTTCCGGGGTTTTCCCTCAACCCAATACGAGCAAATGCTGGGTAACTTTCGGTGCTGGACCCCGGACTCATTTCACCGGCATTATCATCTTCATTTCATTCAGACGCTAAATAACGTAGATGTTGATACAGCATCGTAAAATAAACCAATAAAACAAAAAAAAAAAATTTTATATTTTGCAAATTCCTTCGCATATCCTGCATTGAATACCAGTACTCATTAATTTCTATTGCTTATTTTACGACGCTTTATCAACTACTAAGATTATCTAGCGTCTGAATGAGAAGAAGATGATAACCAGCGAAATGAGTCCGGGGTCCAGCGACGAAAGTTACCCAGCATTTGCTCTTAATGGGTTGAGGGAAAACCCTGGAAAAAACCTCAACCAGGTAATTTGTCCCAACCGGGATTAGAACTCGGGCCCGCGGAAGTAGTACTCATTATTAACTGAGGAATCAAATTAATGTAGAAAAATGTTTTTTTCTTCAAATTCTTATTTAGTTCTAAAAGCGTGTTTAAATGGAGTTTTCAATTACTAGAATCTAGGTATTAAAATAACTTGCGTTTTGCTATCTAAAATCTATATCCTGTAATTCCCCGTCCAGATCAAATGTTCTGGTTTACGGAACAGTAAATATCTCTCTCCAGATGTTAAACCAAACATTAGCCTAGAAAAATAATAATCGAAACTCTTTGGCCTAGAGTTCAGCGGTATTAGTTTTGACTGTTTATACAACCACACCCACTGCTAAATACTTTGTATTCAGGCTTCATAACCTAGTCCTGGGTTTACACGAGCTTGTAGTTATATTTGTTTCACTAAAATCATGGCTATTATAAAGAGAGATGTTCATAGATATTACGACGAAATTTCCGATCATCTCTATTTGAGAGTGAATTTAAGAAGAGAAACTCACATTCTCGTGTGTATTTATTAGCACTATTAGAATAATAAACAGTTAATGATTTTATTAATAAAAAGAATGTAACACATTATTAAATAACATATTTAATGTACTGAATTTAATATTAGGCCTATAGTTTTTACTTTACGACATTGTGAAAAATATTGTTACGTGCAACTAGTCATGGCCTTCTATATTTCTACGTACGATAAAACAATTGCCAACCAGTAGCGATAAAAAATTGACAGTTTGAAACGAGTATGCGCACAGCTCAAGTACCAATTCACCAATGGAGTGTAAGAATCAGTTGAACTTCAACCAATCGGAGCCATCTATCTTTGCAGTATTGTCGATTTTATGTTTTTCACTTTTATTTCTAGCTGCTGATGAATCGATTATTCGAAATCGTTTCCACAAAGCAGTGAAGAATCAGGAACTCCAAAACCGAATTATCAATAAACTCACAAATAATAAGCTTAATATATCAACATGAATTTCCTGAGCATCATGTACGACCAATAAATTTACGAAATGTCTCTTTCGTAATTTTATTGTACATTTAATTAAATTTACATCATTTAACATTTAATTGTGTTTATAACAATAACTATTCCCATTATTCCATTGTAGTAAGAGTAATTGACACTAGATGGTTCTACTGTTATTTGTATATCAATATTTTATTTCTTTCTTTACAAATTCGAATGAAATATGATACGATGCAAGTATAATAAATGACACATTTTATTGTCTTAATTTAATTAATTATTCTATTCGCAAAACAGTATTAACATGACGCTAGGATTACATTTCCTTTGGATAAATTCGACAAAATGAAAACTTCTTGTGATATTGCAATGATGTTGCAGTTACAGGTGGCTATGATTGTATGGAATCGATAGATTCCATTTAAAATTATTAGAGTTGAGAAATTGGATGGACTCTTTCTGATTGGTTGGAACCAGTTACCATGATCTACATTAATTTACTAATAAGTACATTATATTAAATTCTTTTTTTTTCTCTAACAAAATAATATCCATTTTTTCATTAAAAACATGAAATCTTTATCTGATTGCATTACTGATTGAAATAGTTAACGATTAATAGCATTTAATGATAACAATTTAGTATTTATTACTACATACAATACAAATATATATATATATATATATATATATATATATATATATATATATATATATATTACTGACTTAGTGCACACCCGTTTGTGCAAGCTCGTTTTCTGTGGCGGTTCCTATAAATAACTATTTTGTACTAAATGGAACATAACGAAGATTCAATAAAACTACAAAACTAATACAATTTTTACAAATCAGGGAAAATTACGAAGATAAAACTAGAGAATCAAGTCCAGAACAGAATATAAGTTGGAATGAATAAATAGTATACTGAAATTAAGGAAAAGAAACATGAATACTAAACAATTTGTTTAATTTTTTCTTAAATTTATTAATATCAAAATTACCTAGCTCGGGATTTATTTTCAATATGGAGTTGTATAACTTTGGCTGTAATTTATTCCAGTGGTTGTGTAACACTTAGTTTCGGCTAAAAGACATTTGAAATTTCTTCTGAAGAATAAAAATGTTCTTATTTATATATCTGGCAAATAGAAAAAAAACACATCACATAGTCTGTGAGAAGTAAACGCATAGATATTAATCACATTTTTGTACATAATTATAAAACACAAATGGTGTGCGCTTCCACATAAAGGAAAAGGTGTTATTTTATTTCAAGAATATACTCCCGGAAATAAATGGATTTTTTGTAAGGAGGGTCTATCTTCCTCTGAATGGCGGGACGCAATTAAGATGAATGCTAACGTAGCACCAGTGAGAAGTCTTCATGGGAGATCCTTGGACGGTTTCCGTTGCAGATACTGCAACGAGATTGAAACCTTAGCACACGTCCTAGGATCCTGTCAGCATGGAGAACTCCTGAGAAATTCACGCCATCATAACATCCGAAAACTAATAGCACAAGCCCTTAGAAACAAATCCTTCGAGGTACATGAAGAGGTGCACTGCGTTGCGTCTGAAGGCGGCGGAATTAGAAGAGCGGACATCGTGGCTCTAGACAAGACTAATAGTAAAGGCTTTATACTGTTAGATTTGAGATGAGCCAGACCCAACCATCCGAGGTCAACAAAGAAAAACAACAAATTTATGAGCCTACTATTCCGTATTTTCGAGAAAAATATCAGATGGAAGGCACCTGGGAAGTACATGGTTTAATGATCGGAGCGAGGGGCACCATCCCACGATCAACTGTAAACACTATCAAAACATTTGGAATCCATGACATCATTCCAAAAATAATTACTTCAACCATTAAAGGGTCTGTGGCAATTCTGAAAAATCATTTATACGGAATATCATAATACCCCCCCCCCTTTTCTATTCGTTAGTGTGTGATTGTTACAAATATATGTACAAATTTTTTATTTCTTAAACTTAAGCTCCTAGTTCACATTTAAATTTGGCTCATCTATCTTACTGTAATCATTACTATTCTTATATGTGTGTTATTCTGTGTTTTTGGCAACCCAGGATGACTGGGCAGACTATTTCTTGAAATAAATTATATATGTGTAATTTAATATTTATTATATACTACACATAATTTTTACAACTACTTTATCATTGAGGAATAAAGAAAACCTATTACCTTTCATTTATTATAAGCAAAGCCATTGCGTATATTTACTAGATTTTGCATTAAGGTAGTCCATGTCTGATTTCGTTGCCTCAACCCTTCTTAATTATTACATAAGCGTTCTAGGAATTGAACGCATTTCCACATTCCCTTGCTTTTCTTCTTTTACTGAAACCGTATCATAGCAACGCTTTACCTAATATCACATATTGGAGATCATTTTATAAAGGTAATTAAATACAGTACACGATAAATTTGAAAATGTAATTTTATTCGTTGTAACATAGCACAATTTTGTAAATAAACACGCTAAATTTATTTGAAGTTATTTTACACATCTGGTAGATCCATTCTACATTCAGCCATGATGGTGTCTACTTAATTCAGTAAGCTGGTTTGAAAATCACTGCATTACTTTCTATCGTGAGTCACTGTATTTATTATTAATTTTTATTCTGCAACTTATAATAGTATCTCATCAAATATCTACATGTTCTGGCAGGCTTTGGCCATAATTGTTTCTTATAATCCCTGGAAGTTTATTCCAGCAAACTATCAGAGATTCTTGGCATATTTTTGTGCTTCGCATTTCCAAGATATTTGCATTGTATAATATCAAAATGTCAGTCATTTCTGCTGAACTGCAGAGAAGTAAAGAAATTCATCGTTAGATGTCTCTTTTCAAGTACATAAAAAGTATGAGAATATAGTTTGCTTTTCTGTAAGGAATTCATTGTAGAATCTTCAAATCCTTCAAATAGTTTGAAACTGTTAAAAATATTGCAGAAAAATTGAACTGTTAATCACAACCGTGCAGTTTTCTTATTGCAATATATTTCAAATTCACTAGTAATACTATGCAAATGCATGTGACAGTTCATTACAATTTATGATAGATGCTGGGACAAACTTGTTGCCTTTAAATTTAATGAAAATATATACATATGTCTAAATATAAGATATCAGCTGTTTTATATGCACCATGTTTGTTTCTTATCTGTACAAATCTATAGGTGGTATCTAGGCAACCATAAACAAATGATACATAATGAAGTTTATGTCAGTTTATCTATAAACCTATGTACTACTTTATTTTTTGTCAGTGAAAAATTGATGTGACCCAGACTCTCAAGTCAGATTTCATTTGGTTACGATGTAGCTTAAATATTTCGGGCTGTGTGGAAGAATAATATGATTATTATCCGAAACGAAATGATAACTGAAGAAACGAAATAGAAATTTCACGAATCATTAGGAGTTTCATTATTAATATATAACTGAAATCCTGCGTATTTCAAAGAAATAATTTACTGCAGCTATAAGCAAAAGACTCCTGCAAAGATGAAATTTTTACGCTCAGGCTGTACAAAGAAAGAATTTAAAATTATTTCTCGAAATAATAGTTGCAGAAAAGGTAATACAGACACATACATAAGCAAATCTGTAAACATCACCTAAATAAAATGAACGAATAGATATTCAAAGAAAGTTCTGGAGCATGAACAAAAGGAAAGACATATAGTCAGATCTAGGAAGAAATAATTTTGAAATTTTATTAGGTGCAATTACAAAATCCATGGGAATAAAAGTTGGCAATGTGATGTCTTGATACAGGCAATAATAACAATATTTATTTTATTAAAGAATTACTAATAATTTACCAGATATTCAGGCAGGAAATCCAAAAATAAGTCGAATTAGAATCATTTTTGGATTAAGTCAGTGTTGGAACAGCTTTTTTAAGGTGGGTACTCCTGTTATGGCCATGTTCCTGATATGGCCACCCCCCCTATTGTGAGTTAGTTAACCAAAAAATCCGCTAAATTGCAACAGTGAAAGGACATCCTGGTATATCACTTGATCGTTTTCCATCTAGTCAGGTTGAGTAATGTGGCGTCAGTTGCCTGTTTCGCGGTTTTCATGCGACCTCTTCTTATTTTCTCTGGTAAGTCTCCTTTGTTTTATGCATGTTTTTCAAAGACTTGTTTCATGAAAACCATCGTTCTCCATTCAGTTTTTAATGTTCTGTTGATTGGTGTTGTCGTTGATGGCGTATCTTGTACGAGTTGTTCATAATCAAACGATTTTCGTGAAAGCTTACCTGCTCCTGATATGGCCATATCAAATGCACCATGGCCATATCAAGTTCATTTCACTTTTATTTTTTCACCTGACAAATTTACATGCCTTATAGCTGGGATTACGCAAAAGTTTTGTATTTTAAGATAAACAACTTAATTTTTTTATGGAAAAACCTGTTTTGACTACACTTTTGAATTATAAAAAAGATTATTAAGTTTCATATTTATTAATTTTACACCAAAATTATTTAATTGTAGCACAACTGCGCTATCAAACTGAAAACAATCACAATTTGTAGAAGATGGAACAAGGGTGGCCATATCATGTGCACATGTTCCTGATATTGCCACTAGGTAGACTTTTGGAATTTGGGACTTTTTGGACAATTAAAGCTATTTTTATGGGGAAAGGAAATTGTTTTAAGAAAGTCCATTAGACTGAGAACGAGTAAGAAAAAAGTGATTTAATTTTTTTTTTCAAAATGGCAGCTAGAAAAATTCTCAAACCTTAGTATGGCCATATCAGGGACACCTACGTTATGATAACTTACCGAGTTTCTCTTGCCATAATTCAATCATGTCTCTTTAAACAACGCTCATATAAAAGACCTGTCTTAAAATTATATGAAACTTCATTCCTATCCATTGAATTAAATCCATTATAGTTTTACAACGAATAATCAAATAACCACAAAAAAATTCTGGAATTGACGCCAACGCCAGACAATAGAATATCAAAATGGATAAACTAAAAAGTTTGTAATGTTTTTCACAATATAACGTACTCTACTTTTGTATTTGAGTTTTGTTTTAAAACTAAAACTGTGTATGATAAAGTTATGGTCACTTTATCCGAAGAAATCTGTTACGTTTTAAGAAACAATATGTCTAAGTCTGGAGCTCAATGTATATTGTACAGTGTAATATATTATATAATAAAATTATGTATTAACATTTCATAGAGCGATACTATTTGATTATGTAATGTTAATCAAAAATACATTTCTAGCGGGAAAACTATTTTTAAGATGACCCTTAAATAAAATTTATAAAAGAAGCTGTGGAGAAATTGGGTTATCAATTGTAGTTTATTTCTCAGGATTTTCTTACAATTAAAAATTATATGCTTACAATTACAGCAAATTTTACGTACTGTGATTCATCACCGCCTCGATCACCAACATCATAAAGATTAATGAAATCTAAAATCAGTTACATGAACACAAGCCATCTACATCACACAATAGAAACAGGAACTCAACAATAGTAAAAACGGCCTACTGATATAACCAAAGATTCTAAAACGCGATATGACCACAGATGTTAAAGCGTGTATAAATAAACTTACCACAAAATAAGTTACAGCAATTGTTTGTAAATGTTATATACCAAATATATTTAGACGTTATTTTAATTCTGTTCAGGGTGATCATGAATATTGAAGGGTATAGTAAGTGTATTTGTCCACCAGGGATCTCTGTCATCTCAATAATTTATACAGAAACATATCCATCAAACAGAATGTTTAAGAGGTTAGGTACATCTTACAGCAGTAAAATTTTGGAAATGAGGACCGTTTTTGCAAAACTTGCTAACTGAAAAAAAATAAATTTTACAGGAGAGACAAAAAACTGAATGGAGACAAGTAGGTTATAGGTGCAACGATCAAACTTTGACACATTATAATGAAGAGAAATAATTCAATTTTACTAAGATTCCTTTAACATCGTGTAGAAGCTTGCCTTATGTTAACAAATCCACCAAAATCTCAATTTTGCAAATTTTGCAGTTAGCAAGTTTTGCAAGAACGGTCCTCAAATATTCAACAATTTTTCCGTCCATTACTGTATCTTGTACAATAATGAAAATTAGTATGTGTAAAACACTGTCCTTCTGCTGTATAAAAAAATATGTTTACGATTTAAAAAAATTATTTACGTTTTTTTTTTCAATTCACTGTGCAGTGATGAAGCGTTTCCCACATAACTCAAAAACTATCCAATATTCTGTGATGAAATTTTTTATGTATATTTATGCATGTCATATCTACAATATGATGCAAGATCAGTTCTCTACCTTTGATAGATTGTGTGATAAAAAATAAATTCATTTTTAAAAATGGTCAATATCAATATTTTCTTCTAACACAAAATAAAAAGAAATATTATTTATTAAGGAATGTAGCTGAAAGAGCATGATATTGTAAACATGAGTTTCAGCAATAAAATAAAAGAGAGAGAACATGAAAGAGTTAACAAGTTTATGAGTTAAGAGGGAAAAGCTTCATCACTGCACAGTGAACTGCCACCATTTTGAATTTTGAAAAAAAAATTTTAATCGTAAAGATATCTTTTTTCATATAGAAGAAGGATAGTGTCTTACACATACCAATTTTTATTACTGTACAAGGTACAGTAATGGAGGAAAAAAATGTTGAATATTTCCAAAAATTTTACTGCTGTAAGCTGTACTTAATCCCTAACTTAAATGAACACAAAATATTTGGCCGGTAAATTTTGCCCGAATCCCTGTCGTTCAAATACAGTTCTTTTAACTGCCACAAATTTTGGCTCAAGAATCACTTCTCCACTTTCTTTTTGAGGGAAGCCATAATAAATATTCTGGACCTATTTTAAATCCCGAACTCCGAATGAAAGTTTACCACTCGAAAATGCACAACAAATGATTGCGTCTTCTTGAAGGGACAGATGGAAATGCATCTGGAAAAATCATTTACTAATTTTGGTAAAATAGAACGTACAGTTTCTTTACCATCACTTTGCTTACCTCTTATAATTTTTGTAACACTAATTGTAATGTCATGCTACCATCATGTTTTTATAATTGAAGTGAGAAATAATTATATTGATCTATTCATGGGAAATAAAAACTAAATTGACACGTCGTTATGTTTCCATGGTAACCTCAATGTGAAACGTCTAAAAGTCTTTTTTGCACGATCGCTTTTTTGTTGTATTCAAAGCTTTTGTTGTTAGACCTTGAAAGTTAGAATTCCTACATAGAAACTTGTTGCTAGGGAAACCATTCTTCATAACATAAAACTATACTGAAATAGATCCATTACAGTGCACTTATTGTTACTTAGCTACCATTACAGTACAGTTTTGCGAAGGCTTTGGAATAATATAGCTCTAAATTTTCAATGTAAAATATATTTTATTTGCAATTTTAAAAATATAATCGTGCGTAAATGTTGTACAATATACGTTTGTGAAGCGCATTACAAAATCTCGGAAATTTAAAAACTAGCTGTGCTAGTTTTTCAAACTTTTCCTCGATTTCGTAAAAACACTTTTCAACCTTGTATCGTAATATATTATTGCACGATTATGAAATTTGGACAAACTGGTTTGCGACTGTAAATTTGTGGAAATAAATTGCAGGCTTAAAAATACAATGCAGAAGTTTGATTTGAGAGAAATTTCAAATACTTGCTTAAAACTAAAAAAGAGAAGTTATCCCATGTTATATAAGCACCTTTATGTTAAGGTGGGCAACTAGTATTTTACATTTCTTTATCTTGTTTGAATATCTAACAACGTGTCCAGTGTTAGGGGATGTTTCGATATGAGTTTTCAAATAGTTCTCTTGTAATGAATTATAAAATATGTTTATCCATCTTTAATAGCACAGACCAGTTATAGAGGAAAGTGCCACGAATATGTATGAAGAAATGACATGGAAGAACCTAAGATGCATGTTACCAAAACATTTGCAAACTTGGTATAAATTATTGTATATAATTCTTGAAAATATAATTATCTGTATCGATTGTAGTAACAAATTATTATTATTATTATTATTATTATTATTATTATTATTATTATTGATGGCGACAGCAATACTTTAAAGTGAAAACCATACAATCTTAAATAGCTGAAAAATTTTTGAGTGCAACTAATTCGTGAAAATGAAGTACACTTAAAAAATGAATGTATAAAATTATTGAAGTAAGTGTTAATTGTGATGCTTGCGCTGCTGTCAGAAATACTACACAATAATAACACAGTAACTATATTACAAAATTGAGCTAAATTTGGAAACGTTTGCCCTCAAATTGTACACTCGCTCTATGAAATGTTGTTCATAGAAAGAAACTAATGAAAAAGATTATATTTTTGTCTCGAGCAACAAGAATTGCTATTCGTCGAATATGAGCATGATTTGTAATGTTTATATCCCGAAATGAGTAACCATGGTAACTGTAACAATGCTTTGTGATTGTATATTAAAATGTAGTACCAACTGTGTTATTTGTAAATAAAATATAGGCCTACTCATTCTGTTATTCTCTTTTATTATTCAAGTTTCAACGTAAACAAAAGATAACAGTTCAAAGATTATCTATTTCAGCTTTTTTACGTTGAAGTAAAGCTGAAACAAATGGTAGTGATTCTGTAATATTTCTTTCGAATTGCAGAGCCTAAGGGAGAGGCGTTGAATTTTTGTTTTATTGGATTATCTCCCGAACATGTAAGCGAAAATTTTGATTATTGTCTGGCCGATGCACTTTCGTGCAATTATAGTCTACAGTAATTTGTTTGTATCAGAATGCCTCTCTTTAATCTGTAAACCTAAACATTATTTATGTTTGACTACAATTTCATTCAACATCTTTCTCGCTTCGTTTTTAAAATTACCTGTACTCATTTCCTTCTTTTGTTTCTTCGTGATTTATTTATTACGGAAGTTGCGTAGGAGACATATGAATATCGAAAATATTGCAAACCAACGGTATAAACACGATTTTCTCTGAAATTTCGTACAGTTGTCATATTTTCTTTGATCTTCGCTAAACTAACCTCACAAAATCTCAGTCCAGTTATACAATATAAATGTAAGTAGAATTTATTTCACTTCCCGATCTTCGAATAAAACTGAACTGTAATTAACTGTTCTAAGCAAGGTTAATTTTATTAAGGCAACTTCGATCAATATTTATTTCATTCGGATAAATCCAAGACATTATTTCAATTTTTAGGAAGTCCATCTTACTTCTCATGAAGACACTTGTTATAAATTACAAATATGTATCACCTTTTTATGTAAAACTACATGTCTCCTTACTATGGAAGGATTAACCTCTCTTATTATTGTCCTTCCACTGTTCTCCTTGTATTCGCCTTGTTCATCTTGTAGTTACTTTGTTTTCCCTGTCTTCCCATTGTTGTTCTTCTATTATTGTAGTTCCCCTTACACATCCTATGCTCTAATGTTCTCATTTATATTGTAGTTTCCTTGTTCATTTATTATTCGCATTGCTCTACTTCCATTTCCATTGTTCTTGCTTCTCCTTGTCATCCCTTAGTTCTTCTAGCATTCGTCTTGTTTCCTGGTCTTCCTCTTGTTCTCCTTGTATTCGTCTTGTTTTCCTGGTCTTCCTCTTGTTCTCCTTGTATTCGACTTGTTTTCCTGGTCTTCCTCTTGTTCTCCTTGTATTCGTCTTGTTTTCCTTGTCTTCCTCTTGTTCTCCTTGTATTCGTCTTGTTTTCCTGGTCTTCCTCTTGTTCTCCTTGTATTCGTCTTGTTTTCCTGGTCTTCCTCTTGTTCTCCTTGTATTCGTCTTGTTTTCCTGGTCTTCCTCTTGTTCTCCTTGTATTCGTCTTGTTTTCCTTGTCTTCCTCTTGTTCTCCTTGTATTCGTCTTGTTTTCCTGGTCTTCCTCTTGTTCTCCTTGTATTCGTCTTGTTTTTCTTGTCTTCCTCTTGTTCTCCTTGTATTCGTCTTGTTTTCCTGGTCTTCCTCTTGTTCTCCTTGTATTCGTCTTGTTTTCCTGGTCTTCCTCTTGTTCTCCTTGTATTCGTCTTGTTTTCCTGGTCTTCCTCTTGTTCTCCTTGTATTCGTCTTGTTTTCCTTGTCTTCCTCTTGTTCTCCTTGTATTCGTCTTGTTTTCCTGGTCTTCCTCTTGTTCTCCTTGTATTCGTCTTGTTTTCCTTGTCTTCCTCTTGTTCTCCTTGTATTCGTCTTGTTTTCCTGGTCTTCCTCTTGTTCTCCTTGTATTCGTCTTGTTTTCCTTGTCTTCCTCTTGTTCTCCTTGTATTCGTCTTGTTTTCCTGGTCTTCCTCTTGTTCTCCTTGTATTCGTCTTGTTTTCCTTGTCTTCCTCTTGTTCTCCTTGTATTCGTCTTGTTTTCCTGGTCTTCCTCTTGTTCTCCTTGTATTCGTCTTGTTTTCCTTGTCTTCCTCTTGTTCTCCTTGTATTCGTCTTGTTTTCCTTGTCTTCCTCTTGTTCTCCTTGTATTCGTCTTGTTTTCCTGGTCTTCCTCTTGTTCTCCTTGTATTAGCTTTGTTTTCATTGTCTTCCTCTTGTTCTCCTTGTATTCGCCTTGTTTTCCTTGTATTCGCCTTGTTTTCCTTGTCTCCCTCTTGTTCTCCTTGTATTCGCCTTGTTTTCCTTGTCTTCCTATTGTTCTAATTGTATTCGCCTTGTTTTCCTTGTCTTCTTCTTGTTCTCCTTGTATTCGCCTTGTTTTCCTTGTCTTCCTCTTGTTCTCTTTGTATTCGCCTTGTTTTCCTTGTATTCGCCTTGTTTTCCTTGTCTTCCTCTTGTTCTCCTTGTATTCGCCTTGTTTTCCTTGTCTTCCTATTGTTCTCCTTGTATTGGCCTTGTTTTCCTTGTCTTCCTCTTGTTCTCCTTGTATTCGCCTTGTTTTCCGTGTATTTATCTTGTTCTCCTTGTATTCGGTTTGTTTGCCTTGTATTTGCTTTGATTTCCTTGTATTCCTGTTGTTCTCCTTGTATTCGCCTTGTTTTCCGTGTATTTCTCTCGTTCTCCTTGTATTCGGTTTGTTTGCCTTGTATTCGCTTTGATTTTCTTCTATTCCTGTTGTTTTCCTTGTATTCGCTTTGATTTCTTTATATTTCCCCTTGTTCTCCTTGTTTTCCTCTTTTCTTTTAATATTTCCCTTGTTACCCTTGCCATCCTTTGTTCTTCTCTTCCTCCCGTTCTCCTTGTCTTCCTCTTGTTCTCCTTCTCCTTCTCTTGTTTTCTTTGTATTCCTTTGTTTTTGTTTTCCTCCTGTTCTTGTCTTCCCCTTGTTCTCCTTGTATTTCCCTTCATCTGCCGTTTCTTATCTTCCAACCTCTGATAACGAAGATGCTTTAGAAACTTGTCTTGACGACTTCTTTAACTCCAAACCAACAGATTTCCTCAGAGACGGAATTGAAAAATCACCTCAGCGTTGGCAAGAGTCATGGATAATGTAGAAGAGTTTATAAAATATTAGCATTAATAAAAGTGGGACCCTAATTAATGGGAATATTAGAAAAATCTATTTGCGTGGAAAAAATCTGTCCAATTTTCGCCAGCAATATTCCTATAGGATCTGCCTAGGACTGAACTGATTCCATTGAAGTAGAAAGCAGCTGATGCTACGGCTGAATCATTAGTTCATTACATTGCCTCGGGGCGGCAGATTTAGTCTACCTCGTAAACAAGAAGCAGCTCAAGTCTGTCTACTGGAGTAAGGCTATACTTCCATGTTCTCATTAAGTTACAAGCAAGGGAGAAACTGGGCTCGAAGTCTAATAGCCACAAGTATCGGAAAGCCAGCTGCAGTGTCGGTAGCCTACTGGATAGTACATCGTACTACGAGAGATTTACCGTTCCGAGACTCTATTTCCGTCCATATCGTTACCCGGAGTGAAAAGTCTACATGCGATGTAGAAGAACACAGACTGCAGGTCCCCCCCCCCGGTGTCCTTCCGTTCCCCTCACTAAATAAAATTTCATTCCACCAATTCTAAACATTTTATTTTACTATTCTCTTTATTTTATGTCGTACAAATAAGTGTAACTGCGGTACGTACTTCGATCCCAGGAAGAGCTATGGAAGAAATTTACTTTCCGTCCACTGAACTACAGGGTGTAAGGGGTATAAGTGCCGTCCTTTTCACAGTCGTCGGAGACGGTCTCAGCAGTGATGTCAACGAGGGAGCAAACGTGCTCACAGCCCGTGTACGCTGATCAGAGCACGTAAGGCACGCAGGTATACCTTATTTTATTTCAAGGAGTGCAGTTCGGTGGCTCCTTTGAACACCCATTTACAGATTTATGACTTCCTACACAAACACCTCTGACAATTCCATCCTGTCCCCTAGTCCCAACATTGCACAGTTGTCACAATCCTGATGACCTTCGAAATTATGCAGTGAAACTGACGGGATTCTTGGAATTCGGAAAAGATGCGGCAACTCTGCCTCCACGTGGATTTGACGGGCACCTGTCAATTTTTCTGAACGAGGGTTGTGATTGGTTACTAACAAGAGAAGACAAGATTTCCGTCCCAGTAAGGAAGACATTTATTTATGACAACCAATTAGTAGGGGGCAGTAGAAGGTCTGTCGGCAAAGTTCTTTCTATGAAACTGCACTCCATGAAAAAAAATAGAGTATACAAGTCATTGGTGAACAAAAGGGTTCTACAGGGACATCATTTTATTTTTACTTCAATTTTTATTGTACCTGAGATTTTGAATGCACTTCACTCCCACCCCTTCTACTAATTAAGTTCAATCGTCCTCCACACAGATCCAAGACCGCATATACAGTCATAGTAATCTTACCGTCACAGTACGTTCCAAAAATATGTTCGCGTTTTCCAATGACGAAAGAGCTTTCAATATCGCATCATTTTCGCACAGGTACTGTCGTCCATTTGCCTACGTCGCATTCCTGTTTTCCCCACCAGCTTCTATTCGCCTCTCTGTAAAGGCTAGTGAATGGGCTGTCTTAGCTCTTTTCTGAAAACATTAATTTCTGTTAGGAATTGAACATCTGCGTAATATTATACCCATACAACTGTTTAAAATAACTTAAAAGGGCCTCGTTAAGTAATTAACTGTCACGTGATTTCCTCCCTTTCTACGATCCTGCGACATAACCACTTGGACGGACAGTAGATAGCATGTCTGAGTAATTTTATCTTTTCGGATCGAGCAGATGTGAAGACTGAATTTGCAGTACGTAAGGAACTCTTTTATAGAGTAGGTACAGAATTATTTCAACAAGAGTTACTAGTACGAAGGACGAAACTGGTAATTGGAATTACACACATTAGAACTGAAGCCTGTATCTAAAATGAACCGCCATCATTTTGAAAAATGTGTTTAAATATCCATATTATGATTATTTTTCAATTTAACTTCATTCTCTATATTGTACGCTAATGTGCTGTAGACAGTATAATATGCACTGCATAATGAATACGTCCGTATGGACAGCTCAGATCGTGAGTAAAAGCACTTATTGTTAATACAATACTGTATTTTGATTAAACAAAAACCTAATGAAAATTATCAAACTCAAAAGCGCAATATTTCCTAGTTTACGTAAATGGATGAACTACTTTTGTTCCCTCCTATACCTAGTAAAGTGATTTCTTTGTATATTACGCCATCGAACTCCAGGGGGTAGCAACCGTTGATCCAAAGGTATAGCCAGGTTAATATCAGAAATTTAGTAAAAATAAAATGATGTCCCTGTACATTACACATTGATGAAGAAGTCGTTCAGTACGTTTCAGGCTGACTAGACTCTTAACTTCTTGTGTGAGTGAAAGATGAGGTTGGTTTGTGGAAATTATTCAGTTACAAAGACAAGCAGTGTCGAACGCCTCAAATTATTAGTTAATCTACAGAATGATATAATATTCAAATTAGTTTGTTTTTATTGATATTAAATAGTAGTAAATGTATGTGAAGATATATTGTAGAGCTTCTTCCTCACAGGATTGTATTTATGTTTACAGAATAAAGTACAAACAAAAGTGTATGCTGCTAATGGCGTAAATTCGTTAAATGTCAGTTAGGAGTTGTGTCTATAAATTGTCCAGATTTTCGTACATAAATTCTCAGTTTAACGATGTTTCTTACTATTACGATATTGTTCTGTCCAGATATTTTGAATTACGTGAATATTTATCAGAATTCATAATAGAAACACAGAGACAGTCCAGAACTAGTTGACTCTACATGGATCGAGGAACGTAACTTTCTCGAGGATGTATTAGAGCATCTGAACGTTTTGAATTTGAGATCGCAAGGAAAGAATCAATTAATCTTTGTCGACAGATATTGTTAAAAGCTTTCAGATGAAGATTTCATTGTGGATGTCGCAGATCTCACAGCACAATTTTTATAATTTCAACGCCTTCAGTCATTGACCTTCTGTTCAACAGTGTAAAATACTGTGATGTTTTAAAAAAATCTCTGGGAAGAGTTCTTTAGACGATTTAAAGATATTGACCTACTCCAGCTCAAGTTGGATTTGTGTCGGCAAAAATGAGAAAAAAAGTACTTCTGAATTACGCGAGAAGTCAGGAATTTAAATTTGTTTTTAGAAGTGTGATGATGCTCAGATAAGTAGTACGTGATTATGTAACAGTTAATAACAGTAATTAGGGCTAGGCTAATTATAGGCCTCATTACGTAAAACTGCTTAAGTTAAAGAGAAGCTATATTTATTATTTGTTATATCCTACTATTTTATAATTAATTGCATTTATGAGAGAGGTACATGTTGCAAAATATGCTTTTATTTCTTTTTTTCTTGTATAAGTGTAACACATTATCTATTACTTAAGAGCAGTTTAATTCATCTTGCAGTGGTAGGCCAATAGAGTTCATTTTGCTCACCCCTTCTTGTTCACCGCTACTGCTTGTAGAACAGATTCATTGGAACCCGAGAGCACTTGGGTGCACGTAGCGCAGTGGCCGGCAGAAGCTGCAGTTATGACGTAAGAGCCAGTCAGGCCTCAAGAGCTTGGAAGAGCGAGCAGTTGAGTCGTATTACTGTTAACACGCACCAGCGCAGTGGCGTCAGTGCAGCAGTGATACGACAGTTCTTGGAGATAAATTGATGGAATCACATTCCTGTATTTTGCTAGGGAATAACTACTCTGCGGTCATGATGGCAACATTCTTGGCGAATTCCCCGTCATTAAAAGAACGCATGTTCTTAGCAATGGCTAGTGAAATCCTATATCTTAAGCCTTAAGCTTACCATTGATTCACTGACAGTGTGTTCCCTAGCTTCACTTAACAATTTATCTTTCAATTGCTGCACCAGTACTTGTCGATATTCTCCCCCATATTTGTCATAATTATTGGTGTGGCATACAGAATAATGGCATTGTATATTGAATTTCTTTACATGCTGAAACAGCTTGCCACAAATCAAACACTTCGCCATTCCTCCATACTCCATAACACAGTTTGATCTCGACAAAGTATTTAGCTTGGGCACGATAGTAACACAAAGTGATGGTGTGTTTCAAAAGTTGAAATATACTTTGGATACTACTCACCAAGTTAGGGCCTAGATAGTTCAATCTGTATATTGTATAGGAAAATGTTTATTAAAAACACTTGAATTATTTTCAAGTTTCCGAGTAGACAAAGTGTTGTAGTACTGCTTAAATTATTTATTTCTACATTTGTATATTTATAGCAGTTTCGGATCCTCATTTACATAATGCGAACGCTTCTGCAGCTGGCTGTATTATGAATTTCATATTATTATAAGTATGTTAAATTTGATTACAAACCAGAATATTTTGTTGCATTGATTTATCACGGATGTACAGTTTTGTTTTCGTACAAATGTGTTATAATTGTGCTGTTCCCATACTACCTCAGACGAATGGATCGCGCTCTGTCATTGCATAGGCGCCGTACCACCACTGTTCAGTTGAACCTTCTCTCCTCGCTGTGCTCAGTATGCAGAGATTGCCGAGCAAAGAGCGTGGCGGCTCCGTGGTATGACGTCACAGAGCACGGAACATGCCGGTCACTGACGTAGCGTCTTTCGCGTGCTCTGACCTTGACATCCCTGGTCTACAGGATCAAAAATGCCCATACAGCATAGGGTCAAAACTTGATAGTTTTTCCAGAAAAAAATATTTCTTTCCTTATTTTATTTGCGTTATACTGCTTATATCTTTAGTAAAATTACGAAAAGAATTACATCAATAGGTATATCTAGCAAAGAGTTAATATTAGTTTAAATATATATATATATATATATATATATATATTTATGTGTTGTATTGCGTTTTCGTGAAATTAAATAAAAAATGCATGCTTAAATATGTTAATATTCTGACGTGAGAGACGTGGCAACATGTTCGGCAGGATTCATTCAGCCTACGTACTCTGTACAGACCAGCTGAGTTAAAGCTCCCTGACCATACGTAGGTCTGCTATAGAGCGGATGGCAGTTCAGTACAGGGTATTCGGTAAACAACTTACAATGTCATTCACAGTTTAGGAATATCATATGTAATTAATGTATGGAGAAATTCGTCGTAATTCAAGTGAGGCAAGAAGGATGTACCGTTAACGTTTTCCTCAAAGAAGGTTACCTAATCGGCGAACTTTGTAGCGGTTTCTCAACGACTTTTAGAAACTAGGGTGCTATTCATAGACATTTCGCAGCACGCGCTACGAGCGTACTAAGCTAGCCCCGGGTATCCACTGGTTACTAGTACATTTTTTTTTTTATTTTAGTAGGTTATTTTACGACGCTTTATCAACAGCTGAGGTTATTTAGCGTCTGAATGAGATGAAGGTGATAATGCCGGTGAAATGAGTCCGGGGTCCAGCACCGTAAGTTACCCAGCATTTGCTCATCTTGGGTTGAGGGAAAACCCCGGAAAAAACCTCAACCAAGTAACTTGCCCCGACCGGGAATCGAACCCGGGCCACCTGGTTTCGCGGCCATACGCGCTGACCGTTACTCCACAGGTGTGGACTTACTAGTACAGAATTCAAATCATATCCTATCGCTAGCACTGGTTTATGAATACGACAAACGCCGATAATCCACCGAAAGCCCGCGCTAAAAATGTCCATGAATACGGCCCTAGAAGTCACTTACCCCGTTTCGAAAATCACACGGGAAATTTATTAAAAAATAATACTGCTTTACGAAAGAGGGAAGAATTAAAATTTTGCATTAGAAAAAATGTTCGTGTGATTTTGTGCAGTAAATCATTATTGTTTATTTTTAGACATGCAATAAAAATGGACCAATAGGCCCTATTGTTAAATAAAATGTAAATTTAACATAATTTTCTATTAGTGAGATTGAAAGTTTGTATTTGCTGCTCGTTTTATGTAAATAACAGTATTATCATGGTCCGCCCCTGCACTAGAACAGAGCATCTGTTTTGTACCGGCATGTCTGTACCCGCTTGAGCTGTACTGTGTACTTATAAACCCCCTCCTCCCCGTCCAGCAACGTTGCAAAAGTCTAATATTGTAAACTTTAATAATTCGTTAAGTATTGCAATTAGAAAAAAAATGTGAAGATATGAATAATCATCAGTTAAAATAATGACACTTATACCCTATATACCTTCTCAGTCTCAATTTCGGAAAATGTTTATTTATATTCTGAAGAAGTGCATACAATTTCTGAGAAAGTATTAGAATATATTATGTTTTTACAATACCAATTTTCAGAAACCTTATTTCGTATAAATATAAATTTTAGGAGTCATGTTTATTAAGTCCACACCTGTGGAGTAACGGTCAGCGCGTCTGGCTGCGAAACCAGGTGGCCCGGGTTCGAATCCCGGTCGGGGCAAGTTACCTGGTTGAGGTTTTTTCCGGGGTTTTCCCTCAACCCAATACGAGCAAATGCTGGGTAACTTTCGGTGCTGGACCCCGGACTCATTTCACCGGCATTATCATCTTCATATCATTCAGACGCTAAATAACCTAGATGTTGGTACAGCGTCGTAAAATAACCTAATAAAATAAATAAATAAAAATGTTTATTAGATTTTGCTTCTTTTTTGTTTTGGTGTATATACTACCGCTTCTCAAAATATCGAATATTTCTTTAACATACTGTGTCCATCCCGGTGTTGTAATGAAATGTAAGTAACTCGTTTAATAGTCACTGAGTATGCACTTAATTATGCATGAACGGGAAAAAGTCAGCAATTGTGTCGTCTGAAGGAAAATTATTTGAAAAGTGAAGTGTAATATAGTTTTATTATAGAATAAATAACACATGTCACATATTGAAAATATTACAAATTTACACAATTCTTACGTAAGTATAAAACTAAAGAATTTACAAAGTATTCCAATTTCTATAAGTAAGAATCTGGAAGAGGATAGGGAAAAAAAACAAATCTCAAATTTTATAAACCATGACTGTACAATTGCTATTTTATGATTTTGAAAGAAAGAAGAAATATCTATAAAATACTGCAAAATACTGACAACAAAACAAGATTTTTTTAGGAGTAGTAGGCTATAAAATTATGAAAAGTGAATAAATAGAAAATAATAATAATAATAAATTCAAAATAAATTATATATAATTCTTAAATACAAAATATGGAGTGTAAAACAGAACTTGTAATAAAATTAATAAATATGATAAATTAATTGTACCCCGTGTTCAATTTTCAATGGGAGCTTCTGTCACTTGTTTCTATATATCCATGAGGTCATCACCAGGGAGCGAGTTTAATCCCTAAGACAGACAAACGATGTAGGCCATGTCTGTTGTTTCATTGAGTATTGTTCTTTTGTTTTGTCAACAAATGAATGCAACTATGTATTAGAAACGAGAAATAAAATTTATGTCATACATGTTATTACTACAAACTTCACTTACTGTTTTTAATTATTTCTTTTGTAACCTTCTCAGAAATTTTAACAGGTAAATTCAATATTTTCTCATTTACGTGACAATATAATAAGTACGTGACATAATTAAAAATATTAAAATACTACGTGCAGACAAGCGAAAGTACCACAAATTATTCAATCAGTCAAATCGTCTGCCTTTTTTTTTAGGCTCGGCAAACAAAACCTATGACATAAAAAGTACTGAAAGCTCCTATTCAAAATTGATCATGAGGTAGTGATAAAATATAAATAAGGAAACGAAATTCACACAAGAACAAAACTGCGAAAGCACAACTTTCCGTTAAATTTTTGGTGCTCTATAAATGAGTGGTACATATTTAAACTTATTAATTATTTATAAATTGTTAGGAAAATGTAAAATTTGTGTTTTTTATCTGTTCTTATTTTAGTTTGATATTACAAAGGTAGACGAGTCTATTTCCTCTTTTGGTTTATGTCACAATATTTGTATTTTTCTTCTCTTCATTGCATTTAAGTGATTTGTGCGTTTCCTCCTCTATTCTTTGTGCATATCATCATCATCATCATCATCATCATCATCATCATCATCATCGACTAATTTCGTGCTCTTAAAGAATCTTTTCAGTGATTTTCAGTGATTTTCAGTCTTGCAGATCTTGGTGGCTTTCTTCTTCTCTTCTTCTTCTTCTTCTTCTTCTTCTTCTTCTTTTTGTTGTTCTTAATATAAGGCTAAAATTTGAGAGATGATGTGCAGTCATCTGTTGCCATGGACACACAGTTTGCTGATAAATTTATGTCATGCAGCATGCTTATAATTTTCAGATTTTCACACAATCATAGTTACGTTATCGCTTTATTCTAGTTGAACTCTGTAATAATCAAACAATTCTAAATAACTGAACAATTTACAATTCCTATTTTTTTTAATTCAACTTCGAAATCTCATTGCCATATTTAACACTTGACTTTAACGTGTTTTTATGGAGATGAATGTTTGTTGTATTGTTCACATCATTTCCAAAATTCAGCTTTTTTTTACGTATTTAATTACAGTTTTAATATTAATTAACTGCAATATAAAAACGTAATGTTCGCTTTTGTCTATGTTAACCCTTCCCTCACTGACTTCTTCAAATATGCTTTGTAAGATACTAATACCACATAAACGTATCACCATTCTTTCACTGGACGGAAAATCGATATAGAAACTATAAGTTACTACTACAGTGCTTGTGCAGTAATAGGAAGTGCCTGAAATCTCCTTAGCACGTGCTTTTCATCCCATTTTCTTTCACTGCACCCTGACTTACTGTTAAAGCAGCAAATCGAAAGTACAGCAGCTTATTTTTAGAACCAATATCCGCACTCCATTATTTTACGATACCATGGAAACGAACTATAGTTGTCGACTGTTTTATAAGTACCACATGGACACACTACGCTACGTAAGGACGATTTATTCGGAGTGGCAATGCCGTTATCAGAGCTCATGTTAGCACTTTCTCGTACCACACGAACTTTAATACTACTTTTTTGTGAAGAAAATGTCGTAAAATCACTTGTAACTTAGACATATTTAGAGATAAAATATAAGTGTGCAAGTTTTCCTGATTTGTACTAGTTACAATACGAAAATTTACTGATTAACTGTTAAATTATTGAAATGAATAAATCCTAATAATTGACTAGTTTCGATGTCTTTTGCATCATGTGCTGAATCCTAGTGAGTTCCCACACTATCTTCTTGTTTCCTGTTATGGTGGGATGTGTTCATGATTGTATCGAAAAGGATGTGCGTTCTGAAATTCAATTGAGTGTTTCGGATGTGTTGTGAATGTGTTTTTATGAATTTCGTATTGTTCTAGAGTGTCAAGTTTCTGGTTTTTTTGGTTGTAGTATTTTTATATCTTTGTCTATGTTGCTGCATTTGTGGTTGGTGTTTCTGATGTGTTTTGAGTAGGTTGAATTGTTGTGTGGTTTGGTTATGTCCCTTGTAACGTGAACACACCCCAGTATAACAGGAAACAAGAAGACAGCGCGCAAACTCACCAGGATTCAGACGATGATGGAAAAAAAACATCGAAACTTGTCAACCAGGTACAATAACATCATTATTTTAAATGTTAACACAGTCAAGTTGTTATTTATTAATTTAAATAGATTATCGGTTAATTAGTTATTATATACAGTAAGTGTTGAAAGAGTGTATACAAGAAGAAAGTTGAAAATCTGTTGTAAAGTATAAGTTCATTATTTGTTTTTAGATTAGATGTTTGATGTTCTTCTGTTAGGTCAAAATGATTGCAGTCACAGTATAAAGACTAGGAAAATGATGGCAACTCTTTTGGTGATATAACTCACCAGTAGGTGTACGGCGGTACAGGGCTATATTCAAAAGGACCATAATGTCTTTTAGGGTAAAAACTAGAATATGTATCGGGGACGAATGTTTGTGGTATGTAGCCTGGAACAGCCTCACCTGGGTAGAAAAGAGGATAGCTTGGCCAGAATTCAAGAGGATATTGTGAACTGGGGATAACTAAATCAGATATTTCAGGTGTATATATCGTAAATGACTCAGGCACATATGATACATCTACTGGAACTGAAAAGGGTTCAGCAATGGCGATTATCTCTGGTTCTGGAACCAAAATGATACCTTCCCCTTCTGTGTAAACAACTTCCGGTTCATATTCGATTACCCCTGTTTCTTCAATTTCATAGCCTTTCTCCAATTCCGGGTACCTTTCCCCAATATCGGTGATGTATTCCACGTAACGACCAAAATCATATACTGGATGAGTTTCAATTCCAAACACTTCAACATCTTCTATAATAGGCCCAGGGATAGGGAAGAATTCGGGCACAGGAGCTGGAGCAAGATCAACTGGAGGAATCGATTCGTATGTAAATGTCGGAACTGTTTCTTCAACCAAAACAGGTATCGATTCCAGATATACATGTTCTGGCTCTAAGAATTTTTCTTCAATGAATTCGTCGTCAAATCTAGCGACAACCGGAACCGATCCGACGACTTTAGAGAAGGCGTCTGTGTCTCCGAACTCTTTTTCAGAGCTGTATCTCTGCTGGAAGTTTGTAGAATGTATGTTTTCCTTGCTGTAGTCACGAGCATATGTCTCCAGGGCCAGTACTGCACTGTTAGGGTAAGCGAAACCTTCACCTCGCTTAAAATTCCTGAACGGAGGGACAACAAACGCTGTACAGACAGACAGCAGGGCTAAGCCACTGAACACCTGAAACAAAGGTTCAGAATTTCAGTTCTAAAATTAGGCCTTTTGTAGAAAACATCTAAAATAATCAGTGTCATGAAAATGACATAGATTTTCGCATTACACATTTTACATGTTTCGTAAAAACAATTCAGTTCTTTTAGCCTATAGTGTTACGAATTATATTGCTCCTCTTCTTTCCAAATTACCAAATTTGATAACAATACAGGGTGGAAATGATACAAGTGTGCTGATTCTGAAAGGGGCAATAGGATAGATTGAAGTTAATAAAATCATATTAAATGTTTTGTAATTACGTGCATGATTCATTACAAAATTAGGCTGCAAGTATATATAGTTTGGCAACAGCGCATCGCCGACTCACCTACGAATACACACATGAACTTGATCTGAATATAGGTATTCTGTCCCTTACTCACTGCAGAAGGGTTGTCAGATTTCGTAATAGCAGGAAATAACGATAAGTGTTAATGTTTTTATTTAATTTGCAATAAAACAGTAGGAAGAGAAACTGCGTTATTTGGTAAACCCTGTAGGTCTACTGTATACTACAGAAATGCAAAACACTATCTTTACACCACCCCTAGGGAAAATCATCGCACTATTCAAAGAGGAAATAGTGACAACAGTGCAGAGTGCAAGTACAGTCCTTGAACAATAAATTTGTAACTAATCTATTTGCGTTTTCAGCGACAGTAAAGGATGGAACTTTCGAAAAAGTCAGTCATATGGATTAAAGGACATGAACATGGATGGGCAACTCCTGCTCCCAAAGTGCTAAAAAAAACCTTGAAAGAGAGAAAGGCAGACGGAGCCAGGCACAGCAGTTACAAGTTGTTTGTAGTTTCGCTGCAAAAGCCACGGTGCGCTCTGGCGGCTCTATTCCATGGTTTGAATTTCAGAATGACGCATGGTACAATAATTATAGTAATTTTAGACAGACTATACCTGAACACACAACAAGAGTATATTATTTTCTAGTTTGTAAATTAGTTTAGTACTGGAAACACAAACTGAATACAATCTTTTCAAGATACAACAAATATAGCTGCAACACTTATTTATTATTACACTATTTGTTAATATTTTTTATTATATGTCTTATTTGAAACGTAGAACGCTAGAATTTACAAGTCTTTGTACATTAAAGAGTATTCCTCTGTTCTCAGAAAGGTAATAGTCTGTATTCGCAAACAATAACAAATTCAAGGAAGTATTTTTTAAATGTCAGGCAAATGAAATAAGCTTACTTCTGAGCTCTTTCTTTACTTTGAGAGCTTTTACACTTCTTCCTTGTATTAAACTCTGCCTCAAGCACATACAGTACATAGGGAAGCAAAGAGTATATTTGGAAATTCTACTTAGGCAACATTACGAACAGTTCGATTCCTGATTTTGCTGGAATCTGAGTGGCGTGCTGTTCTGTAGATTTATTAATTCAAGCTATAAATTTTCAGGATTTTCTATCGGCGTAAGCCAAAAAGATTTCAGAAAAATTTCGATTCCTTGTCAATTGTCACTGTTTCTCCAAACTTAGCAGTGAATTCTGCTGTAGGTCCTGAAGTAGGGTCTTATATTTGATAAGAAGATTTTCTTATCACTCTTCAAGATAGTTTAAAGTCAAAGAAAGTGAAGTTGTCTATGTTCTACATGATACTACCACATTTCAAATTTATGCATAAATTTTCTTAGCTAGTCGATTATATGTCGTGCAATTCTGTAACTCGCACGCACAACGTGCTAATGATATTTGATATCAGTCTCACCTTCTTGATATCTCATTTTTACCTTTAACTGTTCTAAATCAGATCTAAACAGTATTTATTTACTAAAACCTTCATTGTTTATTTGTAATGTCATGCGTAAGAAAATATAATACAATACAAGCTTTACCTCTCTTCTTAATAAAAAAAATATATCTTTTTACTCGTAACTAAAGAGAAATGATCTGGGAATTATATTGTTTTTCACTTAAAACGAGCCGCCACTTACTTCAGACGCGATCGAACTTGTGTCTTGAAAGAACCGCACACAGACAGTTCAGCTAGTACAGAGTCCGTTCTACCTGCACTGAGGTTCTGTTGACACTTTGAGGCCCAATTGTATAAAACTCCCTGACTAAAGATCAACTTTGATCGAAGATCGAAAAGTAAACCGAGTTCAGACACTTCTTGTATTGTATAAAACTTTTCTGCGATCAAATTACCTTGGTTCAAATGCAATCTAAGTTCACGTGAAAAGGATTTGGCAACATCGCATAAACAGGTGAAATACGTGATGCGCGGACCATGTTATACAGGTTTGTTCAGTGTTGCCAATCTAGCGATTTTAACTCTTTTTCAACAACAATTTTTTTTAACTTTTATATTGCTTAAATAGGGATTTAGTGACCTTTTTAGCACCCCATAGTGACAAAATTTAATCTTTCTTTGTTGATAATGAGAAATCTAGCGATTTTAGAACTACTTTTTGGCGACTTTCCGTATTACACTCTGTTGGAGACACTGTTTTTTTTTTTTGCAATGTAAATAATGGCGGACAATAAGAAGAAGGTTGACTGTTCTCCAAGTTGTTATCATGTTATGGTGTTTGATACTGCTAAACATAATAAAGCTTTATAAAACGACAATTTTCTTTTAGTAATACAGTTAATTGACATTTATGAATGTACCTATCATATCCATTAATAATTAATGGTTGTTATAAACATAATATAATTATAGGTTATGTTATTTGATACTGCTGAACACGATAGAGCCTTATAAAATATAATAATGTTTGTGTATTAAGGCAAGAAATTGAAAGAAATATATATAAATGTACCTAACATATCTATTAATATTAATAATAATGGATATTTTATTTGCACAATCTGTCACTCGTATATTTCAAACAGAAAAGAAATAACTGAACTTGGATCACCTAACTTAATCGGAGAAATTTCTTCAGTCAAAGTTGACTTTAGTTTGAGACAAATTAATCTCAGATTAGACTTTATACAACACAAAATTCCAAGTTCAGCTGAAACAAGGATCAATTTAACCTCTGATCTAAGATTAAATGGTTTATACAATCGGGCCTGAGAGCACGAGTTTCCCACCCATGGACATGAATTCAACCAGAGCAATGGAAAAACAGATGAGATACAAAGTGCATGATGTGTTAGATTGTTCACCTCAAATAATCCTGACCTTTCTCTAGTAATGCCAGAATGCTGGTTAGACAAAGTTGCGTGTTACCTTGAGGATGGTCTTCATGGTTAACTAGTGAAGTCAGCAGTCGCGTAGAATTGTGGGCTCAGCAACAAGTGTCTTATCGTTTTATAGTCATCTGGAGTCCGCTGTTGGCCAGCCGAGCACGCACTCCAACGAAGAGGTCCACAAAACTCACAGAGTTACAAACAATAACGTTAGTGTGTTGTTGGGAAGAGCATGGACAATCTGTTCGTGGTTGTGACATTGTACAAGGCCCCCTGAGAATAAGTATAAACAGTTGCTATGCAACGCCTCGCTAAGGAAGTTGACTGTAGGCTGAAGGAAGGCTACAAGTTCTGCGATGAGCCAATAACCATAAAAGGCTTTAAAGTTACTACTTTTCAAAAGGAAGTAAATGTATGTGTCACTGGCTTTCCCCTTCAAAATTCTGTAGAGTTCTTTCAGGGGAACAGCGAAATTCGGAGTGAGATAAGTGGCCAATAAGCTTAGAGCTCACATATTCAGTATTATTTAGCCCCAAACTCCCTTGAAAGGACGCGATTTCGCGTAATTTTTATGTTAATAATTTATTTGTAACGCACTAGTCCATGATTGTTCAATTTCTCCATGGATTTATTTTTTTTAATTTTATT
This sequence comes from Periplaneta americana, assembly GCF_040183065.1. NCBI lineage: Eukaryota > Metazoa > Arthropoda > Insecta > Blattodea > Blattidae > Periplaneta > Periplaneta americana. Next base: position 31,874,172 of record NC_091124.1, on the reverse strand, counting down.
TTATTGGGTTATTTTACGACGCTGTATCAACATCTAGGTTATTTAGCGTCTGAATGATATGAAGGTGATAATGCCGGTGAAATGAGACCGGGGTCCAACACCGAAAGTTACGCAGCATTTGCTCGTATTGGGTTGAGGGAAAACCCCGGAAAAAACCTCAACCAGGTAACTTGCCCCGACCGGGATTCGAACCCGGGCCACCTGGTTTCGCAGCCAGTCGCGCTGACCGTCTCCATGGATGCGATATATGTAATACAGCCCATTATATCTTTGCGAGCCTAAAAATCTTATATAGGCCCTAGTGCCAAAAAAAAAAATATGTCAATTGTTTACTTATACGTATTTAATTAGCAACAACTTGTCTTCAGCTTGTTTGGCTTTAATAACAACTCCAGAAGGAATTTCGGTTTCAACAGATCCCGAAATCATTTCCAACACAACAGAAAATGGACCTCATATTATAATCAAAATTTATCATCACACCAATCTATGTAAATAATTATTTATTAACAATTATTTTTGTTCATTGAGGAGCCCAATCTAGGCTGCCCTCAATTCAGTGTCATATATTGTATTTATATATTTTTTTAAATGATCTTTATAGCGCTAAATGCGCTGATCGATCAATAAATTGTTTAAAAAAAAACAGAACATTGTTCACTAAATTCAGAGACTGGTAACTTTACAACAAAGAAATTATAGCATCATGCATGATCTCCCTCAACGAATAATTTTTATTCTACGTATTCTTTTTTTTTTTCTAGTATACACAGTACCTAGATACCAAAACAAAACATGCTAAACAAGACATACAAAGACAAAGCGAATTTCTAACTTAAAACTCTTATCAAAAAGTTTTAATTTATTCAATTACGGACTAGTGTGCCGTAAAATAATGTATGAACTTTTGGCGAAATTTCATGTTTAAACCTCGGGCCACTTGCACCCTCGGCAGCAACCTGTAGCCCTCGCTATAAACATCTTCATTCGCCCTTGATACTATTTATTTGTGTATAATTATAGCATTATTAGTTAAGATACAAATATTAATGGTTCATATTTTATGATTACCTAAATGTCAGGTCGAGGCTCCAGTTTCGGGATGAATAATTTTTGTTTCTCCTCCCATTTTCTCCTTCAATTCATTCATTTATTCATTCATTCATTCATTCATGTTCTGCCCAAAGACAGGTCTTTCACTGCAATCCCAGCATTCTTCAATCTTTCCTATTTTCTGCCTTCCTCTTATCCTCCGAATATGATCCATATATCTTAATGTCGTCTATCATCTGATATCTTCTTCTGCCCCGAACTCTTCTCCCGTTCACCATTTCTTCCAGTACATCCTTCAGTAGGCAGTTTCTTCCCAACCAATGACTCAGCCAATTCCTTTTTTTCCTCTTCCTGATCTGTTTCAGCATCAATCTTTCTCCACCCACTCTTTCCAACACAGCTTAGTTTCTGTCCATTTCACACCCTCCATTCTGCTTCATATCTACGTTTTAAATGCTTCTAGTCGTTTCACTTCACTTCGTCGTAATGTCCATGTTTCTGCCCCATACAATGCCACACTCCACACAAAGCACTTCATTAGACTGTTGTCTCATATGAAGAGAAAATATATTGCATGTCTTTTCAATAACTACTTCTCTTATGATAAACTGAAATTCTCCCTTTGCAAACCTGAACAAGAAGTCAATTTATGGAAACTGATTGACATATTATTCAATTTGCCTGTCTATCCCTGATACAGCACACAATTTCTTGAATGCAGCTGTATTTTAAATAGCCATGCATATTGATGTTGCATTATCTACAGGTCATAGAATACAATATAATAATATATCATTTATTATTCGTGCTGTATTATGCGTTTGTAAACATAATGCTTGAAATATTAATGTTAAACTGAAAATAATGTAATTAATTTAGAATTATTGCGAGGTAAATTATATTGGTCAGGTCCTTTTGTAAATGAAATACAATACCGTTATAATGAAAATGCTTATAGCTACATCTATTGAAGTCAGTTAACAGATATATCACATTTTGGATCGTTGTCAGCTCAGTCTGACATTTTATACAGAGCTAGGGGCGCCATATCGATCATAATTACAACAGACTTGCTATTTCAATGCACAGGAGTGTCCAAAGCACAAGTTTTTTTTACGAAACTATGTTGATTTAATAAAAAAATATATTTGCTTAAGAGCAAATTGAAGACATTTATACAAATTATTCTTCCAAATAAAACATAATTTCCAGATATAATGTTAGCAATACCATTCTTTGTACCGGCAGAAAAAAAAACTTTGTAATGTCATATGAATCTTATAAAATTTATTGAGATGTCGACAGCACGAAAAATACGATTACATGTCAATTCACCCCCGCTGATTCACCCCAAGTCACTTACCTCTCGGGACTTCTTAACCCATAACATTTCACCCCTGCACACAATGTGCAATTTTCCCAGCCTAGGTGGACAAAATCAAATGTCGGCATGTTTTGTTAAGCATAAGTGAATATGAATTCATGTTCTTTAACATTTTCAGAATGTTGTGAGGAATAGCTTTTACTGTTTTATCAGCGGCAAACTATATTTAGAAGGGTTTGAACATTGAGTTCTTCCTAACACTTCTCGCTCCTGTTCAGTTGTAGACAGAGAGGTTTACTATGTGGTTGAAAAAGAGCCAATTGTTAGTGATTTATTGTATTGTGAGACAAGAAATCTGTTCATATAGGTACGTTTTTACTAATTTATTTTATTTATTTATTTATTTATTATTTTGCTAATAATTGTAGCATAAAATATAAAATATACAGAGAAACTTTAGCTCGCCCCTGAAAGAGTAGAACTCGTGCTCAGGGGTGGATTCCTGAATTGAAATTAATAATTATACAATACAATTATAATTAATAATTATACAATACAATTTTCAATTATAGTATATAAATTTAAATTTACAATTTTTCAATTTTTATAAAATCCATACATAACTTTTTTAATTTAATACTAGAACTATTCGAATTGACAAGATTAGGATATTTAAATATAAATTTGTTATATATTCTTGGGCCTAAATTACTACTATGATTAAATACTGTAACAGGGTTGCATTTTGGTTCAAACAATCTTAAATAATTCATACCTTTTATTTCATAACTATGAGAATACAATTCAAAATTATTTCGATTTTTATGTATGAATTTTATTAATACAATATAATAAATTTGTCTTACGTTAAGTACATTAAAGTCTAGAAACAAATTTTGAGATGGAAAATCAATAGGTTTATGAAGACATATTTTAATTATTTTCTTCTGTAATAAAGTACTATTCTTCTTACAGAAGGGTTTAAACATTACAATTGAAAAAAAAAAATATTATTTTAAAGTTCTCCAAATATAATGTGAATTTTAATATAGGCGGTCACATCCGGTTACAACAATTCTTTTACCATTTAATACAGCATCATTTAGAGTGTTGAATCCCTGTTTTAAAGTTTGCGCATTCTTGCGAATTTATCAGTAATTAATTTTTTTTCAGTGGTGGGGCATACGGTAACTGTTCAATGTTTGGCTTAACAGCACAAAATAATCATGGAATAAGGAAGTTTTTAATCGCTTGTGAGTGTTTTAGGTCTGAAAAATTATTCGCATGACATCGAACATAAGGTTAAAAATACATTGGACACATTTCTATCTAACCTTAACAAACGCACAGTGAATCAGAATGCAAATCACTAGCAGGACAAAATTAACAACTTCTCTGCATTCTAACAGACTCTTATGGAACTTTGTACATACCTTACAGGTGGCACACATGTTTTGTGTACAAACTCTGATTACGTTAGCACAAGAAAAATTACCCCTTTATAGCGGGTGCATTTAAACAAAATTTTAATAACTTCTCTCATATATAATCTATTTTTATGAAACTTTGTACAACAATTAGGCCAACAGGTAGCATACAGACGTAATCAGAATTTGTACATAAAATATGTGACACCTGTAACTCCTGTACAAAGTGTCATAAAAATCTGTTATGCAGGAGAGAAGTTAATTTTGCGTAAATGCACTCCCTGTAAAAGGGTAGTTCCTCTTATGGAACTGTAATATAGTTTGTACACAACAAATATATTCTACCTGTAGCTGTCGTATAGTGTTTCATAAAAATGTGTTAGATAGGAGAGAAGTTATTATTTTAGTCTAAAACAACCCCTTTAAATGGGTATTTCCTAGTACACAAATGTATGTATGTATTTATTCACACTGCAATGGGTATATACCGGTGGCAGTGGTAACTAATTACACTCAATAATGACAATAATAAACTTATTAATTAAAAATACAATTAATAATAATACTAATAATTAATACTAATAATAACAACAACAACAGGGAATATACTAAATTAAATGAAACGATCACTTAAAATAACATTTGAAATATTCTAATTTGTGTCTTAAAACTAAGATCGAACTAAAACCCACGAGTATATGTTCATATCTGCACAAGTACCTCATATCTGCACAAGTACAAGTAGTCAGAGTTTGTACACAAAAATATAATGTGTTATTTATAAGGTCTGTACAAAGCTTCATAACAATCCATTGGAATGCAGAGAAGTTATTAATTTTGTTCAGCTATATTTGCGTTAGTGCATATGTGCGGCAGTTTAAACTACTACTTTTTCACACCTGAGAGTACACCCCACAAAGATTTACACCCCAGCAATGCTATTCGGTAGAGTTCATGTACTATTTTTAATAATGGATCACATGTTTATTGTTTTTAATGATGAAATACATGTAATTAATTATTTGCCTTTAGAATATGAAGTTATGACCACGGTTTTCAAATTGATGTTTTTGCTCAGAAACCGCAGGATCTGCGTCAATTGCAACAGATTATCGAACAGTCATTCGTGAAAATCTATGAAAATCGTGAGTTATGTTCTGCCATCTGTAAATCAGTGTCTAAACGTTGTGAATTGTGTATCGATAATCAGGGCCTCCATTTTGAACGAAATCTATAAAGAAATATGTACAGTCGAGCCGTTCTTATTTCCGGCGTGGCCACGCCTTCTCGACTTTTGGCGCGAAGAAGGTAGGCAATAGCGGTGTTGCTAAATCTCTGTCAAGCCAATAGTGAACGGACGCAGTTCTAATAGCTGGTTGTCGAACAATCAGTCGGTATTGTTGTTAGTGCTGTGTTATCGCTGAGTTTTCAGCATCACAATGCCGCTGAGGAGTCGGAAGACCAGCAATTCGCAAAGCAGAGAAATGATTCTTAGCGTTAGAGATTATGTCGAAAATGAACGTAAAATAAGAGTAGTTTATTGCCTTTAATGCAAGTGGTGCAATGAACAGCTGATGCGTGTGATGTGAACAAGTCCACGGTTTCTCAAATAACGACAGAGAAGTACGGACAATCCGGCAAAGAAGAAAATAAACTGAGAACTATGGCGGCGGCAGGTACTAACAATGATTGTAGCGATCTAGGCGTAGCACCTCTAAATTGAACAATACCGGTAGGCAAGGTTCTTCGTGTAATTTTTTTTATGTAGCAATGACTTATCATGACAAAATTTTTAATACTAACATATTTTACTTAATTTACAGGTTGTGTGGTTTTAGTTATTCATTAACATAAAAAATGTTTATTTATTATATTTTACAGCTTTCTCCCATTTTAGTAATTTCTAATATTCTTTCTGTATTTACGAAAATCGTTACTTCAAATGGTCGGAAAAACCAATTATAGGACAACATGGTAAGTCTTCTGTGTCCTGGGATGCTAGGATCAATAATAACAATAATATATAATATTATGTATTCATATATTACTAATTATTTATCGTAGGAAATAATTTTTCGTTCGATGTTTAAGACTAGACATGTGCTAAAACTTCGTTAAGAGTACAACGGTAGACTTGACAACGCAGTAACATCCACCGTGAGCGGGAAGCGGTATGTCTTTTGCATAACCTTGAAGACAACCACTGCCAGTGAAGCAGCGTGTCAGCTGATCAGAAGCTGTCGTGTGATTTGCTGCCGGAAATAAGAACGGCTCGACTGTAGTCAAATGTAAATTGAATGTAATTAAAAGTAAGGAAGTGTTTGGGGAAAGCGACTTTTTACCCACTCTGTATTTACATAAATGTTTTTTATTTGTTTAAAGTATGTTTCTCACAAGATTGCAATATATTTAAGTACTTTTAGTTAATAACACATAATGTAATATAAACACATCTTTACTTGTCAAATTTAGAAGTAAACAGCCCTAACAGACCGTCGTTAGTGATGGAATTTAAAAATGTGACAAGGCCATTGATAGGAGACAAATTTAATAATCCAAGAAGGCCATCATTTGCATTAGGGTTTAATAGTTCAAGAAGGCCGTTGTTAGTGTCTGATGATTGCGACATCTTGACGTAGCGACTGTTGTTAAACAAAGATGCCAGAAGATTGCATTCTGCGGTAAGCAAGGATACCGTCATCACCATCCCAAGCATTCGTAGAATCTGTAAAAGAAAAAAATAAGCGCGACAATTGCTAAAAAAAATTTAGGGAACGTATAGGAAGAAGACAGGGAAAAAGAGAGAAAAAAAAGTGATCAGGAATTCCTGAAATCCCTATAATTGGGTGAAACGTTTATGTTGTTTGTGATTATTATTATGAGCATGGTTGGGATTGTAGGGGTATTTGGGATTTGAAATAAAATTGTTGGTATATTTCTTTTCATTTCTGTTTTCATACTCCCTGCATTTAAATTTAACAAGGCGGAGCCTTTTCGTTAACTACTTCATAATCACTTCCTCATTCCACGAGGCCTAGTCTCCAGACAACAATGCAATTGATAGTCGAAACGATTCACACATCAATATGACGCCAATAAGTTGTTTGATATTGTAATGAATAATAATCTTATATCATTACACAGTGATATTTAGAAATTAAGGGTGCTATTAATAGACATTTCGCTAGCCCGGGCTACGAGCGTGCTAAACAGGATTCATATCACATCACATCGCTAACACTGGTTAATGGATACGAAAAACGTTAGTTCGCTGATCATCCACCGAAAGCCCGCGCTAAGAATGTCTATGAATACGGCCCTAATATTTTAGAATTAGACTATGTTAACTATTTCTATTTTTACACTCTATATTTATTAATTCAACACTAATTCTATACGAATAATAATGAATTCATTATGATGTCAAATTCTTTTTTTTTTCGCTATATGTTTTATCATGGCTGGTTGGATTCCAAACCACTTCTTTTTAAATACATCATAATTTTAGTCATCCAAGGCCTACTGTAATTAATAACGTCATCGTATTAACAAAAAGTGTAACCCGCGAATAGGGATTATAAAGAATGGACACTGAGCGAATTTGTCTGTGTTTTGTTCCTCTGTGCGCCAGCGTTTAGTTCCACTTTCAACCGCTAGAGGTTAGTGTAATCGAGTATATAGGCTAAGATAATAATTGAGAATAGAGTTGAGACACAGCATTCAAACATCGCCTACCTTATTGCATAATCCAGTAACGCTTTGCTTCAAATAAATTCAAGTTAACAGCTTTTCCTTATTTCTCAGTGGCAACTAGTTGTAATAATAATTTTTTATATTTCAGATATAATAAATTATATTATAAAATAATATAATACATTATAAAATTAAGTATCAAATTCGTTTAATATTTGTATATAATATAATATAGGTATATGGTTTTACTTCTCGTAAGAGTTTTGTTTTTCCATTTTCAGTGCTATCAAATCATTGTTGGGGTCAACGTCTCAACACTCATTATAAAGGAACTATAGAGTCTAGACATTACAGTTAATGACGTATTTATTTTATGGACTCAATTTATTTTGAGTACATACTGTACCTAGATGTATTAATTATATGTGTTATATTTCCGCTGTGTCGACTGCTAGCTGGTGTGATATCAGCGCCAACTCTAGGGAGAAAGCAGAATCTCACGCTCTAGCTCGCTTGAAGGTCATTGAAATCAGTCCGGCTACATCAAAGGTACCGACGCGAAGTGTCCATTCTTTATAATCCCTATTCGCTGGTGTAACCAGATTTCTTGAATGTTAAGAGCATTAACATATTTTCAGATTAAAATAGAGTGGACTGCAAAGAGATGGATTACGAGTACTTATTAAAGTTTTAACAATTAAAAGGCATGTTTTTTGGTGAAACGTTTTCAAATTTATCGTGAAAAATGAATAAAATATCGTACATAATGTGACGGTAATTTCGTAAAATTTCGCTTTTATTTTTTTCACTATACAGACATGCTGGTACAAAACAGATGCTCTGTTCTAATGCAGGGACGGACCAGGCCGACTCTTGTTTACATAAAACGACCTGCAATTACAAACTTTCAATCTCATTAATAGAACATTATGTAAATTACCTTCTTATTTAACAAAATTGTTCCATTTTTTATTGTACGTCTAAAAATAAACAATAATGGTTTACTGCACAAAATCACAGGAACTTTTTTTCTAATGCAAAATTTTTATCTCTCCCGCTTCAGTAAAGCAGTACCATTTTTAAAGAAATTTCTGGTTGTGTGATTTTCAAAACGGGGTAAGAGACGGGGTAAGTTTCTCTGTGTAAAAACATCAGTTGCGGTGGTCCGGCACTCATACAGTTCGTTAACTACGCCACTGTGCTTAGAAATCCGCCACTGCTAACAATGAGACGAAAGTAATGATAAATTTAATGCAGATGTTCTCTTACCTTCGCAGCCATAACTGCGCTGTTCTCTCTTCGATTTCTGAACAGCATCACAACTGTAACATCATTTATACCCAAGTTTGTTTCATCTTCAGTCCATGTTTACAAGTATAACCACGTATCATATTGCTTTTCCATGTGAGATAAAAGAATTATTATATATCACATTACTTAACACTATACTGCGTTTAATGTATCAATTTCATCGCTCTCTAAGCTATCACCAACATCATCACAATAATTATTATCATGTATTTCTTTAATTTGTTGTATTCATATCAAATTGAACTCATGTTTATATTTTTTCATCTCCTCAACTGGTATACCAGATAATCTCTATTATTTGAATAATACAGTCTGATCGTTGAATTTCGTATTATTCTATTAACGAAAAAAAGTCAGGTTATTTCTTACAAAGAACTATACAAAAAAATGCCGTTCACAGCAAGGTAAAGCAAAATGCTTATTATTTTCTACAGAATTTGAAAGTGTAACATCAGTTCAACGTCGTTTTCGCCGTGACTGTGGTGTTCGAAAAGCTCCGAATTACAAATCGATAAATCTACGGTATCTTACGTTTCAGGGAGTCCTATAGAAAAAAATAGACACATTTTTGCATAAAAGTGGTTTCAATGTTTTTTTGTAATAAAATTGGTTCTTAATACTCTACTGAAACTAAAATTACAAACATAAGACAACTACAGTATGTAAGGATATAATTCACATGTAGTTCTTTTAATCTACCACAAAATATCTCAATATCCGGTAATTTCATCACTATAGAATTTTGTTATTGTAGGTTTAATTTGTAATTTAGTAAATACAAAAATATTCTTTGTTCTTAACTTCTATGATAAAATGTCTAGCTTTCATTAATCAGGTATTCTTGTCGTACTTTAATTTTTATTGTAATTGTAATTGTAAATTTAATATTAATTGTAATCTTATTGTTCATGTTATAGTTGTAATCCCCTGGTAGAGGGGCAGAGAAGGCCTGACGGCCTTATCTCTACCAGGTTAAATAAATAAATCTAATCTAATCTAATCTACATAAATATTAATTTACTAACATACGAAAACTACGTAACCATATACGGTACGTCACATGCTAACATCCTAGATCATATATGTAACAGATATGTCGAGCTTTGAGGTTAACAACTTTTGTCAGATTTCATATTGGAGTTAAATGGCAAGTTGTAGCCGATTTAAGTGAACACTATATTTTAACGTTTTGGTGGCTACTTCATTCACACACAACCCCCAGAATGTCTGGAGGACCACACCTGCTGTTGGTCGACGGGTCCATTGGACCTAGCTGGGAGATCTTGTTGATCACCAGCTTTCCCTCCTTAAGCCACTGGAGGACGATTTTAGTGTCATAGCAGGTCAGCACTAGGAACAGAAAAGTAGAAAGAGGAGGAAGGAAATTAAACCAAACCCTTTAACTCTATTAAATATAGAATATAATCTAAATTTAACGGAAGAAATACTGAAATCAGAAATAAACACTAAATACTGAAACAATTATCTTTAGAGACAATTAATATTAGGTACCCTCCACAAAACTGGCTTCATTTATACACTGACGGATCCTTGATCTCCAGAGAACAAGGTGCCGGTGCAGGTGTTACGTGCTGTCTCTTCTCCCTTTATAGATCTCTTGGATATGGAACAACAAGTTTTGATGGTGAAATCATTGCAGTAAGTGAATGTCTCAGAAATCTTCTATGCCACATCAATAAATTTAGGAATGCAGTTATATTGTCAGATTCCAAAGCAGCTATTCTATCAATCGTCTCTAAACACACACCTTCATCTCAAACAGCAGAAATAACTAAAATGCTCTCTCAGTTATATCACTCAAGAAAAGAATTGTATTCCAATGGATACCATCCCATTGTGGAATCCTGGGAAACGAGAATGCGGATGCTTTAGCAAAGAAGGGCAGCACTGCTACTTACAGACCTGTTACTAAATCTACGTATTACTCTGTGAAGAGATTTATTAAATCTACATACTTAGACTTCAACAAACAAAATTTGATAACACAATCTCAAGGGAAGAAATGGAACTCTCTGCATCAAAATCCACAGTTAATTCCCGATTTACTACGAAAATCGTCTGTAGCTGCATTTAGATTGGCAACAGGCCATGATTGTTTGGCCAAACACCTGCATAGAATTGGAATATATCAGTCCCCTAACTGCCCATTGTGCAACTCAAACGAAGAAATGGATTCGGAACACCTCAAAATCTGTGCTTCATTGGCTGGTCATGATAATATTTTTTAAAAATATTGGAGTGCAAGAGGTCAAATTACTTTATTGTCAAACACCCGCCATTAGAAAACAACAACAACAACAACTTTTGTCAGGTTTACTACGCTGCCATCTAGTTGTTACTTAAGGAGTCACGTCATAATTCCCATTTGAATTGCATTAGCGACTGTGCTGCCATCTCGTGTTCGTTTACGGCGGACGGGTGGCGATCCTGGTGGTTGTTCTCTTCAAAGTGCTGCCGATTTTAACATAGCGAGGAGTTATCTGTTACATATATGATCTAGGCTAACATCAATACTAAAATTACAACATACATACACTACGTAAGCATATACATCTCATGCAACATAAATACTAAAAATTACAAACATACGAACACTACGTCCACACCTGTGGAGTAACGGTTAGCACGTCTGGCCGCGAAATCAGGTGACCCGGGTTCGATTCCCGGTAGGTTGAGGTTTTTTCCGGGGTTTTCCCTGAACCCAATGTGAGCAAATGCTTGGTAACTTTCGGTGCTGGACCCCGGACTCATTTCACCGGCATTATCACCTTCATCTCATTCAGACGCTAAATAACCTGAGATGTTGATAAAGCGTCGTAAAATAACCTACTTAAAAAAAACGAATACTACGTAAGCATATACGTCACATTCTTACATAAATACTAAAATTATAAACATACGAACACTACGTAAGCATATACGTCACATTCTTACATAAATACTAAAATTATAAACATACGAACACTACGTAAGCATATACGTCACATTCTTACATAAATACTGAAATTACAAACATACGAAATCTACGTAACCATATAGGCTACCATTCATGCTTTCGTAAATAATAAAAAAAATTAAATGTTACGTAGCCATATATATTACGTGATTTTTACATATATACTAAAATTACAAATATACGTACACTACGTAACCATATACATCACATGGTTACATAAATACTATTGTGTCAGCATTTTGCATCGGTCAAATTACCGTTCGTTTAGAGAAAAATCTTCAGCTGACAAATACTCAGATAACTCATTTTTTGTTATTCTCTGTCAGTATTTCATACGTGATGTCAATATTTTGCTTCACTAGTTTACGCGCATGTATGAAGCAAAGCAGAAATATAATACGCAATTCGACAATAAAATCTGACTATTAATCCCTTAGGGTGCTATTCATAGACATTTCGCTAGCCAGCGCTACGAGCGTGCTAAACAGGATTCATATCATATCATATCGCTGACACCGGTTTATGAATACGAAAAACGTTAGTTCGCTGATCATCCACCGAAAGCCCGCGCTAAGAATATATATGAATACGGCCCTTATTGCTCAATTTTATTTTTAAATGATGGAAAATGGATTTGAATTGGAATATGGGAAGTAAGTAAAGTATCAGCTATTTTAAAGCTCGTGACATTTGGATAATATAATTGGTTGTTGTGTAAAACAACTGAAAACTACAACGTTAAGAATATCTTTATAATTGAAGAAATTTTACATTAGAAAATGTTATTTGAATTAAAACAAAGTACGGTATAGAATTTCTCATAAGTAAGAAAATTGTAAATGTTTATATTTTTCCTCATTTTATGCACAGTCTGAAACATTATGGCACTGGCATATTATACAAGAAATGAATTTTTTTTTCATCACCACCGATTGTCATAACTCCATCATAGACGCTGCATATGTCCACCATTTTGTTCTTGTACAAGTAACAGCCTCTCTTCAATGCTGTGTACAGCAGTTCTCAGTTCGTGTTCTGGAATATCTACTACAGTGTGTGAGATGGAGTCGTTGAACTCATGAACTGTTTTATGTTTGTTCAAAAACACTTTTCCTTCAGATAGGCCCAAAAGCAATAATTAACTGTTGGGTTAATGTCTGGGGATCTTGCAGGCCAAGTTAAAGGAAAGTGCCTACTGTTAACACGACCACCAGAATAATCGAATGCAAAGGAACTCGTTGCCATGGTGATGCAAAAATCTAATTTCTTATGTAATAAGGCAGTGCCAGAATTTTTAAGATTATGTGAAAAATATGAGCAGTTAAATTACCTCTGACTTTTGAAAACTCCCACCGTGAGAATAGAGCAGCACATACAACAGGCAACACAAGTGAACGATGAAAAGGGGCCAATTTATCGTCCATGCATCCTTCATTTCAGTGAGAGTTGTAATATACAGGAGATAAAGGATCTTCTTTCCGGAGCTCGGGGATGTTGTTTTAAATATACTAATAATTATGCAAATCTGGCTTTCAGGTAGTAGCTCCCTGTAAAGCAGGTTACTGGAGGTACGTTAACAGAAAGCCACAATTTAAGTCGCACAAGTATTTGTGTGCACTCATAGTTGAGTTCTGGCGTCTTGTCAGCTCATTTGAGTCGTGTGGATACAAAGGAAAAATTGTGACGGTGTCGTGTATAGTTCCTGGGGTAGCTCAGTCGGAAGAGCGTTCGAGCGCTAAGCGAAGGGTCCCGGGATCGATACCCGGCCCCGGAACAATTTTTCCTTGAAATTATTCACACTAATAATTAACTGAAATCTCTAGGTATATTGCAGTATGTTATAGAAAGTATTTGTCTACAAATTCTTAAGAACTCCATACTTATACTAAATACTCATTTGAATTCTACATATTGTGATTGTATCAAAATTTTATAGTAGTTTTTATAGTTAGTAATACTAGTTTCAAAATTAGTACAATAAATTCTTGTATGTTTGTAATCTTGATCTCAATGGTCATGTGGTCTGTCAGGCAGATGTCTCCCTCTCTTTGTGAGAAATTAGTATTATTATTGTTATAAATCATTTGTTTCTTGTATCTTAAGTAAATGAAAACTAAAACATTCAGAATGTCTTCATAATTAAGGAATTATAAAATTTGATGTAAATTAAAAGAAAGTATGTTATCCCATATATTTGATATTTATTATATTATAGTTCACAAAGTACATACAAGTAATCAATTAAACCCTTACATTACACACTTTATAATTTTTTACACAAAGATATGCTATTATTTAAATACAATTTGTACAATTTACATATTTAATAAACAACAAAATAAAATTAAGAAATGAAGGCTTACCGACGAGAGAGAGTTTGTATGAACTGTATAAGTATTTGTGCGAGATCGTGCATATTTGCTTGGTTTCCGCACAAAACCAATCCGCGGTAAATCTAAAATTCCACATTCAGTATTCCCAACCTAACACACATAACAATTTCCCTCTTCTTACCGCTTAAGTGACATATTGATTTTACTGCTTTAGGCTTTTAACATATTATTTTTAGAGACGTTCAATATAGTAATAATTATAAATTGGAAACTTACCACTGCAATTTCACCTAAATTGCACTGTTAATTATTGTTTTTAAATATTTGCAAAAATTAAGTAAACTCTACAACTCCACTAAAGTTACTGCATTCGTGATGCAAGTAACATTAAGGAAGCCGTGAAAAAATCAACAAGATTCCCGACTCATCATAGACTTGGGGGGGGGGGGAAAGACAGACGTATATCACGGCCTGCTGGAGTATAGTAAACACAGAAAACATTTTAAAGCAACAATGTTGAAGGTAGATATTTTTGTTTTACAAATTTGCCGTCATTGAACAGAAACCAAGATGGAGATTTCATTGCAACTAATTAGAAATTCCTCTTTCAAGTATGTAATAAACGATCTTCGCACAAAATAATGTACGATACACGAGCGGTATGTTTTCTTTCAATTCTCGGAAATTAAAAAAGCTCAACTACGTTTCGCTTTTTCAAACTTTTCCTCGAACATGAAAACTTCAACATACCGCTCTTGTAACGCATATTATTATTCTGTAACGAAAGAGGGATGGAAAATACTAGAATAGGAGAAGATTTAGATATGCTAGCTGCATATTGCAGATTGAAACGTGAAGTACAACTTAGGAAGGTAAACAAATACTGATTGTAACTACATACTAGAATGAGTTGAGTCTTGCACAAAACTAAAAGCAAGTGCAAAATGAAACAAAAAAATGTTATTAAATATGTAAATTGTAGAAATTTTATTTAAATAATAGTATATCTTTGTGTAAAAAAATTATAAAGTGTGTAATGTAAGGGTTTAATTGATTACTTGTATGTACTTTGTCTGTGAACTATAAATATCAAATTAACTTAAATTATATATATATATATATATATATATATATATATATATATATATATATGACGCAGAATATTTGCATGGAAATATCATATGTACTTCGGTACATCAAAATATATATGATATGCGTAATAAATTACTTTGTGATTTAAGACGGCGCCTATACCGTCGGATCCCGGCCAACCAGTCACTCATTCGAGTGCACCTCAACACATGTATGGACTTCGGTCCTGCGTTCATAGACATCTATGACGTAGTGCAGAGGGCGGCCACTAGAGGGAACCCAAGAGATGGAGTTTAATCTGAGACGATTCTAACCGGCGTCGGGGTTGTATCCGGCGTGGCTTAGTGGATAAAGCATCAGCACGTAGAGCTGAAAACCCGGGTTCAAATCCCGGCGCCGGAGAGAATTTTTCTCCGTTCCATCACTCTTTCATCATATGATGACGCAGAATATCTGCATGGAAATATCATATGTACTTCGGTACATAAAAAAATATATATATGATATGCGTAATAAATTACTTTGTGATTTAAGACGGCGCCTATACCGTCGGATCCCGGCCAACCAGTCACTCATTCGAGTGCACCTCAACACATGTATGGACTTCGGTCCTGCGTTCATAGACATCTATGACGTAGTGCAGAGGGCGGCCACTAGTGGGAACCCAAGAGATGGAGCTTAATCTGAGACGATTCTAACCGGCGTCGGGGTTGTATCCGGCGTGGCTTAGTGGATAAAGCATCAGCACGTAGAGCTGAAAACCCGGGTTCAAATCCCGGCGCCGGAGAGAATTTTTCTCCGTTCCATCACTCTTTCATCATTACTTAAATTATTTCATATATGGCGTCCAGGTAACTCTGTTAATAAAGCAATTGGTCATGGAGTGAAATATCCTGAGTTAAATCTCACGTGGTAACAAGATGGTGGTCTTCCCCCCCGAAATAAAAGAAGGCGGGAGCGTGGTGTTTATCTAATTATTCTAATACCGAGGTTATTAAAGTATAGGACTCTACTACCATGCGTCTTCATGACATCTAATAGGACATAGTCACCTTTATACCTTACTTTACGGCTTTGTTAAACTACACAATTTCTCATTCGCTAAGTGACGGTATACAGTTTAAAATATTTGTAACATACTGTAACACGTAACTTCAGCAGGAGTGTTATATCACAACTTTTATTTATATTGAATAGGGATTAAAGGAATTAGGAATGGAAATAATCACTTGGTACAGAGCTGTCTTGTTCAATAGAAGTTTATTTTCTTGATCTTGAAGTCTACAATTTTGGACGGTATTCAGAATGTGTATTTTTCAAAACAGCTGAATTTCACGCAGTATCTAGGCAACGTGCCGAGTCTTGTCGTACCATGATAGACGTTGCAGTGCATCTGGCGAATGCATTATTCAGCGGGCTTATACTGTCAACCCCAAATTCAGGATGCCCAGGAGTCCACGGGGTCGTGACTGATAATAGGGGTAGTAGTAGGGGTTGGGTGCAGCGTCAGTCATAACCAGGGCTGCCAGGATCATCACAACCATGAAGAAAAATACCTGCAATAAATAAAAATAATGTTTTAGTAGTATTATTAGTAACAAAATTTTTACAGAAAAATTAATTTCCTTTAATTTTCTGGTTTTCTGTGCCTACTTTGGTAATTTAATTTTACAAAATAATTGGTGTAGATGTAACTTCAAGCACTAAAATTTATATGTAATTAATTGTTTGTGGAAATCAAAGCAAACTCCAGGGATAACTTAAAATATATCGTCGAGCGGGGTGACTTTGTGCCATGAGGGGGACTTTGTGCCATTCGGGCATTTCATAAAACAACGTAAGGAAGTAGACTTTAAAACCTTGTCACGGTCTTAAAGAATACTTCCATACGTTTTTCGCGAATGGCACAAAGTCACCCCTCGCGACGGTAATTTTTGTTTTATACAAATCTGGCTTCCAGGTAGGCCTTCGTTCTCTGTAAAGCTGATTTCAATAATTTCAAGGGAAAAATTGTTCCAGAGCCGGGTATCGAACCCCAAACCTTTGGATGACATAAGTCAGTTTCCACAAATCTTTTTTGATAATTTATTGACAACTTGCGGAACATCTGCTCGCTTGGAAAAAAAATACATAAGTATTTCTCCCATTACAATAATTCATACAGAAAAAAATCAAATCGACATAAACCAGTGTAAATTGTCAATAAATTATAAAAAAAGGTTTGTGGAAACTGACTTACGTCACTTTTCCCGAGCACTGCAGAATTGTACCGGGGTCTGGTACATTTCCTGGGTAGCTCTGACGGTAGAGCGTTGGCGCGCTCAGCCAAAGGTCCCGGGTTTGATACGCAGCCCTGGAACATTTTTTCCTTGAAATTATAGTTTTTATTTGTTTTTTTTTTCCTGTAACGTTAGCATTATTGTAATTCTCTGAAGTAACTCATTTAGACACTTTCAGCTCTAAAAAATTGCATTGGAAGTATTATTGCGTATAATTAATATGTAGGAAGAAAGTAGTTACTAGAGATATGTACAGAAGATTATATAGTTTAATTTATTACTTTATTTTTATGTACGAAAAATTTCCAAAAGTAACGATAGAACTCTAACCTTGAGTTAATCGTTAACCTCGCTTTGCTAAAACAGACCCATGATTTTTTTTTTCGCAAAAATAGTTATACTTAATGCTCGTTACTTTCGTAAGAATTTACTCTTGGATGCAGAATATAAAAAAGTTACAATAATTTAGGAGAAATTACTGTTTACAGACAGATGGACAGTGTGTGGAAAATTAATTTTATTAATTCCAAACTCTTGAATTTCACAAGGGAATCAATCAGTTAGAAATTGTAACAAGGCAAATTTTTTGGAAATTTGAGAATATAATATTTGTTCTGTATTATTTGCATTATGAACTTCCTGATTCTGTTAGCTGATTATAGGTCTACAAAAATTTTATTTTTATTTTTATAATTGAAGACTGGACATAAAAAATGTTGTAATTGCCAATATCGTTGAAAATTATTTTTTTTTCCAAAAAAGGAATCCATGTCCTTGGCACAATCCACTAAGAAAAATTATGTCGTCAGATGAAATTTTATTATGGCCCCAGCTTCTCCTGTAGATTGCAAAACGTATGTAATCGCATTATTATTCGCACAAGAAAGTTTTGTTTTGTGTGGCTTGTCTCTTTGGCAGTTAAAGATAATTTATGTCCAGTTTTAAATTTTTATAGACCTATACATTATGTAGTAATTATTCATTGCTTTATGTTAAAATCTTTCTTATTGAATTGTTTATTTAGAGTTAGGTATTCTGAGAAATTGTATCTCCCTAAAAGACCCTAAATATATTTCTGTAGTGCAAAGAGCTGAAATAACATTTTCCAGTGTCGTACGCATTGCTTTGAACAGAAACTGCGAAGAAATTACGTCTGCAAATTTTTATTTTAAAAGTTTAGTTTTGAAATACTTTACTAGTTATAAGGTCAGTCTGAACTTCATTTGTAAGCAGTTATGAAATACTATAGTCAAAAAATTATTAACTGTAAACTCGAAATCCTACAACAGCTTGGCATATCCTTACCTTTATGTCCATTTCTGTGTGCTTTGCTTGGAAACTTGGACCGTTTACGCTGTGGTGAAGGCAACAAATTGCTTTTATATTCCTTCATATCACACCACATCACGTTCACCTTCCCTTTCAAGCACGCACTAAATCTTTAATATCCCGTAACTCACGTTTGTTTTCGTCCACACACATTACAGGGATTAGAAAGAAGAACATATTTCATAACATTGTGCTTGTTTTAAGAGCGA
Source organism: Periplaneta americana (assembly GCF_040183065.1). Lineage (NCBI taxonomy): Eukaryota > Metazoa > Arthropoda > Insecta > Blattodea > Blattidae > Periplaneta > Periplaneta americana. The sequence goes on along the minus strand of NC_091124.1, from coordinate 31,855,145 downwards.
CTCTCAATTGTCACACGTAATGGCGCCAGTTGTTATTGATATTATGTATGATTACCAACTGTACGGGCAGAAAAATATTGTGACAATGATACAGAAAGCATGCAAGCAACACAGATGTTGTAAATAAGAAGATTTTGTCGGAAGCAAAATATGATCCTTGAATTTTAGATTTAGGCAAATCTGTATCATTAACAAATGTTACGTAAATTTATCAACGGTGCAGATTGAGCTGAAAGAAATGACAGAGTGAGGTATAAAAGCAGTTGGTAGCCTGTACTGCATCATAACGCTCCAAATAACAAGTGAAGAGCATTCTCATAACAATATGGACGTGAAGGTAAGAGCATGGGATTGTTTCAAATTCAGTGAAAAAAATTATTTGCTTAAAGAGGGACGTAGACGAAAATGCAGTCAATTACATAATATTTTATTCTACCGTTAATGCAGTTTTCATTGTGAAAAGCTGCAATTTTGCATGAACATTAAAATGGTGTGGCCTATATGCAGAATTTTTCTCAGGTTATTTTCTCAACATATAGGGTACTTTTGGGGTTATTATATATTTACAGTCTTACTAATAAACCGTGAATAGTTTTTATACGAGACTTATGCAGAGTTGAGACAGAAAACGTTACTAATAAACCGTGAATAAGCTATGGACGTATAAACAGGCTGAACTATACAATGGAAATTGCTTTGCAGTAGTTATATACACGAAACCCCTTGTTTAAGCGTTGTATATAGAGAAAAAATGGCCGCCCCTCTAACAGCTGTTCGTATCGACTGTCATTTTATGATGATGGTTATCTTGTAACCACAGAAGAACAAACCAAAGATCATAGAATTATTAGAATAATATTGCTATAGCTTGTACTCTTTGACCAAAATGTAGTGTGGTAATCGATTAGAGCCAGTTGTACTATCGATATTTAACACACCACACTAGAGCGCTCTACCGGATGCAGTAGATAACCTCAGATATTCTATTACCTTTCGTAACGAAGTAATGACGAAACTATGACGTAGCTGTGTAACAGTTATACTGTTATACACGATGTATGTAGTGATTATTAGTAAGGAATTTACACACGACTTATAAACGAGCTACTCATTGTATAAGTATAAGACAGTTAAACGTCTGTATATAGAGTTTTTATTAGTAAGACTGTTAATTTTTTCCATTGTTTTGATGTGTTTCGAGGTTAAATCCACAGCGACCTATCGCGGAAATAGTCAATACTGATGTAATATCGATTGTCACATTTCAGGAATCGAACGAGATTTAGTCGATAGGCGACGAAAAAGAGCTACAACGTAATAAAATGATGACGAAATTATGACGTATACTGCATAACACTGATATAGTAAAACCCCAGTTATACTGCGTTTATTGGTAAGAAAAGTATGCGTGGCTTATGCAAGTCTTGTTCTATGTACAACTGTACCATTGTTTAACACATAAATAAGCAACTTTTATTAGTAAGACTGTTAATATATTTAGGCCTAATCATTCAGGTACATTTCTCTCCGAAACTATTTAATTTTTATACAGAAAAAAAAAATGTACGATCTTATCTTAAATTTGTTTATGCTCGACCATGCCGAAATGTAGTAATTATACACCTGGTAGCAGTCCTTTAATGCATGTCATTAAAGTATACCTGCTCATTAAAGTACAGGTCTTCAGCCAATGACAAGTCACCTTTGTACCGTTATATCGATTATTCTCGGATATGCAATCGACAGACAATTAGCGAAAAGTCACGGAGGCTGGAAATTCAATACTGCCGCAGAAGGTTATGTTCTGTTACTATAATAATTAGCGTTAATTGTACATAATATTCAAATAAATTCAATTTGTCATCTCGTTTTTCAATTCTAAATCATTTTCCAGGTTATATCAGACTAATGTTCATTCTTATTCTGTGCCAAGGTCAATGACATTCGGCCTCGGAAAAAATCAATACTTTCGCGTCTGCGCACATCTCACAATTCAGGTCAGTTCGCACATAACCATAATTTTGAATACTTTCAAGTTAGAAATATGGTCGAGCATAAAAAGTCGTATGAAACTTGCCTATAATGGTAATTAAGACGCTCGTATGAAAATTATGAAACTCACTTGCGCTCGTTTCATGAAGAAACATACTTGCGTCTTAATTACTACCATTATAGGCTCGTTGCATAATGTACTATTTTATTTTTAATTTTGACAAAAATAATAGCTCTAGGAGCAATGCTAACGACAGATAAAAATTACTTCTAAGCAAATTATTAAAATACCCTGGCATCAATTTATACATTTTGATTAAAGTAACTTGGGTGCAAAATTTCAAGTGTTGTCTCATTGGTTGCGGAAAAAATGTACTTAAACATGGACAACTTTAACGTTTCGGTAAAATGGCTTGAAAGTTTATTATGTATGTACAAAGTATGTAGAATTTACACGAACGAGTTCATGATGACTTATTGCGGAAATTAATTTCCTGATATTCTCTTTTTTATTAAGTTCTTGTAAAGTAAACAGATATAGATTGCATGACGAGAGATCGGGAAAGGAATCTGCAATTACATCGAACTTCTGTGTTTGTTAGCAGAAGACCTAACCGTTTCAGATTTCTTGTCTAAATTCGAGGCGATAATTAATTTTCGTTTTAATTCCCATATTGTATACCGTAGTCCCATATGGAATGACGATATCTTGTAAAGCATTCTCTTTGAAGTTCCTAGAAGCTCAGATTTCACATAAGTATCGTACGAGTACACAATTTTAATCGTTTTTGCAACATGAATCTTACTGAGGACACGAGCATAACATTGAACAACTGGTTCTCACATTAACCTGTTATTCGCGCCGAAATAACAGAAATCATTATTGATATCCAATAAGATTACTGTCAAACTTAAAAAAATGCATTATTTTGTTTTTATTAATTTTACGTTAGTAGGCCTATTGTATAATAGCTACATGGTTAAAATATTTTCAAGTTCTACATTTTTTGGTATAAATAAATAAACGGAAGGGAGTTGTACAGAAATTTGGACGGAAATAAAACTGTTTCCTGATATTGCTAAATTTCTAAATCAGTAACAGTATTTATTTTCAGTGCAGGTTTTCGTAAGAACATAATAAATTTCATCTTTAAGATTAAACAAATAGCCATTGTATTCTGCAGACTGCTAGGTTGAGAAAGCATTTAAGTAAATTAAATTTAAAAAATTCTGGCGGTTCATTGCTATTAATATAACAGCCGTTATTTTTTGTAGAGTTTTTGTGGGAAATATGTTTCAACAATATTTTGCAATTCAATATGGGAGTTGCATCGATTTATTTGTTACTAGCCGTACCCGTGCGCTCCGCTGCACCCGTTAGAAATAAATATAAAGTAATTACATAATTAAAATAGGACATTTGATCCAGGGAACATTCGTGTTTGATAGAAGGATAAATCGTTTAATATGTTACTTAATTTAAATTGTATTTAAAATATTAAAATGCGATCATTTTGATCCAGAGACCACTCATTTGGTGCAATGACAATTCCTTTAACATGTTTCTTAATTGTTATTACCAATTATTTTTGGAAAAGCGAAAATTAACAGAATTTTTTTGGCTACAGATTTATTATTATGTTTATATTATATTATATTATATTATATTATGTAAAAAGTGCGTTGATAACGGATGTACTCGAATTAGAAAGTTTTTAATTTGTTGTGGGAATATGTTCATAAACATTATTTTCAGAAATACAGGAAATGAATATACAGAATAACCTATCAAGTTTTCTGTGCATAAGAAGCTATTTTAATCTTACCTGTCCTCAATTCACTCACAAGTTACTGTAATAACATTATAGCATTATGTCCCTATAGAGAAACTACACTTTCCAATGATGAAATAATAATTAATTATACAAATCGGTTAATTTAGTTTCTGATATTACTTCATACAAGCACAGAAACATTGTCTGTAGGCTATGTTTCATAGGTTTCGATTGTTGTGTCCAAGACCCCTTATAGACGAAGTCATTTGTTTTTTATTTCAATACACCGCCTTAGATGGCAGTTATTTTAATTTTAAAACTCATTTATCTCATTAAATATCAGTCCTATCAAAATTTTTCAAAGAATAAAACTTATCGGAAATGATTTTTAAAGAAATGCTTGTTATGTAACATTTTTCACAAAAATCAATAATAAGCGAGATATTTCGATTTATTTAATTCAGACTCCCTTATAACCCCCCTTTTAAATAATGTAGTTTGAATGCCATATAGCCTAAAATCTAAGTTACAACGAACTTAATTTATATTCCAATTTTCATCGAAATCTGTTCAGCCATTATCGCGTGAAAAGCTAACAAACATACATACAGACAGACAGACATACAAACAAAAATTTCAAAAAAGCGATTTTCGGTTTCAGAGTGGTTAATTATATATGTTAGGACCAATTATTTTTGGAAAATCGAAAATTGCCAGAAAAATTTCGGCTACAGATTTGTTATTAGCAGGGAACGGATTTATATGGACTAAAAATATATGAAATATGTAAATATATATGTAGTTATTTTTACCAAAATATGGAATTAAATATGGATTTTTACCAAAATATGGAATTAAATATGGACTTAAAATTATAAAAAAATGACTATGTACGTTAAATATTGGTACATTTTAATCAAACTAAACAAAAAATATAATGGACGTACCTTATCTTCCAATGTAGTTTCAACAAAACACAATTTTTATTGTCTGTTACCATAACAATAGGTTACAAACATTTCTTTCAAGTGCTGAAAAGTGAATCTTCTTCTATTGTCTCTGAGGATAGATTTATACTGACTAAAAGAGCGTTCGACGTCACAAGAAGTAACTGGTACATAATTCAATTTCACAATGTCTGCTGGGGATAAGTCCAAGTTAATCTTCACTGTTGATTCACCACTCATCACAGCAACAACCTTTTGTAGTTCTTCATATCCAGGGTTTTTTGAAAGTACAGTGTCCACCTTAGCTCTTACTGCATCTGCAACTTTACCTCTACCACGATTCAGTTGTTCCACAGTACTATTTATAATTTCAAAACTTTCAGATAGTGAAAGGTGCCTATTTTGGAGACTTTTGAGCGTTTTTATGATGCATGAAAATGTATGCTGAATGTGAGCTAAGTCATTCTTCACACTTATGTCACAGGTAACTGTTTTCGCAGTATCAATTGAGACTGCATCTTCAGAGTCCAATGCAAGGAGAACATTGTTAATAGAGTCTATATGTTCGGCATAATATTCAACTGCTTCTAGCCATGTACCCCATCTAGTTAAAATTGGCTTTGGTGGCAATGGAATTTCAGGGTACATTTCTTTCAACACGTTAACTCTACTGGGAGCTTTGAGAAATACTTTTTTCACTGATGAAATCAACAAATCTACTTTAGGGAAATTGTCTCTGACCACTTCTGCCACACGATGAAATGCATGCGCCACACAAGTAAAATGAGTCAATTTAGGATATACAACAGATAATGCTTGTCCAGCTTTGACCATATAAGGGGCAGCATCGCTAATAAAGAATAACACATTATCGTACATAATACCCTTTGGCCACAGGATACCCATAGCTTCGTTGAACAGTTTAACTATAGTTTTGTTATTGCACTTTTCTAGAACATCACAATGTAAAAGAATTCGTTCAGAATATTGTTCACTTAACAAACCGATAACTACATTACCAACAAGTCTACCTTCTTTGTCGGGAGTCTCATCAATGGAAACCCAAATTGAACTATCTTTAATTTCATCTCTTATCTTCTGTATTGTCTCATCGTAGATGGATGGAGCATACGTCTTCCTAAGTGTTGACTCATCCGGGATTGTATGTTGAGTATATTTTTCAAGGAATTCCCTGAAGACCTTATTCTTTAGTTTGTAGAGAGGAATATCAGCAGAGATGAGAGAACGGCACAGGTCGATGTTAAACTCAGATCTTACATTCGATGTTGTTGGTTGTGTTAAAAACAATTGTCTCTGCTTGGAATTTAGTTGTTTGTTGGCCTGATGTTTACTAGTTGTAATGTGTTGTTGCACCAGGAACTTTTGTGTAGATGATACTGCACACTGACACAAATTACAAAATAATATTTTATTGTCAGTTGATAAACCATCTTCTTTAAATTCTGAAATGTAACTTGTTAGTTTTGATTTTAAATTGACTGAATGACGTACTTTTGGCATATTTACCGTCTTTATAGTATGATTTACAAAACTGAACCTATGTGTACTCTGACTGGCATTTAACTGTTGAGCTGCACAACTGAAGTCTGTTAAAAATTTTAAATTAAATTAATACAGTTTTGTAACTTACTTTCCCATTGTTGATAGGACTGCTAATTTTCAAATAACTCTGATGTTAAAGGGATTACTGAACATGTGTTTAAATCTCTATTGTTGAAATGTATTTTTAAAAGTTAATGGAATTTTGTTTTGTTTTATTGTTAAACCTAATATAATATGGACTGTTTTATATGAAATATGGAAAATATATGGAAATTAACGAAAATATGTACTAAACTCTAAAATATGGAAAAATATGGAAAATAAAAGTAGGATTTTTCAACCCTACACATTGTGAAACATAAAGATAATGCAAAATATAAATTATATTAGCTTTATAAGTAAATATGTATTTACATATACATCCTTTCCCTGGTTATTAGTATAGATTATAATATAAAAATAACTATAATTAGTTAAGGACCTTCACTTGTTCATTGAAACAATTCACTGGCGTCATATTGATGTGTGAATCGTTTCGACTATCAATTGCATTGTTGTCTCTAGATTAGGCCTCATGGAATGAGGAAACGATTAAGAAGCAAATACCTTACTATAATAATACCGGACAGCTGCATACTAGCAGCATTGGCGTGAGTGCGAAATATCGCGGACCTGACATCTAGCGGAGAGGGATGGAATTACGTCCACAAATACAAATATTAACATAGCAAGATTCGGACTATTGTTTAAAACGTGAGTTACTAATGTGGAATTATATATGAAACACTTAAGAAATGTTGAATAATATTTAATGTAAAATTATCTTATATCAAAGCTGCATATTATGAGAAATATTGCATACTTTATATTACTTTCCGTAATTAATTGTTACATATTTTTTCTTTGGTTTACCGAGACAAAATCAATCTGATATTAGGAATGGATTTACAGTAATGTTTTATATACGCATTGCTGACAACTGCAAAGATAAAATTGATAGTAATCTGATGCTTGCAATATTTAGAAAAGGCATGTGGACAACAATAAAACTTAATTTGATAAAATCTTACAATCCAATACATTTTAACTTCTATTCGTTTATTAGGTCTAAATAAAAAAAACTAATTTGTATTTTTCTATCAACACAAAGACGAAGGAATTAGGCCTACTAAAGAATGTTGTTGACTTATGTTTTATGAACAATCGGAAATCGAAAGTACGATTTGGAGCAATTTGTAATGCTGCAATTGTCACAATTATAAACAGCACATATACACCCTGACATTTTAACACTAGTACCAGTTCATAAAACTATTAACAAATTAACTAGCCCAGCAACAATATACATTGCAGTTGATTACAGCTTGTTTCGCGAGTAACTCCATCCCGGCAGGTAGGTAGCAGCACCATCGTCGTTCGCACGTAAAACTGCTAGCTGTCCGGTATTATTATAGTAAGGTATTTGTAAGAAGTACCTATAGTTAACGAGAAGGCTCCGTCTTGTTAAATTTAAATGCAGGGAGTTAAAAACAGAAACGAAAAAAGGAATCAATATGATTTTGATCTTGTGAAACCAAACATTTATAACATTTCAAGTAGAATGCGTCTACAGAAAGAAATTTATTTTACTTTTAATATAACATTTTGCGGCAATGATAAGTTAGTAAATTATTTTTTTACGAATATCTGACGAAAGCCGATGTTAATCGTTTAATTAGTGAGACCAGAGCCCCACAACCAGTTATCTACAGCGGACAATATAGCCTAAGTACCGCTTAGCGATGAGGAATATAACGGACTTCCTATACAGGGTGGAAGTGAAATAATCCACCAGATTTTCATAGCGAATAGCTCATGTTGTATGTAAAAAAAAAGTGCAATACCATATTGTTGGGAAGTTTATAGTTTTCTCAGGAAAAAAGTCTTTTCCCAAATGTTTAACACCCTCTTATTCGGTAACTATTGCGAGTAGGATCGCGATTTTTGTCCATATCGATAGAAGATCTAATAACAAATTATTTATCCCACTAGCGTATTTAAATAGCGTGGACGGTTTTCGTGTAAATTTAATTTAAAAAGCACTAATCTGAAGATACTTAACGATGCAACCAGATTGCAACGTTGTAGCCAGAGAAGGAGGTGAGGTTAGTTCACCTTAGCAGAAAGTCCTGACTTACCTTTATTACGATAAGAAAGAGACGTATGTTAGCGGCGATGTTGCCAGACTGCTGAAACTTCCAACTTAGGCCTATTTTTTTTTATTAACCGTGCAGTTAATCACAAAACGTATTATATACGTTTTCTATTCATTTAAGGGGAGAGGATGGTATTTTTTTAAACTTTTTTCCTATTTGGTGTAAAATATTAATTTTTTGTATGTAGAGAGCTCATAGCTGTGGCAACTCAACCAAATAAAAATATTTCGAAAAAAAATTATTTGGGAGCCCAAATTTGAAAAAAAAAATATACCCAATGCAGGATTGTACTAAAACCGTTATATCTAAACCGTTTTTAAAGATAGATTCAAACAGTTTTTGCAATATATTTGCAAAAGCATGTTCTACAAACTGTCTGTAACAGAATTTTGATATTAGTCCCTACGTTTGTAAAATAAACAATTAAAATTTAATAACAATTTTCTGGTTTACTTTCTTGCAAACAAACGGACGTATTTTTTAAATGAAATCAATTAACAAAATTCTGTTACAGAGAAAAGTTTCCTAATAGTCTAAAGAATGTGTGTTCTAAATTTCATGCATGCATCTTTAATAGTTCAGAAATTATATCCATTTTTGTCTGGCAATGTAGCAAAAAAAGTGAAGTTACTGGAAACCGATAAAAGCGGGCGTGTGATTTAAAAATCCATAGCGCAGGAAGTTTAAAAATGACGTCTCAACATCCGATAAGGGCACAAATACCCACAAAATGTTATGCAATGCATTCCACGCATATGAAAGGGTATTTTAAAGAAAGGAAGTTTAAAAATGGCGACTCAACATCCGATAAGGGCACAAATACCCACAAAATATTATGCTATGCATTCCACACATATCACAGAGTATTTTAAAGATTTCTTTTAAATTTACTCATTTTTCACCAAAAAATACCATCCTCTCCCCTTAAGTGTACCCTATCATCCATTTCAATCTTCACTTCCATTCCTGTATAAGGTACCGGTATCTGAATAATAAAATAGTGGCACACTGTAAAAATGCCATAATTTGTAACATTCTTTTCCTCATATTAACTACACTGAAAAAATTATGTGGGAAGTCACAAAATCATTACATTATTTGCAGGTATTTTTCTTCTTGGTCGTGATGATCCTGGCAGCCCTGGTTATGACTGATGCCGCACCCCAGTCCTACTACTACCCCTATTATCAGACACCTCGCCGTGGACTCTTGGGTATCCTGAATTTAGGGCTGACAGTATAAGCCCGCATTCTCCTAATGGATATCAGCGTCCACCATGATAAAACACAACCTGAGACGTTGCTTAGACACTGCGTGACGTTCAACTGTTTAATAAAATGAATAAACCGAGAATTAATTTGTAAATTGTTTGTATATTGGGGCTTCAATGTCAATAAAATAAACAGATGTACAATATAAGAGTATCGCATCAATTCCTATTTCTCCTTGCCGCGGTGTAGCCCAAGTAACTGATCAGTGGAGTCCTGCGTTCGGTTACCTAAAGTCACCAAGCAACAACAGTGTACGTATGTATGAAGTATAGCTTGAGGTCATCCAACGCAGCTTACTGTCATCCTCTGAGGAGTTTAATGCTGAGAGGAATGCGGTTCCGACTAGCCTAGCGCGGTACTGGAGTGGGAGGGAACAGTGACAGCGGCAGTCTGGAAGGAAGTATAATCATACTGAAAACATTTCACTCGTATATAGAGTACCTAACACGTGCACACAGTCACACATTACTACAAACTGAAGACTGCATATTTTTGGACGATTAATACTTCCCACTCCGCTCGGCTTGGCTGTAGCAACAAAAGAATCTACCTGCAACCCCCCCGCACCGATGGCAGGAATACCTCAGGTCCCAGCGCTAAACTCGTCGGAGGAAGACAGTAGTTCGTCTGCTGTTCAGTGAACATACGAAGACAAAACAAAGCTAGGCGATTGGAAATGAGTGCTACAATAGAGGAATTTGGTAGCGAATGTCATTAGAGAAGAAGAAAATGTATTTTATCAGAAACAAAGAAAAATTGTTGATTTGAAATATTTAAAATATTTACAGTCATTCATTGCAATATGTAGAGACAGGTAAAGCACGCACCATAATGCGTTTTATTTTACTACTAGGTTCAAAAAGTTCCCGGAATTTGCTAGTATCATAGAAACAACGTACCTTAAACGCTATTCTACAGCATTCCCTTCAAAATAGTTGCCTTCCGCAACAACACACTTTTGCCAACGCGTGTAGAGTTCCTGGAAGCCATTTTGTGAAACCCGTCTTAGTGCTTTCGTCGCGTTTGCGATAACCTCTTCAGCATTGAATCTCCGTCCTTTCAAATGACTTTTCAGACGGGGAAACAGAAAGTAATCAGGTGGTGAGAGATCAGGAGAGTATGGTGATCCAAAGCAGTTATGTTGTGCCTGGCAAGAAAATTCTTTACAATAATTGCGCGATGAACAGGTGCATTGTCATGCATAAGGGACCAGTTGTTTTCTACCCACTTTTCTGGACGTTTCCTTCTCACTGCGCCCGGAGGCGACGGAGGATTTCTACGTACAATTCTTTCGTCACAGTACGACGTTCTGGAATGAACTCATGGTGGATGAGACCCTGAGAGTCGAAGAAAACTTCCAACATAACTTTGCCTTTGGAAGTGTCCCTAGGAAATTTTTGCTTCTGAGGAGATGTTTTCGATTTCCACTCAGATGACTGTCGTTTAGGGACTGGGTCGCACAAGTAGCACCAAGTTTCATCACCAGCAATAATTTTGTTTAAGAAATCACCATCTTCATCAGCCATACTGATCATGTCCCCAGCAAGAGTCATTCTTGTTTCTTTCTCTTCTGCCGACAACATTTTCGGAACTAACTTCTGAGACACGTAATGCATGTTGAGGTGCTTGTGAAGAACATTGTGTACACTTCCGACTTATATTCCGACCTCTGCTGCTATCTCTTTTATGGTTTTACGTCGGGCGTCCCTCACAACAATACGCACACGCTGAGCGATTGCTTCATTTGTTGCAGTTGTTGGTCGGTCATCTTTGATGCTATCGCTGCCACCAGAAAAACGTTTATGCCAGGCATACACTTGAGTTTTTTTCATTGCTGCTTCGCCATATGCTTCTTCCTACAATCTTAATGTCTCTGCAGGAGTTTTTGTGTAACAAAACACTGAACTTGATGTTTATACGTTGCTCTGTGGACATAATTACAAAATGCGACGAACAAACAAAACACTATGATAAACAATTGCCTACAACTCAAAACCAACAATCGCCATTATCAACAAAATTTAAGGAAATGACATCATGAATGTTACCAACAAAACAAATGTATAATATCCCTTGTTATATATTAATACGAAAAATGGTAGTAAAATTCCGGGAACTTTTTGAACCTAGTAGTAAGTTTGTGTTCAAATTTATATTTTCTCATTTGTTAATTCCAAACTTTAATTAGTTCTAAAGTATCTAGATGCGTTATTGTAGAAATCAGCCGTGGACAAGCGCAGGTAGCCATGGCAACTAACAATTGCATGTGGCGCCAGAATCAGTTAAGTTAGACAATGAATAACTGTCACAAAAATGTACAAATGAAAAATTATATTTGTGCAAATTGCGAAATGCTTGTGCAATATTATAAATAATTGTGCAGAAAGATAAAATTAATAAAGTATGCAGAAACAAAAAGTTAGGTAATTTCTTTCTTGGAGTTTCATTACTTTCAATCCATCTTATCACACTCTAGATGTACTTATGTAAGTAAATAATTAGACGTAGGTGTGTTTAGAATCAATTACTGTTGAATTTACATCACATTTAATGTACAAAGCGAATAATTACTCATTTAATTTCTCTTTATTGTTTTATGTTTGTATTTCCGGATCCCAGTGGTCAATCTCATTTGAGGACGGATGATTTTCAATAAATCTTAGTAGTGTGTTTGTCCTATAATAATATACGATATTTTAATACGATAAGCCTGAAATATATGCTTTTTTGCAAATCAAGATTTCAGGTATAACTCCCTGTAAAGTTGATTTGAATAATTTACAGGGAGTTATACCTGAAATCTTGATTTGCATAATACACGTCACTGTTCGTTAACAGAAAACCACAATTTAAGTCACACGGAGTTAGTGTGCACTCGAAGTTGGTTGCTTGACGGTTGTCAGCCCACTTTGAGGTCTGTGGATATAGAGGGAAAAATTGGATCGGTGTCGGTTAGAGTTCCCGGGTAGCTCAGTGGTAGAGCGTTGGTACGTTAAACCAAAGGTCCCGGGTTCGATACCCGGCTCCGGAACAATTTTTCCCTCGAAATTATTCATATGCTTTTTTGTTATCGTCAGTTAATGTTATGGTTTTGAAGACTACACTTGCGTCCTTTTTGCACAGCTTATGCACCATTTCGCCTTTTAATGTCCGGATGAGATTGGTTCTCATAGTGGTCATATTTCACTGTTCACCGACCGAACAGAAAGCCTGGCTGGACGCCAAATCCCTGATAATGCCTTTGTGCTCTTCCCATATAATCATGCTTTCCTAGTCCTTTGCCACGTCAAATAAATTTATAGTCAATCTTCCACCATATTACAAAACGATTCTTCACATTTCTCCTGGAATAGAAACGGGATATGGAGAAAACAATAGGCCACTAACTCAACTGACTGCCCTCAGCAAAGAGAACCAGGTTCAATGAGGAACGCATACTGTGTACAAGGCGTCAGAGGGATAGGTATTTCAGGAATATTATGGATACCTGCTGTTATTCTTTCATTTTTCTACGATTATTGTTTTGTTCTCGGGAAAATATATGGAATTGTAGATGAACTAGTTTATGGGGTTAATCCCACTGAAACATGAGGGTATAAATGATGGATAGCCTAGATCATATAAAGAGTGCGTCAGAAAGAACGGATGGATTCCAAACTATCGATACGCAGCGAGGGGAGAGATATAGTGAGGGGGACCACGACTGTTGGGTCAGCCAGAGAATGCAGTTTTAGTTGAGAACATGGTGCTGGTTTGACGTACAACGTGCTTTCATCGTAGAGATATTTTTGAAAAATGAAGAGTCTGTGATCGCCACTCAGGACTCATTTCGACATCGGACGTCACGCTAGGATTCCAACGCGGAATACAATTTTGCGGTGGGTGGCTTCATTTCGTATCACAGGTTCAACATTAAAGAAAAAATCACCTGAATGAACACGGAGCGCGTGTACACCTGCAAATGTGGAGACAGACATTAGGTTTTCCAGCCACCTCAAAGATCAGCCCGCAAACATGCTATTGCACTGAGATTGTCCGAGGCTACGGTAAGATCTCGCGCCCTGCGACTTCTTTCTTTGGGACCATTTGAAGCCGTAAGTTTGTAAACATCGATCATATTCCCTTCCACAGTCGAATTCCCTTCCACAGCCTCACCCCCACCCACCCCAGCCACCCCTAACCCACTACCTGCTCTTTCGACCAGTGCCCTGTTAAAATCGTCTTTCAGCTCGCATCCTAACACTTTAAAAGTAGCCCACATAAATTCTCAAAGCCTTCTCTGTCATTTCAATGAAGTTCAATCTATTTTCTCTCCTTTGTCTCTTCACGCTATTCTTATCTCTGAAACGTGGTTGAAGCCTTCCCTATCATCTTCTCTTGTAAGTTTAGATAATTACACCCTCTGTAGAAATGACCGAATCGGTAAACGCGGAGGTGGTGTTGCGATGTATGTGCGATCGGACTTACCGTTTAAAATTGTCTACCAGTCTTCGAATGAAGTCTTAGAACATCCTGAATATCTATTCATCGAAGTCGGTGCAAGCAACAAAAAGTGCCTCCTTGGAGTTGTATACAAACCCCCTAAATCAGGATTCTTAAGTGACCTTGAAACACCTTTGCTTAATCTTGTGCCTCACTATGACCATACTGTTATTTTAGGCGATTTCAATACAAACTTATTAAATTCAAGTAATTACGCTACAGTTCAACTTAAGAACATGTTTGAGTCTTACAATATATCCATCCTTCCTTCCGCAGCTACCCACCACACCCAGGAATCGGAGACACTTCTTGACATTATTGCCACGACTAATCCTCAGCTAGTATTAACGAATGGACAACTACCAGCGCCGGGTATCTCAGCACACGACATAATCTTTTTAGAATATTCCTTGTATTGTCCAAAATATAAACCTCGCATCACATCATACCGGGACTTAAAGCATATTGAGCATGAGGAATTAATCAATGACGCACTTAGCCTGCCTTGGACTGAAGTGTGGAATTTACCAGACATTGACGACAAAATCGAAAAATTTAACGACCTAGTAATTCAGTTATACGATAAATACGCACCTTTGAAAACCAGACGAGTTGGTAGACACCCTGCGCCTTGGATGTGCGATGCCATAAAATTACTCATGACAGACAGAGACACTGCTTATCGTAAATACAGACGGAGCAAGGACGAATTAGATTTTAATACTTACAAAGTTTTAAGAAATAAATGTAATCAAGCAGTAAGAAATGCTAAATTACGCCATGCACATTCCCTTATTCTACCTTCGGTCAGTGCGAAAGAATTGTGGCGTAACCTTAATAACCTGGGTCTAACAAAAGCAAAGCCTCGGGTAGATAACATCAACTTGTCACTCAATAGTCTAAATGAACATTTTGTCACTGCTCCACCTGAACCATTACATAAGCAAGAGACTCTTGAATTTCTCAGATCTTACCCCCAACCTGTGTGGGATAAATTCTTCTTTAAATACATTAACCCGACTGACGTAATGAAGACGCTGCGACGTATGAAATCTAAAGCCCAAGGTATAGACAATATAAATATCACTCTCCTGTATAAAATAATAGATGTGATCCTGCCGACCGTCAACCATATATTCAATGCATCTATTATGACTGGGTCCTACCCCTCACTCTGGAAAATGGCATTAGTGAAACCTTTACCTAAATCTAACACACCTTCTACAGTAAACCAATACAGACCGATATCAATTCTTCCCACTCTTTCAAAAGCATTAGAACATATTGTACATGGACAACTTATGAACTATCTCGACGACCACAAACTCCTTGATGACTATCAATCGGGTTTTAGACATGGACACAGCACTTCTACAGCCCTACTTAAAGTGACTGAGGACATCCGTGAAGCTATGGATAGGGGTGAAGTAACGGCACTAACTCTTCTCGATTTCATCAATGCCTTTGGTTCTGTTGATATCGACTTGCTTCTTGCAAAGATGAAGGCTTTGCACCTGTCAGACAATACCTTGAGCTGGATGGACTCCTACCTACGTGACCGCCAACAGTGTGTTTCACTTGATAATCAATTCTCCCAATGGAGATGCACAAAGGCGGGAGTGCCGCAGGGCTCCGTATTAGGACCACTACTTTTCTCTATCTACATTAATGACGTATCAAAGAACTTACAGTATTGCCGATATCACCTCTATGCCGACGACCTACAACTTTACATACATTCCAGACCCAATACGATCAATGAATCGATTGACAAGTTAAATTGTGACCTAGCCACTGTCTCCACTTGGGCGGCCAATTTCGGACTCGCACTTAATCCAAGTAAGACTCAAGCCATAATTATTGGACATAAGCGTTTAGTTAACTCCCTTAATAACAGTAATCTTTCAGTTGTTACTCTTAACAACACGCTAATCCCTTATTCATCTGTCGTAAAAAATCTTGGCTTCTTTTTTGATAATAATCTAAGTTGGAATTTTCAAGTTAAAGAAACGATAAAAAAAATCTGTTCCTCCATTCACTGTTTGAGTCGCTTGAGAAACTTCTTGCCCCAGCAACTAAAACTTACCCTAGTGCAAACCCTAGTAACGCCGCACTTCGATTATTGTGACGTTTTGTTAAGTGACCTAAGTTCTGAACTGTCAGTCAAGTTACAGCGAGCTCAGAATATGTGCGTCAGATACGTGTGCAACATCCGACGGTATGATCACATATCACCGTCCTTCGCAAGTCTCTCGTGGCTCCGACTTAAAGAACGTAGAACTTTACACTCTTTGTCTTTACTCTTTCGAATTCTGCACACTTCAACACCAAATTACCTTTCGTCTCGTTTCTCTTATCTATACTCTAACCACGATGTAAATACCAGATCACTTATCTGTGGCACGCTAAGTATACCTCTTCATAGAACATCTTGTTATTCATCATCTTTTACAATATCCACCTCGCGTCAATGGAATTCCTTGTCACAAAGTATTAGGGGCTGCAAGACAATAAACACCTTTAAGAACAGCTTAAAAGATAACCTTATTAGCATTTCACTCCAATCATACTGATTTAAACTATCACTGACTACATTGTTACTTTTTTCTTTAGACATCATCCTGATTGTGCTGTATTTTAATTGTCTCGTAATAATCTCTTTCTATTATCTAATATTATTTGAAATATATTAACATTCTATGTATTTTAGTTTAATTCTGCTACACAGTTTATTTCAGTGTTTAATTAATAGTTCATAGTATTTTGTTGTTTAATTTGTAAATAACTTTTGTATACATGTAACTCTCATCTCAATCAAATTGTTGGATTCTTTGTAAGTTCGTGCATATGTATATACACTTTTTGCTGGTTGAGTGGAAGAGAAGGCCTTACGGCCTTAACTCTGCCAGCTAAAATAAATCATTATTATTATTATTATTATTATATACTGGATGAACTGAAGACGGCGATTCGTGAAGAAATCGTGGCAATTGCACCAGCTATGACTGTGAAAGTGATGGCGAACTTCAGAAAAAGCCTCGATGCCTGTATTGAAAGCCAAGGACATCATATGGAGAATGTTGTTTTCCATAAATAAACTGCATGTATTGGTGAATATGTTGTTAACAATAAATTTTTGATTTGACGAATCCTTACAATTTTCTTGCCATGTGAAATCCATCCGTTCTTTCTGACGCACCCTGTACGTAACAGATAACTCATCGCTATGTTAAAATCGTTTGCACTTTGAAGAGAACAGCCGCCAGGCTCGCCACCCGTCCGCCGTAAACGAACACGAGATGGCAGTACAGTCGCTAATGGGTTCCGTCTTAGCACCGCATTTATATTCAGTTTATGTACATGATATTCCACTGATTGCTGAATGCATTATGGGATTATACGCAGATGACACCACCTACTTCACCAGTGACATTTCAATCAACATCGCAAAACGTATTATGCAAAAACAACTCAAAATATTGGAAATGTGGCTAAGAAACTGGAGAATAAAAGTCAATATAAGTAAAACTCAAGCCATCATTTTTACCAGAAGAAAGCCAAAAATACCAGATCACCTCAATCTCTTCTTCAAAGATATCTACTATAAACAATCTGTAAAATACCTCGGCATCACACTTCATAAACAACTTCGATTTCATCACCATGTTGAAACAGCTCGTAACAAACCATTAGCCAGATTCATTAGTCTATATCTATTGTTGAAGTCACCTTACATCAGACTTCCCTTGAAAAAAATCCTTTACACTTCTGTTATAAGATCTCAAATGACCTATGGCTGCGAAATCTGGAGCAATGCAAAATTCCAAATTATCAGACGTCTTCATGCTATGCAGAGAAAAGTATCCCTAACTATCACTGGTGCAGACTATAGAACCACCAATAAACAACTACAAGACATGCTTGAAATAGAATAATTCTACGACATTATACAGAAATTTACAGAAAACTTTCATAAGGACTTCCTGTACCACCCCAATCCTCTGATAAGAGCCCTGGCAACAAGAGTATAGAATAACAACTACTGTCAAGATCGGTCACCTCAATTAAAAATACAAATGTTCCTGCTTGTTAACCATCTCTGTTAAAGTAAAACACTTTTCAGGCTGACACTTATGTACCATACATGTTCCTGTTTATATATATAAACAAATGGGAATTATGACGTGACTCCTTATGGAACAACTAGATGGCAGCGTAGTAAACCTTACAAAGTTGTTAACCTCAAAGCCTATAAGGTCGACCTATCTGGGTTATATATGATCTAGGTGGATAGCAATAATAGGAGAATAATAAAATTGTATTGTATTGTATTTATTTACATTCCATGGTATTTGTACATCGCTTCACAGCTAGAATATGAAACATGCCAAACATGTTAATAGTGCTACAAAATCTTAAGTCATAGTAACAGTCTAGTTGAAATATATACAGAAGAGAGTTTTACGATATAGGGTAAACATTGGTAATTTCGTGATAATTTCATTAAAACTAATTTAAAATGCAAATGTTTAAATATATCCTTATTCCGATTTTTTCATCTAAAAGACGATAACTTGCTGTACAAATCTGGAGACATAAAAGATTGGATACGTTCTTGAATATGTGCTAAAAACAACTTTTACAACTTAAGCTGAAAGGTTGGTTATTTCGTGATAACCTTGGTAATTTCGTGATATTGCATTGATAATTTCGTGAGAGGTAGAAGAATTGTGGAAAAATTCATTTAAGTCAAATTAAATTCTCATTTATTGTTACAAGACTTCAAACATAGTAATTCCGTCTAATATTCATAGCAAGAAAACATAGAAATACATATCAACACATAATAAGAATGAAATCAAAGTAAAAATTGAAATTTAAAAGGGATCTCCTTTGCCCTGAAAGGGTGAACACTTTTATTACGGACTTTACTTTAGCCTATATTACTAGGGTAACTCCAAAAGTAATGCATAACATTTGTTTAAAAATTATATTTTTATCCTACAGCTTTGCTATTTTCACAGAATGTAGATACATCCTTAAGGAACAAAATGTCACTTTTCCACTTTTCAACTGCCTTACGTAACCTAGGAACGAGGGCCTGTAGACCAGCACGGTAAAAGTCTGGACCAACACGTCTGAGCCACTCTTGAGCAGCGTGCACAAGGGAGTCATCTTCTCGTTCCGCGAAGGGATCCTTCAGTTTACCAAAGAGATGGTAATCGCACGGTGCCAGTTCAGGACTGTAAGGCGGATGTTTCAGTGTTGTCTATCCGAATTTCCTGATCTGGTCTGTGGTCTTGTGACTGACATATGGCTGTGCGTTGTCGTGCAACAGCAGAACATCCTGCTTCTCCCGATGTCGTCGAACACGACTCAGTCGAACTTGAAGTTTCTTGAGAGTTGCAACATACCCGTCAGAATTAATGGTGGTTCCGTGTGGCATGATGTCCACAAGCAAGAGTCTTTCTGAATCGGAAAACACAGTAGCCATAACGTTTCCTGCCGAAGTTGTACTTTTGAATTTCTATTTCTTTGGTGAATTTGCATGATGCCACTCCTTTGTCTGCCTCTGTCTCCGGTCCAAAATGGTGGAGCCATGTTCCATCTTCTGTCACAATTCTTGCAAGTCATCTAGCACTTATCATTGACACTTAGCATGATAACAAATCAAACAAAAAGCTACACTGAACCCATTGCATCTCCGTTTTCTTTTTTGTTATCAAATCTTGTCTTCAGATTTCTAAAATTCCTATTGTAATACATTTTATACTATTTTAAAAATTGTAACACTTAATGCTCAACATAATTTCGCCTCAAACAGCTAAGATTTCTATCGGTAAAGCTAAGCCTGTATGGCGACTACAGATGTATCTAAAATTCCAAAAACATTTCCTAAAATTTCATGAAGATACAATAAATCTTTGTACCAAATATCATACGCTTACCTTTAGTAATAAGCCTGTAATGTAATTACAAACATCCACAAAATTTGTATGCCTGAGAAGTCGACGCAAACTTGCTCTCTCCAAACATAAAAGCTCACTGAAGGAGCTACAATAGTCACACAAAGCTTAGCTGTATGTTTCTGGAAACTGGACAACATATGCAATCCCTAGGCGGAAATTTGGATCTCGTAACACCATTGGTTAGTTCACAAAAGAGCAAAGAAAAAGTATCACGAAATAACCACTGCCACGAAATTACCAATGTATACCCTACTAATACAACACAAGGGGTTAGTGTCGATACTTATCGGCATTATTCTCACTACACATACGGCGGCGAGAAAGTTGGCCTTGGTATTTTCTTCTCGAAAATCAGCCGAAGTAAGTCAAGAGGGAATACAGGACCGCATCCCGTTCCTCGGTATCGCCATTATTTCCGGAGATTAGAGACTGAAACATTTTACGCAGTCAGAAAAAAGACTAGAAAAAAAAAGTGCAACGGATTTGCTCTATTTTATTGATGAGTACCAGTAAACATTCGGGGATGCTACAGTAAAAGGACGGATCTCTGAGCCCCTTCGTTCTCCATCTGTACAAAAAAGTCTGTTTCGGAAAGACAAAATTACCGTTTTTTGAAACTTTGCTGGCCTCTACTGTCCACATGCCTGGAGGCAGAGAGTTGTCCTTTACATTGTAGATAGAGTTCGAGGAGCTCCTTTCGCTCTACTTATCAGCTTTGTTCTCACTACACGTACGGCGGAGCTATGGCGGCGAGAATGTTGGCGGAATAGAAGTTAAAATTAAAATAAAAAAATGAAATAAGGATACAAAATTTAAAAAAATTTAATTATTAAAACTTATGAATCAGTTTATTCTCAAGAACTTCAGACGCCTGAAGCTATTAGACAAGAATTAATACATATGATTTACATTAGTATTTACGAACTCATTAATATTGTAAAACGGATTACCAAAAACCATATTTTAAGAACAGATTTAAAAGCAAAATTAAAATTGAAATGAATAAATAAAATTGAAATTGATAAACTGAATAAGAATTAAAATACAAAATAAAATAACTTTTAAAATATAATAAAAAGATATACAATTAAAATTAAAAATAGAATTGAAATTAAAAAAAATAATATAAAAATCAATATTAAAATGAAATTAAAACTTAAAATTGAAATTGAAATTAAAATTGAAAAATTGAATTAAATTTAAAATTACGAGTGAAATTAAAGGTCAAAATTAAAAATTAAATTAAAATTAAAAGAATAGATTAAAATTAAGGATACAAATTAAAAGTAATAAACTGAATATGAATTAAAATACAAAATGAAAGAAAATTTTAAAATATAATGAAAAGACATAAAATTAAAAATAGAATTAGAATTAAAAAATTATATAATAATTAATATTACAAATGAAATTAAAACTTAAAATTGAAATTGAAATTAAAATTGAAAAAATAAATAACATTTGAAATTAAGACTGAAATTAAAATTTAATTTACAGCTCAATGATGGAATTGAAATTAAAAAAAAATCATTAAAATAAAAAAATGGAATTACAATTGAAATTAAAACTGAAAGATATAGTTAAAATTTAAATTCAAAATTAAAAAGTAAAATTATGAAATAAATTAAAATTATAATTAAAATTAAAAATAAATATGAAATCAAACAATTAAATTAAATTGAAATGTAAAATAAAAAGTTCAATTAAAATAAACAAATAAGATTAAAATTAAAAGAAAAAAATTAAGTTGAGGACAAAAATTAAGTTTAAAAAATATAAATTGAAAAATTGAAACTAAAAATAAAAATAATAAAATGAAATATTCTCAGAAAATTCGTGATTGACAATATTGGTTTACCTGGTAACAAGAATTGTTACGATCGACATAATTCACATTAATTTAATGTAATTACATCTAAGTCTAACAGTTTTTATTGCTGCTGGAAGGTCCGGGGTTCCATCCCAGGTGGTGACAGGATTTTTTCTCGTTGCCAAACTTTCAGAACGGCCCCGAGGTTCACTCAGCCTGCTATAAAATTGAGTACCGGGTCTTTCCCGGGGGTAAAAGGCGGTCAGAGCGTGGTGCCGACCACACCACCTCATTCTAGTGCCGAGGTCATGGAAAGCATGGAGCTCTACCTCCATGCCCCCCAAGTGCCTTCATGGCATGTTACGGGGATATCTTTACCTTTTTACCTTTTACTATCTCGTATTTTAGCATGTCGATATCACGTAAATTACACTTAAAATTAAACAAATATTAGGTTCACCATAGATATAAACATTTCCACTCCATATATTTTTAATTTCACTCGCACTATAACAATTTTATTTACGGTATAGTAAATAAACTTACGCACACAGAATACTAGTAAATTATGAAGAAGAAAGAGTTCGTCCAAAGGGCTGGATTCGGGAAGAGTACCTAAAACACTCATTGTATTTCCGCGTTGAATAGCAATACTTAAGCGTTGACACAAATAAGTAGTGCAACGACGATCACCAGTAATGGAGGTCAAAATTTGGCCGATTTGAGATACCAAAACTTTAGCGTCATAACTCTAAGGGCCGAAGGTCTCTACAGCAGAGAGGATAAAGATATAATTGTCTGAAAGATGTGCATATTTATTGACTTTTTTCTTCACGGCTAATTCAGGAGGAGGTATTCGGCAAGTGAGATGGAGCTAGAGTGTCAACGCAAGTGGAGTCCCAAATTAAAGATTTTCCTCTAGACCATGGAATTAAGGTGAGTCCATCGGATCATTTACCATCTGCGC
This sequence comes from Periplaneta americana, assembly GCF_040183065.1. Classification (NCBI taxonomy): domain Eukaryota; kingdom Metazoa; phylum Arthropoda; class Insecta; order Blattodea; family Blattidae; genus Periplaneta; species Periplaneta americana. Next base: position 31,832,174 of record NC_091124.1, on the reverse strand, counting down.
GACTAATACCTGGTAGTTCGAAAAGAGACGGGATGCCGCAAGAAGTCAGAGATCTTTTAATGATCATTGAGTGATGTATGTCTGGGAATGCGACCAAATGAAATGAAATTAAATGTAAAATGGAAATTAAAAATTAAAATTACAATTAAGAACTAAAATTAAATAATATGTAAATGAAATGAAATAAATAAATAAAATTAATTAGAACAAATAAATTAAAGATTTAATCAATTAAGTTAAATGAAATAAATTAATAAAATATAATAAATTAAATGAAAATAATTGATTAATTTGAATGAAGTAAAAAAAAGAAATAAGTAAATAAATTTGAACAAAAAATTAAACAAAATAAATAAATCAAATTAAATTGAATGAAATAAATTAATTAAATTAATTGAATAAATAAATTAATTATATAAATAAAATAAAATGAATTTAATGTATAAAGGAAATTAAATAAATAAAGTGAAATTACATAAATAAATTAAATATAATAAAATGAAATAAATGAATTAAATGAAATTTATTAATTAAAGTTTATGAAATAAATAAGTGAATTATATTAATTAAATTAAATGACATTAAATTACAGAAATAAAGCAAATTAAATTGAATAAATAAATAAAATTAAATTAGATTAAATAAATAAATACTGCTAAGACGAAGATTGATAGAAGTAGATAAGAAAAATAGATAGATAGATAGATAGATAGATAGATAGATAGATAGATAGATAGATAGATAGATAGATAGATAGATAGATAGATAGATAGATAGAGGTAGGTAGATAGATAGATAGATAGATAGATAGACAGACAGACAGATAGATAAACTTTATTGTCAGAGGCATATATGCATAGACATGATCAATGAAATACATCAATACATTAAAATCACAAAAAGTCAAATATAAAATACATTATTCAAGAGTTGAAAGGTCCACATGTGCATCCTGTAGACGGTAGGGACACAAATGTATTAATTTATTTTTTATAAATTTCCTGAATTTAAGAGTGTTATTTGTATATTTAATATCCTCAGGCAAGCTATTGTAAATTTTAATGCCAGAAACCGTATAAGTTGTGTAAATATTTGTAAGGTGGTGTACCGGAATACTTTAACTATTTTTATTACAAGTATCATAACTATGAAAGTCACTATTTTGGTGAAAATCAGAAAGATTTGAATACATTAATTGCAATATATTAGAAATATATTCCATAAACAGTGAGAATATTATACTGTAAAAATATTCCCTACAAGAGGTTCTACTATCAACACCCGCTATGCACCTGGCAATACGCTTCTGCGCCATAAAAATTTTATTCAACATGGTTCCAGATCCCCAAAAACAAATGCCATATGAAAGACTTGACTCAACTTGTGCAAAATAAAAAGACATTAATACATCATGATTAAAATTACAGTCTTCAAAATTCCGATTTGATAACAAATACTGTTAAGTTTAGTTTCATCATCATCATCATCATCATCATCATCATCATCATCATCATCATCATCATACAGTGGAGAGTAGAATATGTCTCCTGCATTATGTTTAGTGAGATCTTAATTAAATATTCCTTCCAGGTTGGTTGGCTGTATAAAGCTGATGATTCCAGAGAAAAACAGAAGATATATTAGAAGAATGAACAAGCAGGGAGGAGAGTCCTCTCATGGTGGAAACCTGGGGATACAGAAACAGAAATTAGTATCTAATGGTAAAAGGTTTGTTTTCTGTGTAGGTACAGTACTTTTCTCTGCCAGAAAAAAAAATAATTATTATAACTTGCACAATTTATATTTTTGAATTATTTCTTTTGTTATTGCGTAGATACTTAATTTCCAGTACTAAGTCACTGGTACTTCTTGCATTTACATCTTCATCAGAGCCTCCTTGTTTAGAAATTATACTTCCTAAGTATGTAAATTAATTTACTTCCTCTATTTGTTTATTTATTTGAACCACAAGTTTAGTATCTATTCTGTTATTGATTCTCATTTCCTTAGTTTTGGATTTGTTTATCTGAAGACCCGCTTCAGGTGACACTGCATTTAGATCTTGCAATTTGCCATTTATATCTGAGAAACCATGGGCCAGTAAGCAAACATCGTCTGCATATTCTATACTCTCCAATCGCTCTCCCAACCCCAATTAACTGCCTCTCTTGCGATTATTATTTGCTGTCAATAATACATCATCCAACATCAGGATGAAAGCAGAGATCACAGTAGGCAACCCTGTCATGTCTTTTACTGTTCGGGAATTTCTCGCATAATATATTCGGGAAACTCAATAGTAAATTAAATTTGGAACCATGGCTTTGGGAAAGTAGCATTGGGAAGAAGGTAGCTTCGGAAAAACGTCCATTCGGGAATGCGGATTCGGGAAGATGGGTGGGAACGTTTTGAATTATCTTGCAAGCGCCACACTATCGATATATGTTTATTACTATTATTATTATTATTATTATTATTATTATTATTATTATTATTACTTTTAAGTCTTTATCCAGTGAAATAGTGTAATACACCTTAAAGTTAAATACAATTTTGTTTATCATAAAAAGGCTTGCTAATGAGGCAATCACAGATAACATTTATAAATAACGCCACTGCTTAAAGTACATAAATATGTAGGTATTTTACTAGGCACTTTTATTGCCATTATTTCAAAGTTATTACTGGTTTTCGTTAGTCGACATTTTGGTTGATGAAACATACTTAATTGCCCCGTATTATGACCATGACAATCTTTCCTAAAAGTGTAATTATTAAAATTTTGCTTGATATATACTAATAATTCAAAACTATTTAAGCTAAACTGGTGACAGTTAAGATCTTCTCGTTAATATTGATAATGAGAATTGACGATAATCGTGATGGTATTTTTCTGTAATTTAAAAATCTTGATGACGTGAGTAGGCCTAATGTTGCCCCATAATACGATGCCATATTTTAATATGCTATTAAAATATGCGTAAACGGCAGTCTTAATATATTTTAATGGTGAAATTATTTTTAAATTAAAAAAAAATATATCCTGGATAATTTAATACTTAAAATACTTACGTTGTTCCCAAGTAAGTTTTGTGTCAACCACAATTCCAAGCATGTTATATGAACAATTTGTTGAGCAAGATTTGAAATTAAATGTAAATGATTGTGTTTTCTTTTCACTTAAAATTAAACCATTAGCTTCAAAGTAAATGTTTAACTTGTATAATATAAGTTAGTGTTTTACTTTGAAGCAACTGGCAATATTAATAGGTTATAAATACAAGATATCTTCCTGGCTCTACTATACAATGCATAGCATGCATCGAGAAGTAGCTGCAAGCCTTTCTAGGCACGTTATACCTTAATGACTGTATAGTTTAGAATTAAGTTGTTATCTACATTGCAGAAACTGACATGCCATTAACCAACGATTTGTAGAGGTATATTTTCAGGACTGGTAATTGATTTCCAACATTTGTATATAACGTGCTACGTCTTGATCTGGCAGGTGGCCCACTGACTCGAGAAGAAGAAGAAGTGGACTTGGCGAATTGGAGACAAGAAATTGTTCATTCGAACACACAGCTGACAAGAACTGCATTTGATGAGCGACAGACGGAAGAAATTATACAGCATCTACTCCATTGCAAGACTACTCCTTCGAAGGGAATAGGGGAGCTTAGAGACACCCAAAGTTAACACAATCAGATTCGCCAAGATTCCGTCTCCTGCCCCAGGTAAGTGTATAATGTTGAGTTATTAATGTATCACCATCAGTTTCGTCTTCGAGGACCCGCTTCAAATCCAAACACAGACACACTGCAACTAGTTTTTACTACTTTCAGAGAAAAAGAGAGAGCAGAGCGGATAGGGAAAGATAGGAGAGGACAGGGAGAGACAAAAGAGGAACAGCAACAGAACAGAGGGGAAATGGAGACCACAGAGAGGACAGGGAGAGCAGAGAGGGGAAATGGAGACCACAGTGAGGACAGGGAGAGACGTGAGAGGAACAGCAACAGAACAGAGGGGAAATGGAGACCACAGAGAGGACAGGGAGAGCAGAGAGGGGAAAGGGAGACCACAGAGAGGACAGGGAGAGACGTGAGAGGAACAGCAACAGAACAGAGGGGAAATGGAGACCACAGAGAGGACAGGGAGAGCAGAGAGGGGAAATGGAAACCACAGAGAGGACAGGGAGAGCAGAGAGGGGAAATGGAGACCACAGAGAGGACAGGGAGAGCAGAGAGGGGAAATGGAGACCACAGAGAGGACAGGGAGAGCAGAGAGGGGAAATGGAGACCACAGAGAGGACAGGAAGAGATGAGACGGGAAATGGAGACCACTGAGAGGTCAGGGAGAGCAGAGAGTGGAAATGAAATCCACAGAGAGGACAGGGAGAGCAGAGAGGGGAAATGCAAACCACAGAGAGAACAGGGAGAGCAGAGTGGGGAAATGGAGATCATAGAGAGGACAGGCAGAGACGTGAGAGCAACAGCAACAGAACAGAGGGGAAATGGAGACTACAGAGAGGACAGGGAGAGCAGAGAGGGGAAAGGGAGACCACAGAGAGGACAGGCAGAGATGTGAGAGGAACAGCAACAGAACAGAGGGGAAATGGAGACCACAGAGAGGACAGGCAGAACAGAGAGGGGAAAGGGAGACCACAGAGAGACCAGGGAGAACGTGAGCGGAACAGCAACAGACCAGAGGGGAAATGGAGACCACAGAGAGGACAGGGAGAGCAGAGAGGGGAAAGGGAGACCACAGAGAGGACAGGGAGAGCAGAGAGGGGAAAGGGAGACCACAGAGAGGACAGGCAGAGACGTGAGAGGAACAGCAACAGAACAGAGGGGAAATGGAGACCCCAGAGAGGACAGGAAGAGCAGAGAGGAGAAAGGGAGACCACAGAGAGGATAGGGAGAGACGAGAGAGAGGAAAGGGAGACCACAGAGAGGACAGGGAGAGCAGAGAGGGGAAAGGGAGACCACAGAGAGGACAGGCAGAGACGTGAGAGGAACAGCAACAGAACAGAGGGGAAATGGAGACCACAGAGAGGACAGGGAGAGCAGAGAGGAGAAAGGGAGACCACAGAGAGGACAGGGAGAGACGTGAGAGGAACAGCAACAGAAAAGAGGGGAAATGGAGACCACAGAGAGGACAGGGAGAGCAGAGAGGGGAAAGGGAGACCACATAGAGGACAGGGACAGCAGAGAGGGGTAAGGGAGACCACAGAGAGGACAGGCAGAGACGTGAGAGGAATAGCAACAGAACAGAGGGGAAATGGAGACCACAGAGAGGACAGGAAGAGAAGAGAGGGGAAAGGGAGACGACAGAGAGGACAGGAAGAGCAGAGAGGGGACAGCGAGACCACAGAGAGGACAGGGAGAGCAGAGAGGGGAAAGGGAGACCACAGAGAGGACAGGGAGAGACGTGACAGGAACAGCAACTGAACAGAGGGGAAATGGAGACCACAGAGAGGACAGGGAGAGAAGAGAGGGGAAAGGAGACCACAGAGAGGACAGGGAGAGACGTGAGAGGAACAGCAACATAACGTAGGGGAAATGGAGACCACAGAGAGGACAGGGATGGCAGAGGGGGGAAAGGGAGAACACAGAGATGACAGGGAGAATAGCGAGGGGAAAGGGAGACCACAGAGAGGACAGAGAGAGACGATAGAGGAACAGCAAGAGAACAGAGAGGAAATGGAGACCACAGAGAGGACAGAGAGAGCAGAGAGGGGAAAGGGAGACCACAGAGAGGACAGGGAGAGACGTGAGAGGAACAGCAACAGCAGAGGGGAAATGGAGACCACAGAGAGGACAGGGAGAGCAGAGAGGGGAAATGGAGACCGCAGAGAGGACAGGGAGAGCAGAGAGGGGAAAGGGAGACCACAGAGAGGATTGAGAGAGACGTGAGAGGAACAGCAACAGAACAGGGGGGAAATTGACACCACAGAGAGGACAGGGAGAGCAGAGAGGGGAAATGAAAACCAGAGACAGGACAGGGAGAGCAGAGAGAAGAAATGGAGACCACAGGGTGGACAGGGAGAGCAGAGAGGGGAAATGGAGACCACAGAGAGGACAGGGAAAGACGTGAGAGGAACAGCTACAGAACAGAGGGGAAATTGAGACCACAGAGAGGACAGGGAAAGAAGAGAGGGGAAATGGAGACCACAGAGAGGACAGGGAGAGCAGAGAGGGGAAAGAGAGACCTCAGAGAGGACAGGGAGAGACGTGAGAGGAACAGCAACAGAACAGAGGGGAAATGGAGACCACAGAGAGGACAGGGAGAGACGTGAGAGGAAGAGGAACAGAACAGAGGGGAAATGGAATCCACAGAGAGGACAGGGAGAGCAGAGAGGGGAAAAGGAGACAACAGAGAGGGTAGGGAGACCAGAGAGGGGAAATGGAGAAAACAGAGAGGACATGGAGAGCAGAGAGAGGAAATGGAGACCACAGAGAGGACAGGGAGAGCAGAGAGGAGAAATAGAAACCACAGTGAGGACAGGGAGAGCAGAGAGGGGAAATGGAGACAACAGAGAGAGCAGTGAGAGACGTGAGAGGAACAGCAACAGAACAGAGGGGAAATGGAGACCACAGAGAGGACAGGGAGAGCAGACAGGGGTAATGGAGACCACAGAGAGGACAGGGGCAGACGTGAGAGCAACAGCAACAGAACAGAGGGGAAATGGAGACCAGAGAGAGGACATGGAGAGCAGAGAGGGGAAAGGGAGATCACAGTGAGGACAGGGAGAGATGTGAGAGGATCAGCAACAGAGCAGAGGGGAAATGGAGACCACAGAGAGGACAGGGAAACACGTGTGAGGAACTGCTACAGACCAGAGGAGAAATGGAGACCACAGAGAGGACAGGGAGAGCAGAGAAAGGAAATGGAGACCACAGAGAGGACAGGGAGAGCAGAGAGGGCAAAGAGAGACCACAGAGAGGACAGGGAGAGACGTGAGAGGAATAGCAACAGAACAGAGGGGAAATGGAGACCACAGAGAGGACAGGGAGAGCAGAGAGGGGAAAGGTAGACCACAGAGAGGACAGGCAGAGATGTGAGAGGAACAGCAACAGAACAGAGGGGAAATGGAGACCACAGAGAGGACAGGCAGAACAGAGTGGGGAAAGGGAGACCACAGAGAGACCAGGGAGAACGTGAGAGGAACAGCAACAGACCAGAGGGGAAATGGAGACCACAGAGAGGACAGGGAGAGCAGAGAGGGGAAAGGGAGACCACAGAGAGGACAGGGAGAGCAGAGAGGGGAAAGGGAGACCACAGAGAGGACAGGCAGAGACGTGAGAGGAACAGCAACAGAACAGAGGGGAAAGGGAGACCCTAGAGAGGACAGGAAGACCAGAGGGGAGAAAGGAAGACCACAGAGAGGGAAGGGAGAGAAGAGAGAGAGGAAAGGGAGACCACAGAGAGGACAGGGAGAGCAGAGAGGGGAAAGGGAGACCACAGAGAGGACAGGCATAGACGTGAGAGGAACAGCAACAGAACAGAGGGGAAATGGAGACCACAGAGAGGACAGGGAGAGCAGAGAGGAGAAAGGGAGACCACAGAGAGGACAGGGAGAGACGTGAGAGGAACAGCAACAGAAAAGAGGGGAAACGGAGACCACAGAGAGGATAGGGAGAGCAGAGAGGGGAAAGGGAGACCACATAGAGGACAGGGAAGGCAGAGAGGGGTAAGGGAGACAACAGAGAGGACAGGCAGAGACGTGAGAGGAACAGCAACAGAACAGAGGGGAAATGGAGACCACAGAGAGGACAGGAAGAGCAGAGAGGGGAAAGGGAGACGACAGAGAGGACAGGAAGAGCAGAGAGGGGAAAGCGAGACCACAGAGAGGACAGGGAGAGCAGAGAGGGGAAAGGGAGACCACTGTGAGGACAGGGAGAGACGTGACAGGAACAGCAACTGAACAGAGGGGAAATGGAGACCACAGAGAGGACAGGGATGGCAGAGGGGGGAAAGGGAGAACACAGAGATGACAGGGAGAATAGCGAGGGGAAAGGGAGACCACAGAGAGAACAGAGAGAGACGATAGAGAAACAGCAAGAGAACAGAGGGGAAATGGAGACCACAGAGAGGACAGGGAGAGCAGAGAGGGGAAAGCGAGACCACAGAGAGGACAGGGAGAGACGTGAGAGGAACAGCAACAGCAGAGGGGAAATGGAGACCACAGAGAGGACAGGGAGAGCAGAGAGGGGAAATGGAGACCGCAGAGAGGACAGGGAGAGCAGAGAGGGGAAAGGGAGACCACAGAGAGGATTGGGAGAGACGTGAGAGGAACAGCAACAGAACAGAGGGGAAATTGAGACCACAGAGAGGACAGGGAGAGCAGAGAGGGGAAATGAAAACCACAGACAGGACAGGGAGAGCAGAGAGAGGAAATGGAGACCACAGGGTGGACAGGGAGAGCAGAGAGGGGAAATGTAGACCACAGAGAGGACAGGGAAAGACGTGAGAGGAACAGCTACAGAACAGAGGGGAAATTGACACCACAGAGAGGACAGGGAAAGCAGAGAGGGGAAATGGAGACCACAGAGAGGACAGGGAGAGCAGAGAGGTGAAAGAGAGACCTCAGAGAGGACAGGGAGAGACGTGAGAGGAACAGCAACAGAACAGAGGGGAAATGGAGACCACAGAGAGGACAGGGAGAGCAGAGAGAGGATAGAGAGACCACAGAGAGGACAGGGAGAGTAGAGAGGGGAAAGGGAGACCACAGAGATGACAGGGAGAGACGTGAGAGGAACAGCATCAGAACAGAGGGGAAATGGAGACCACAGAGAGGACATGGAGAGCAGAGAGGGGAAAGGGAGACCTCAGAGAGGACAGGGAGAGCAGAGAGGGGAAAGTGATACCACAGAGAGAACAGGGAGAGACGTGAGAGGAACAGCAACAGAACAGAGGGAAAGTGGAGACCACAAAAAGGACATGGAGGGCAGAGAGGGGAAATGGAGCCAACAGAGAGGACAGGGAGAGTAGAGAGGGGAAAGGGAGACCACAGAGAGGACATGGAGAGACGTGAGAAGAACAGCAACAGAAAGAGGGGAAATGGAGACCACAGAGAGGACAGGGAGAGCAGAGAGGGGAAAGGGAGACCACAGAGAGGACAGGGAGAGCAGAAAGGGGAAAGTGATACCACAGAGAGGACAGGGAGAGACGTGAGAGGAACACCAACAGAACAGACGGAAAATGGAGACCACAAAGAGGATATGGAGAGCAGAGAGGGGAATGGGAGTCCACAGAGAGGTCATGGAGAGCAGAGAGTGGAGAGGGAGAACACAGAGAAGACAGGGAGAGCAGAGAGAGGATAGAGAGACCTCAGAGAGGACAGGGAGAGTAGAGAGGAGAAATGGGAGACCACAGAGATGACAGGGAGAGACGTGAGAGGAACAGCAACAGAACAGAGGGGAAATGGAGACCACAGAGAGGACATTGAGAGCAGAGAAGGGAAAGGGAGATCACAGAGAGGACAGGGAGAGCAGAGAAGGGAAAGGAAGACCACAGAGAGGACAGGGAGAGACGTGAGAGGAACAGCAACAGAACAGAGGGGAAATGGAGAAAACAGAGAGGACATGGAGAGCAGAGAGAGGAAATGGAGACCACAGAGAGGACAGGGAGAGCAGAGAGGAGAAACAGAAACCACAGAGAGGACAGGGAGAGCAGAGAGGGGAAATGGAGACAACAGAGAGGACAGTGAGAGACGAGAGAGGAACAGCAACAGAATAGAGGGGAAATGGAGACCACAGAGAGGACAGGGAGAGCAGACAGGGGAAATGGAGACCACAGAGAGGACAGGGAGAGCAGAGAGGGGAAATGGAGACCACAGAGAGGACAGGTAGAGCAGAGACGGGATATGGAGACCACAGAGAGGACAGGGAGAGCAGAGATGGTAAATGAAAACCACAGAAAGGACAGGGAGAGCAGAGAGGGGAAATGGAGACCACAGAGAGGACAGGGAGAGCAGAGAGGGGAAAGGGAGACCACTGAGAGGACAGGGAGAGCAGAGAGGGGAAAGGGAGACAACAGAGAGGACAGGGAGAGACGTGAGAGGAACAGCAAGAGAACAGAGGGGAAATGGACACCACAGAGAGGACAGGGAGAGACGTGAGAGGAACAGCAACAGAACAGAGGGGAAATGGACACCACAGAGAGGACAGGGAGAGACGTGAGAGGAACAGCAACAGAACAGAGGGGAAATGGAGACCACATAGAGGACACGGAGAGCAGAGAGGGGAAATGGAAACCACAGAGAGGACAGGGAGAGCAGAGAGGGGAAAAGGAAACCACAGAGAGGAGAGGGAGAGCAGAGACGGGAAATGGAGACCACAGAGAGGACAGGGAGCGCAGCGAGGGGAAATGGAGACCACAGAGAGGACAGGGAGCGCAGAGAGGGGAAATGGAGACCATAGAGACGACAGGGAGAGCAGAGAGGAAAAATGGAGACCACAGAGAGGTCAAGGAGAGCAGAGAGGGGAAATGGACACCACAGAGAGGACAGGGAGAGCAGAGAGGGGAAATGGAAACCACAGAGAGGACATGGAGAGCAGAGAGGGGAAATGGAGATCACAGAGAGGTCAGGGAGAGCAGAGAGGGGAAAGGGAGACCACAGAGAGGACAGGCAGACGTGAGAGGAACAGCAACAGAACAGAGGGGAAATGGAGACCACAGGGAGGACAGGGAGAGCAGAGAGGGGAACGGGAGACCACAGAGAGGAAAGGGAGAGACGTGAGAGGATCAGCAACAGAACAGAGGGGAAATGGCGACCACAGATAGGACATGGAGAACAGAGAGGGAAAATGGAGACCACAGAGAGGACAGGGAGAGCAGAGAGCGTAAATGGAAACCACAGTGAGGACAGGGAGAGCAGAGAGGGCAAATGGAAACCACTGAGAGGACATGGAGAGCAGAGAGGGGAAATGGAGACCACAGACAGGACAGGGAGAGCAGAGAGGGGAAAGGGAGACCACAGAGAGGACAGGGAGAGACGTGAGAGGAACAGCAACAGAACAGAGGGAAAATGGAGACCACAGAGAGGACAGGGAGAGCAGACAGAGGATAGAGAGACCACAGAGAGGACAGGGAGAGTAGAGAGGGGAAAGGGAGACCACAGAGATGACAGGGAGAGACGTGAGAGGAACAGCATCAGAACAGAGGGGAAATGGAGACCACAGAGAGGACATGGAGAGCAGAGAGGGGAAAGGGAGACCACAGAGAGGACAGGGAGAGACGTGAGAGGAACAGCAACAGAACAGAGGGGAAATGGAGACCACAGCGAGGCCAGGGAGAGACGTGAGGGGAACAGCAACAGAACAGAGGGGAAATGGAGACCACAGAGAGGATAGGGAGAGCAGAGAGGGGAAAGGGAGAATACAGAGAGTACAGAGGGAGACGTGAGAGAAACAGCAACAGAACAGAAGGGAAATGGAGACCACAGAGAGGACAGGGAGAGCAGAGAGGGGAAAGGGAGAAACAGAGAGGCCAGGGAGAGACGTGAGAGGAACAGCAACAGAACAGAGGGGAAATGGAGACCACAGCGAGGCCAGGGAGAGACGTGAGGGGAACAGCAACAGAACAGAGGGGAAATGGAGACCACAGAGAGGCCAGGGAGAGACGTGAGAAGAACAGCACCAGAACTAAGGGGAAATGGAGACAACTGAGAGGACAGGGAGAGCAGAGAGGGGAAATGGACACCACAGAGAAGACAGGGAGAGTAGAGATGGGAAAGGGAGAACACAGAGAGAACAGGGACAGTATAGTGGGTAAAGGATAACCACAGAGAGGACAGGGAGAGACAAGAGAGGAACAGCATCAGAACAGAGGGGAAATGGAGACAACTGAGAGGACAGAGAGATCAGAGAGGGGAAATGGACACCACAGAGAGGACAGGGAGAGCAGAGAGGGGAAAGGGAGACCACAGAGAGAACAGGGACAGTAGAGAGGGGAAAGGGAGACCACAGTGAGAACAGGGAGAGACGATAGAGGAACAGAAACAGAACAGAGGGGAAATGGAGACCACAGAGTGGACAGGGAGAGCAGAGAGGGGAAAGGGAGATCACATAGAAGACAGGGAGAGACGAGAGAGGAACAGCAACAGAACCGAGGGGAAATTGGGACCACAGAGAGGACAGGACAAGCAGAGAGGGGAAAGGGAGACCACAGAGAGGACAAGGAGAGACGTGACAGGAACAGCAACAGAACAGACAGAATATGGAGACCAAAGAGAGGACAGGGAGAGCAGAGAGGGGAAGGAAGACCACAGAGAGGCCGGGAAGAGCAGAGAGGGGAAAGGGAGACCACAGAGAGGACAGGCAGAGACATGAGAGGAACAGCAACAGAACAGAGGGGAAATGGAGACCACAGAGAGGACAGGGAGTTCAGAGAGGGGAAAGGGAGACCAAAGAGAGGACAGGGAGAGACGTGAGAGGAATAGCAACAGAACAGAGGGGAAATGGAGACAACAAAGAGGACAGGGAGAGCAGAGAGGGAAAGAGAGACCACAGAGAGGACAGGGAGAGCAGAGAGGGGAAAGGGAGACCACAGAGAGGACAGAGAGAGACGAGAGAGGAACAGCAACAGACCAGAGGGAAATTGGAAACCACAGTGAGGACAGGGAGAGACGAGAGAGGAACAGCAACAGAACAGAGGAGAAATGGAGATCACATAGCGGACTGTGAGAGCAGAGAGGGGAAAGGGAGACCACACACAGGACAGGGAGAGACGAGAGAAAAACAGCAACAGAACAGAGGGGAAAAGGAGACCACAGAGAGGACAGGGAGAGCTCAGAGGGGAAAGGGGGAGCTCAAAGAGAGCAGGGAGAGACGTCAGAGAAACAGTAACAGAACAGAGGGGAAATGGAGACCACAAAGAGGACAGGGAGAGCAGAGAGTTGAAGGGAGAACACAGAGAGGACAGGGAGCGCAGAGAGGGGAAAGGGTGACCACGGTGTGGACAGGGAGAGACGAGAGAGTAACAGCAACAGAACAGAGGGGAAATGGAGACCACAGAGAAGACAGGGAGAGCAGAGAGGGGAAAGGGAGACCACAGAGAGGACAGGGAGAGACGAGAGAGGAACAGCAACAGAAGGGAGGTGAAATGGAGACCACGGAGAGGACAGGGAGAGCAGAGATGGGAAAGGGAGACCACAGAGAGGACAAGGAGAGACGTGAGAGGAAAAGCAACAGAACAGAGGGGAAATGGAGACCACAGAGAGGACAGCGAGAGCACTGAGGGGAAAGGGAGACCAAAGAGAGGACAGGGAGAGACGTGAGAGGAACAGCAACAGAACAGACAGCAAATGGAGACGAAAGAGAGGACAGGGAGAGCAGAGAGGGGAAGGAAGACCACAGAGAGGCCGGGAAGAGCAGACAGGGGAAAGGGAGACCACAGAGAGGACAGGCAGAGACATGAGAGTAACAGCAACAGAACAGAGGGGAAATGGAGACCACAGAGAGGAGAGGGAGTTCAGAGAGGGGAAAGGGAGACCAAAGAGAGGACAGGGAGAGACGTGCGAGGAACAGCAACAGAACAGAGGGGAAATGGAGACAACAGAGAGGGACAGGGAGAGCAGAGAGGGAAAGAGAGACCACAGAGAGGACAGGGAGAGCAGAGAGGGGAAAGGGAGACCACAGAGAGGACAGAGAGAGACGAGAGAGGAACAGCAACAGACCAGAGGGAAAACGGAGACCACAGTGAGGACAGGGAGAGAGGTGAGAGGAACAGCAACAGAACAGAGGAGAAATGGAGATCACATAGAGGACAGGGAGAGCAGAGAGGGGAAAGGGAGACCACACACAGGACAGGGAGAGTAGAGAGAAAAACAGCAACAGAACAGAGGGGAAAAGGAGACCACAGAGAGGTCAGGGAGAGCTGAGAGGGGAAAGGGGGAGCACAAAGAGAGCAGGGAGAGACGTCAGAGAAACAGTAACAGAACAGAGGGGAAATGGAGACCACAAAGAGGACAGGGAGAGCAGAGAGGGGAAGGGAGACCACAGAGAGGACAGGGAGCGCAGAGAGGGGAAAGGGTGACCACGGTGTGGACAGGGAGAGACGAGAGAGTAACAGCAACAGAACAGAGGGGAAATGGAGACCACAGAGAAGACAGGGAGAGCAGAGAGGGGAAAGGGAGACCACAGAGAGGACAGGGAGAGACGAGAGAGGAACAGCAACAGAAGGGAGGTGAAATGGAGACCACGGAGAGGACAGGGAGAGCAGAGATGGGAAAGGGAGACTACAGAGAGGACAAGGAGAGACGTGAGAGGAAAAGCAACAGAACCGAGGGGAAATGGAGACCACAGAGAGGACAGGGAGAGCACGGAGGGGAAAGGGAAACCACAGAGAAGACAGGGAGAGACGTGAGAGGAACACCAACAGATCAGAGGGGAAATGGAGACCACAGAGAGGACAGGGAGAGCAGAGAGGGGAAAGGGAGACCACAGAGAGGACAGGAAGAGACGAGAGAGGAACAGCAACAGACCAGAGGGGAAATGGAGACCACAGTGAGGACAGGGAAAGATGTGAGAGGAACAGCAACAGAACAGAGGAGAAATGGAGATCACATAGAGGACAGGGAGAGCAGAGAGGGGAAAGGGAGACCACACACAGGACAGGGAGAGACGAGAGAAAAACAGCAACAGAACAGAGGGGAAAAGGCGAACACAGAGAGGACAGGGAGAGCTGAGAGGGGAAAGGGGGACCACAGAGAGGACTGGGAGAGACGTGAGAGAAACAGCAACATAGCAGAGGGGAAATGGAGACAACAGAGAGGACAGGGAGAGCAGAGAGGGGAAAGCGAGAGCATAGAGGACAGGGAGAGACGAGAGAGGAACAGCAACAGAACAGAGGGGAAATGGAGACAACAGAGAGGACAGGGAGAGCAGAGAGGGGAAGGGAGACCAGAGAGAGGACAGGGAGAGCAGAGAGGGGAAAGGGAGACCACAGTGAGAACAGGGAGAGACGATAGAGGAACAGAAACAGAACAGAGGGGAAATGGAGACCACAGAGTGGACAGGGAGAGCAGAGAGGGGAAAGGGAGATCACATAGAGGACAGGGAGAGACGAGAGAGGAACAGCAACAGAACAGGGGGGAAATGGAGACCACAGAGAGGACAGGGAGAGCAGAGAGGGGAAAGGGAGATCACAGAGAGGACAGGAAGAGACGAGAGAGGAACAGCAACAGAACGGAGGGGAAATGGATACCACAGAGAGGAGAGGGAAAGGAGAGAGAGGAAAGGGAGACCACAGAGAGGACAGGGAGAGACGACAGAGTAACAGCAACAGAACAGAGGGGAAATGAAGATCACAGAGAGGACAGGGAGGGCAGAGAGTGGAAAGGGAGACAACAGAGAGGGCAGGGAGAGTAGAGAGGGGAAAGGGAGACCACAGAGAGGACAGGGAGAGACGTGAGAGGAACAGCAACAGAACAGAGGGGAAATGGAGACCACGGAGAGGATAGGGAGAGCAGAGAGTGGAAAGGGAGACCACAGAGAGGACAAGGAGAGTAGAGAGGGGAAAGGGAGACCACAGAGAGGACAGGCAGAGACGTGAGAGTAACAGCAACAGAACAGTGGGGAAAAGGACACCACAGAGAGCATAGGGAGAGCAGAGAGGAGAAAGGGAGACCAAAGAGTGGACAGGGAGAGACGTGAGAGGAACAGCAACAGAACAGAGGGGAAATGAAGACAACTGAGTGGACAGGGAGAGCAGAGAGGGGAAATGGAGACCACAGAGAGAACAGGGAGAGACGTGAGAGGAACAGCAACAGAACAGAGGGGAAATGGAGGCAACATTGAGGACAGGGAGAGCAGAGAGGGGAAATGGACACCACAGAGAGGACAGGGAGAGCAGAGAGGGGAAAGGGAGACCACAGAGAGGACAGGATGAGACGTGAGAGGAACAGCAACAGAACAGAGGGGAAATGAAGACAACAGAGTGGACAGGGAGAGCAGAGAGGGGAAATGGAGACCACAGAGAGAACAGGGAGAGACGTGAGAGGAGCAGCAACAGAACAGAGGGGAAATGGAGGCAACATTGAGGACAGGGAGAGCAGAGAGGGGAAATGGACACCACAGAGAGTATAGGGAGAGCAGAGAGGGGAAAGGGAGACCACAGAGAGGACAGGGAGAGTAGAGAGGGGAAAGGGAGACCACAGAGAGGACAGGCGGAGACGTGAGAGGAACAGCAACAGAACAGAGGGCAAATGGAGACCACAGAGAGGACAGGGAGAGCAGAGAGGGGAAAGGGAGACCAAAAAGAGGACAGGGAGAGACGTGAGAGGAACAGCAACAGAACAGAGGGGAAATGTAGAAAACAGAGAGGACAGGGAGAGCACAGAGGGGAAAGGGAGACCATAGAGAAGACAGGGAGAGACGTGAAAGGAACACCAACAGAACAGAGGGGAAATGGAGAACACAGAGAGGACAGGGAGAGCAGAGAGGGGAAAGGGAGACCACAGAGAGGATAGAGAGAGACGAGAGAGGAACAGCAACAGACCAGAGGGGAAATGGAGACCATAGAGAGGACAGGGAGAGACGTGAGAGCAACACCAACAGAACAGAGGGTAAATGGAGATCACAGAGAGGACATGGGGAGCAGAGAGGGGAAAGGGAGACCACAGACAGGACAGGGAGAGACGTGAGAAAAACAGCAACAGAACAGAAGGGAAAAGGAGACCACAGAGAGGAGAAGGAGAGCTGAGAGGGGAAATGGGGACCACAGAGAGGACAGGGATAGACGAGAGAGGAACAGCAACAGAACAGAGGGGAAATGGAGGCCACAGAGTGGATAGGAAGAGCAGAGAGGGGAAAGGGAAACCTCAGAGAGGACAGGGAGAGACGAGAGAGGAACAGCAACAGAACAGAGGGGAAATGGAGACCACAGAGAGGACAGGGAAGCAGAGAGGGGAAAGGGAGACCACAGAGAAGACAGGGAGAGACGAGAGAGGAACAGCAACAGAACTGAGGGGAAATGGAGACCACAGAGAGGACAGGGAAAGCAGAGAGGGGAAAGGGAGACCACAGAGAGGACAGGGAGAGCAGTGAGGGGAAAGTTAGACCACAGAGAGGACAGGGAGAGACATGAGAGGAACAGAACAGAACAGAGGGTAACTGGAGACCTCAGGGAGGTCAGGGAGTGCAGAGAGGGGTAAAGGAGACCACAGAAAGGACAGGGAGAGACGAGAGAGGAACAGCAACAGAACAGAGGGTAAATTGTGACCACAGAGAGGACAGGGAGAGACGAGAGAGGAACAGCAACAGAAGAGAGGGGAAATGGAGACCACAGAGAGGACAGGGAGAGCAGAGAGGGGAAAGGGAGACAACAGAGAGGACAGGGAGAGACGAGAGAGGAATGGCAACAGAACAGAAAGGAAATGGAGACCACAGAGAGGACAGGGAGACCAGAGACGGGATAGGGAGACCACAGAGAGAACAGGGAGAAACGAGAGAGGAACAGCAACAGTACAGAGGGAAATGGAGACCACAGAGAGGACAGGGAGAGCAGAGAGGGGAAATGAAGACCACAGAGAGGACAGGGAGAGACGTGAGAGGAACAGCAACAGAACAGAGGGGAAATAGAGACCACAGAGAGGACAGGGAGAGCAGAGAGGGGAAAGAGGAGACCAAAGACAGGACATGGAGAGCAGAGAGGGGAAAGGGAGAACACAGAGAGGACAGGGAGAGACGTGAGAGGAACAGAACAGAACAGAAGGGGAAATGCAGACCACAGAGAGGACAGGGAGAGCAGAGAAGGGAAAGGGCGACCACAGAGAGGACAGGGAGAGACGTGAGAGAAACAGCAACAGAACAGAGGGGAAATGGAGGCAACAGAGAGGAGAGGAAGAGCAAAGAGGGGAAAGGGAGACCACAGAGAGGACAGGGAGAGCAGACAGGGGAAATGGAGACCACAGAGAGGACAGGGAGAGCAGAGAGGGGAAATGGAGACCACAGAGAGGACAGGTAGAGCAGAGACGGGATATGGAGACCACAGAGAGGACAGGGAGAGCAGAGATGGTAAATGAAAACAACAGAAAGGACAGGGAGAGCAGAGAGGGGAAATGGAGACCACAGAGAGGACAGGGAGAGCAGAGAGGGGAAAGGGAGACCACTGAGAGAACATGGAGAGCAGAGAGGGGAAAGGGAGACAACAGAGAGGACAGGGAGAGACGTGAGAGGAACAGCAACAGAACAGAGGGGAAATGGACACCACAGAGAGGACAGGGAGAGACGTGAGAGGAACAGCAACAGAACAGAGGGGAAATGGACACCACAGAGAGGACAGGGAGAGACGTGAGAGGAACAGCAACAGAACAGAGGGGAAATGGAGACCACATAGAGGACACGGAGAGCAGAGAGGGGAAATGGAAACCACAGAGAGGACAGGGAGAGCAGAGAGGGGAAATGGAAACCACAGAGAGGAGAGGGAGAGCAGAGACGGGAAATGGAGACCACAGAGAGGACAGGGAGCGCAGAGAGGGGAAATGGAGACCACAGAGAGGACAGGGAGCGCAGAGAGGGGAAATGGAGACCATAGAGACGACAGGGAGAGCAGAGAGGAAAAATGGAGACCACAGAGAGGTCAAGGAGAGCAGAGAGGGGAAATGGACACCACAGAGAGGACAGGGAGAGCAGAGAGGGGAAATGGAAACCACAGAGAGGACATGGAGAGCAGAGAGGGGAAATGGAGATCACAGAGAGGTCAGGGAGAGCAGAGAGGGGAAAGGGAGACCACAGAGAGGACAGGCAGACGTGGGAGGAACAGCAACAGAACAGAGGGGAAATGGAGACCACAGGGAGGACAGGGAGAGCAGAGAGGGGAACGGGAGACCACAGAGAGGAAAGAGAGAGACGTGAGAGGAACAGCAACAGAACAGAGGGGAAATGGCGACCACAGATAGCACATGGAGAACAGAGAGGGAAAATGGAGACCACAGAGAGGACAGGGAGAGCAGAGAGGGTAAATGGAAACCACAGTGAGGACAGGGAGAGTAGAGAGGGCAAATGGAAACCACAGAGAGGACATGGAGAGCAGAGAGAGGAAATGGAGACCACAGACAGGACAGGGAGAGCAGAGAGGGGAAAGGGAGACCACAGAGAGGACAGGGAGAGACGTGAGAGGAACAGCAACAGAACAGAGGGAAAATGGAGACCACAGAGAGGACAGGGAAGGCAGACAGAGGATAGAGAGACCACAGAGAGGACAGGGAGAGTAGAGAGGGGAAAGGGAGACCACAGAGATGACAGGGAGAGACGTGAGAGGAACAGCATCAGAACAGAGGGGAAATGGAGACCACAGAGAGGACATGGAGAGCAGAGAGGGGAAAGGGAGACCACAGAGAGGACAGGGAGAGCAGAGAGGGGAAAGTGATACCACAGAGAGAACAGGGAGAGACGTGAGAGGAACAGCAACAGAAAGAGGGGAAATGGAGACCACAGAGAGGACAGGGAGAGCAGAGAGGGGAAAGGGAGACCACAGAGAGGACAGGGAGAGCAGAAAGGGGAAAGTGATACCACAGAGAGGACAGGGAGAGACGTGAGAGGAACACCAACAGAACAGAAGGAAAATGGAGACCACAAAGAGGATATGGAGAGCAGAGAGGGGAATGGGAGTCCACAGAGAGGACATGGAGAGCAGAGAGTGGAGAGGGAGACCACAGAGAAGACAGGAAGAGCAGAGAGAGGATAGAGAGACCTCAGAGAGGACAGGGAGAGTAGAGAGGAGAAATGGGAGACCACAGAGATGACATGGAGAGACGTGAGAGGAACAGCAACAGAAGAGAGGGGAAATGGAGACCACAGAGAGGACATTGAGAGCAGAGAAGGGAAAGGGAGATCACAGAGAAGACTGGGAGAGCAGAGAAGGGAAAGGAAGACCATAGAGAGGACAGGGAGAGACGTGAGAGGAACAGCAACAGAACAGAGGGGAAATGGAGAAAACAGAGAGAACATGGAGAGCAGAGAGAGGAAATGGAGACCACAGAGAGGACAGGGAGAGCAGAGAGGAGAAACTGAAACCACAGAGAGGACAGGGAGAGCAGAGAGGGGAAATGGAGACAACAGAGAGGACAGTGAGAGACGAGAGAGGAACAGCAACAGAACAGAGGGGAAATGGAGACCACAGAGAGGACAGGGAGAGCAGACAGGGGAAATGGAGACCACTGAGAGGACAGGGAGAGCAGAGAGGGGAAATGGAGACCACAGAGAGGACAGGTAGAGCAGAGACGGGAAATGGAGACCACAGAGAGGACAGGGAGAGGAGAGATGGTAAATGAAAACCACAGAAAGGACAGGGAGAGCAGAGAGGGGAAATGGAGACCACAGAGAGGACAGGGAGAGCAGAGAAACGAAATGGAGACCACAGAGAGGACAAGGAGAGCAGAGAGGGGAAATGGAGACAACAGAGAGGACAGGGAGAGCAGAGACGGGAAATGGAGACCACAAAGAGGACAGGGAGAGACGTCAGAGGAACATCTACGGAACAGAGAGGAATTGCAGACAACAGAGAGGACAGGGAGAGCAGAGAGGGGAAAGGGAGACCACAGAGAGGACAGGGAGAGACGAGAGAGGGTAAAGGGAGACCACAGAGAGGACAGGGAGAGACGTGAGAGGAACTGCAACTGAACAGAGGGAAAATGGAGACCACAGAGAGGAGAGGGAGGGGAGAGAGGGGAAGGGAGACCACAGAGAGGACAGGGAGAGACGTGAGAGTAAGAGCAACAAAACGTAGGGGAAATGGAGACCACAGAGAGGACAGGGAGAGCAGAGAGAGGATAGAGAGACCACAGAGAGGACAGGGAGAGAAGAGAGGGGAATGGGAGACCACAGAGATGACAGGGAGAGACGTGAGAGGAACTGCATCAGAAGAGAGGGGAAATGGAGACCACTGAGAGGACAGTGAGAGACGAGGGAGGAACAGCAACAGAACAGTGGGGAAATGGAGACCACAGAGAGGACATGGTGAGCAGAGAGGGGAAAAGGAGACCACAGAGAGGACAGGGAGAGCAGAAAGGGGAAAGGGAGACCACAGAGAGGACAGTCAGAGACGTGAGAGGAACTGCAACAGAACAGAGGGGAAATGGAGACCACTGAGAGGACAGGGAGAGCAGATAGGGGAAAGGGAGACCACAGAGAGGACAGGAAGAGACGTGAGAGCAACAGCTACAGAACAGAGGGGAAATGGAGACCACAGAGAGGACAGGGAGAGCAGAGAGTGGAAAGGGAGACCACAGAGAGGACAGGGAGAGCAGAGAGGGGAAAGGGAGACCACAGAGAGGACAGGCAGAGACGTGAGAGGAACAGCAACAGAACAGAGGGGAAATGGAGACCACAGAGAGGACAGGGAGAACAGAGAAGAGAAAGGGAGACCACAGAGAGTACAGGGAGCGACGAGAGAGGGGAAAGGGAGACCACAGAGAGGACAGGGAGAGCAGAGAGGGGAAAGGGAGACCACAGAGAGGAAAGGGAGACGTGAGAGGAACAGCAACAGAACAGAGGGGAAATGGAGAACACAGAGGGTACAGGGAGAGCAGAGAGGGGAAAGGGAGACCACAGAGAGGACAGGGAGAGCAGAGAAGGGTAAGGGAGACGAGAGAGAGAACAGGCAGAGACGTGACTGGAACAGCAACAGAACAGAGGGGAAATGGAGACCTCAGAGAGGACAGGGAGAGCAGAGAGGGGAAAGGAAGACGACAGAGAGGACAGGAAGAGCAGAGAGAGGAAAGGGAGACCACAGAGAGGACAGGGAGAGCAGAGAGGGGAAAGGGAGACCACAGAGAGGACAGGGAGAGACGTGAGAGGGGAAAGGGACACCACAGAGAGGACAGGGAGAGCAGTGAGGAGAAATGGACACCATAGAGAGGCTAGGGAGAGACGTGAGAGGAACAGCTACAGAACAGAGGGGAAATGGAGACCACAGAGAGGACAGGGAGAGCAGAGGGGGGAAAGGGAGACCACAGAGAGAACATGGAGAACAGAGAGGGGAAAGGGAGACCACAGAGAGGACAGGGAGAGCAGACAGGGAAAGGGAGACCACAAAGAGGACAGGGAGAGACGTGAGAGGAACAGGAACAGAACAGAGGGGAAATGCAGACCACAGAGAGGACAGGGAGAGCAGAGAGGAGAAAAGGAGACCACAGAGAGGACAGGGAGAGTAGAGAGGGGAAAGGCAGACCACAAAGAGGACAGGGAGAGCAGAGAGGGGAAAGGAAGACCACAGAGAGGACAGGGAGAGCAGAGAGGGAAATGGGGACCACAGAGAGGACAGGGAGAGCAGAGAGGGGAAAGGAAGACCACAGAGAGGACAGGGAGAGCAGAGAGGTCTAAGGGAGACCACAGAGAGGACAGGGAGAGACGTTGAGGAACAGCAACAGAACATAGGGGAAATGGAGACTACAGAGAGGAGAGGGAGAGCAGAAAGTGGAAAGGGAGACAACAGAGAGGACAGGGAGAGCAGAGAGCGGAAATGGAGACCACAGAGAGGACAGGCAGAGACGTGAGAGGAACAGCAACAGAGTAGAGGGGAAATGGAGACCACAGAGAGAACAGGGAGAGCAGAGAGGGGAAATGGAGACCACAGAGAGGAGAGGGCGAAACGTGAGAGGAACAGCAACGGAACAGAGAGGAAATGCAGACAACAGAGAGGACAGGGAGAGCAGAGAGTGGAAAGGGGGACCACAGAGAGGACAGGGAGAGACGAGAGAGGGGAAAGGGAGACCACAGAGAGGACAGGGAGAGACGTGAGAGGAACAGCACCTGAACAGAGGGAAAATAGAGACCTCTGAGAGGAGAGGGAATGGAGAGAGGGGAAGGGATACCACAGAGAGGACAGGGAGAGACGTGAGAGTAACACCAACAGAACGTAGGAGAAATGGAGACCACAGAGAGGACAGGGAGAGGATAGAGAGACCACAGAGAGGACAGGGAGAGTAGAGAGGGCAAAAAGAGACCACAGAGATGATAGGGAGAGCATAGTGGGGAAAGGGAGACCACAGAGAGGACAGGCAGAGACGTGAGAGGAACTGCAACAGAACAGAGGGGAAATGGAGACCACTGAGAGGACAGGGAGAGCAGATAGGGGAAAGGGAGACCACAGAGAGGACAGGAAGAGACGTGAGAGCAACTGCAACAGAACAGAGGGGAAATGGAGACCACAGAGAGGACAGGGAGAGCAGAGAGGGGAAAGGGAGACCACAGAGAGGACAGGGATAGCAGAGAGGGGAAAGGGAGACCACAGATAGGACAAGCAGAGATGTGAGAGGAACTGCAACAGAACAGAGGGGAAATGGAGACCACAGAGAGGAGAGGGATAACAGAGAGGGGAAAGGGAGACCACAGAGAGAGCAGGGAGAGACGTGAGAGGAACAGCAACAGACCAGAGGGGAAATGGAGACCACAGAGATGACAGGGAGAGCAGAGAGTGAAAGGGAAACCACAGAGAGGACAGGGAGAGCAGAGACGGGAAAGGGAGCCCTCAGAGAGGACAGGCAGAGACGTGAGAGGAACAGCAACAGAACAGAGGGGAAATGGAGACCACAGAGAGGACAGGGAGAGCAGAGAGGAGAAACGGAGACCACAAAGAGGACAGGGAGAGACGAGAGAGGGGAAAGGGAGACCACAGAGAGGACAGGCAGAGACGTGAGAGGAACAGCAACAGAACAGGGGGGAAATGGAGACCTCAGAGAGGACAGGGAGAGCAGAGAGGGGAAAGGGAGACGACAGAGAGAACAGGAAGAGCAGAGAGGGGAAAGGGAGACAACAGAGAGGACAGGGAGAGCAGAGAGGGGAAATGGAGACCACAGAGAGGACAGGGAGAGACGAGAGAGGGGAAAGGGAGACCACAGAGAGGACAGGGAGAGACGTGACAGGAACAGCAACTGAACGGAGGGGAAATGGAGACCACAGTGAGGACAGGGAGAGCAGAGAGGGGAAGGGATACCACAGAGAGGACAAGGAGAGACGTGAGAGTAACAGCAACAGAACGTAGGGGAAATGGAGACCACAGTGAGGACAGGGATGGCAGAGAGGGGAAAGGGAGAACACAGAGAGGACAGGGAGAAAAGCGAGGGGAAAGGGAGACCACAGAGAGGACAGGGAGAGACGATAGAGGAACAGCAACAGAACAGAGGGGAAATGGAGACCACAGAGAGGACAGGGAGAGCAGAGAGGGGAAAGGGAGACCACAGAGAGGGCAGGGAGAGACGTGAGAGGAACAGCAACAGCAGAGAGGAAATGGAGACCACAGAGAGAACAGGAAGAGCAGAGAGGGGAAATGGAGACCGCAGAGAGGACAGGGAGAGCAGAGAGGAGAAAGGGAGACCACAGAGAGGACAGAGAGGGACGTGAGAGGAACAGCAACAGAACAGAGGGGAAATGGAGACCACAGAGAGGACAGGGAGAGCAGAGAGGGGAAATGAAGACCACAGAGAGGACAGGGAGAGACGTGAGAGGAAAAGCTACAGAACAGAGGAGAAATGGAGACCACAGAGAGGACAGGGAGAGCAGAGAGGGGAAATGGAGACCACAGAGAGGACAGGGCGAGCAGAGAGGGGAAAGAGAGACCACAGAGAGGACAGGAAGAGACGTGAGAGGAACAGCAACAGAACAGTCGGGAAATGGAGACCACAGAGAAGAGAAGGAGAGCAGAGAGGGGAAAGGGAGACCACAGAGAGGACAGGGAAAGAAGAGAGGGGAAAAGGAGACCACAGAGAGGATAGGGAGAGCAGAGAGGGGAAAGGGAGACCACTGAGAGGACAGGGAGAGCAGAGAGGGGAAAGGGAGACCACAGAGAGGACAGGGATAGCAGAGAGGGAAATGGGAACCACAGATAGGACAGGCAGTGCAGAGAGGGGAAAGGGTGACCACTGAGAGGACTGGGAGAGCAGAGAGGGGAAAGGGAGACCACAGAGAGGACTTGCAGAGACGTGAGAGGAACAGCAACAGAATAGAGGGGAAATGGAGACCACAGAGCGGACAGGGAGAGCGGAGAGTGAAAAGGGAGACCACAGAGAGGATAGGGAGAGCAGAGAGGGGAAAGGGAGACCACAGAGAGGACAGGGAGAGCAGAGAGGGGAAAGGGAGACCACAGAGAGGACGGGGAGAGACGTGAGAGGAACAGCAACAGAACAGATGGGAATTGGAGACCACTGCGAGGTAAGGGAGAGCAGAGAGGGGAAAGGGAGACCACAGAGAGGACAGGGACAGACGAGAGAGGGTAAAGGGAGCCCACAGAGAGGACAGGGAGAGACGTGAGAGGAACAGCAACAGAACAGAGGGGAAATGGAGACCACAGAGAGGACAGGGGAGGAGAGAGGGGAATGGGAGAGCACAGAGAGGACAGGGAGAGACGTGAGATGAACAGCAACAACATAGGGAAAATGGAGACCACAGAGAGGACAGGGAGGGCAGAGAGGGAAAGGGAGACCACAAAGAGGACATGGAGAGACGTGAGAAGAACAGCAACAGAACAGAGGAGAAATGGAGACCACAGAGAGGACAGGGAGAGCAGAGAGGGGAAAGGGAGACCACAGAGAGGACAGGGAAAGACGTGAGGGGGGCAGAACAGGACAGAGGGGAAATGGAGACCACAGAGAGGACAGGAAGATCAGAGAGGGGAAATGAAGACCACAGAGAGGACAGGGAGAGCAGAGAGGGGAAATGAAGACCACAGATAGGACAGGGAGAGCAGAGAGGGGAAAGGGAGACCACAGAGAGGACAGGGAGAGACGTGAGAGGAACAGCAACAGCAGAGGGGAAATGGAGACCACAGAGAGGTCAGGGAGAGCAGAGAGGGGAAATGGAGACCGCAGAGAGGACAGGGAGAGCAGAGAGGGGAAAGAGAGAGAGCACAGAGAGGACAGGGAGAGACGTGAGAGGAACAGCAACAGAACAGAGGGGAAATGGAGACCTCAGAGAGGACATTGAGAGCAGAGAGAGGAAAGGGAGACCACAGAGAGTACAGGGAGAGACTTGAGAGGAACAGCAACAGAACAGAGGGGAAATGGTGACCACAGAGAGAACATGGAGAGCAGAGAGGGGAAGAGGAGACCACAGAGAGGACAGGGAGAGCAGACAGGGGAAATGGAAACCACAGAGAGGACAGGGAGAGCTGAGAGGGGAAATGGAGACCACAGAGAGGACAGGGAGAGGAGAGAGGGGAAATGGAACCCACAGAGAGGACAGGGAGAGCAGAGAGGCGTAGTGGAAACCACAGAGAGGACAGGGAGAGCAGAGAGGGGAAATGGAGACCACAGAGAGGACAGGGAGAGCAGAGAGGAGAAAGGGAGACCACAGAGAGGACAGGGACAGACGTGAGAGGAACAGCAACAGAAAAGAGGGGAAATGGAGACCACAGAGAGGTCAGGGAGAGCAGAGAGGGGAAAGGGACACCACAGAGAGGACAGGGAGAGACGTGAGAGGAACAGCAACAGAACAGAGGGGAAATGGAGACCACAGAGAGGACATGGAGAGCAGAGAGGGGAAATGGAGACCACAGAGAGGACAGGGAGAGCAGAGAGGGGAAATAGAAACCACAGAGAGGACAGGGAGAGCAGAGAGGGGAAATGGAGACCACTGAGAGGACAGTGAGAGACGTGAGAGGAACAGCAACAGAACAGAGGGGAAATGGAGACCACAGAGAGGACAGGGAGAGTAGAGAGGGGAAAGGGAGGCCACAGAGAGGACAGGAAAGACGTGAGAGGAACAGCAACAGAACAGAGGGGAAATGGAGACCATAGAGAGGACAGGGAGAGCAGAGAGGGGACATAAAGACCTCAGAGAGGACAGGGAGAGCAGAGAGGGCAAATGGAGACCACAGAGAGGACAGGGAGAGCAGAGAGGGAAATGGAGAACACAGAAAGGACAGGAAGAGACGTGAGAGGAACAGCAACAGAACATAGGGGTAATGGAGACCACAGAGAGGACAGGGAGAGCAGAGAGGTGAAATGGAGACCACAGAGAGGACAGGGAGAGACGTGAGAGGAACAGCAACAGAACAGGGGGGAAATGGAGACCACAGAGAGCACAGGGAGAGCATAGAGGGGAAATAAAGACCACAGAGAGGACAGGGAGAGCAGAGAGGGGAAATGGTTACCACAAAGAGGACAGGGAGTGCAGAGAGGGGAAATGGAGACCTCAGAGAGGACAGGGAGAGCAGAGAGGGGAAATGGAAACCACAGAGAGGACAGGGATAGCAGAGAGGGGAAAGGGAGACCACAGATAGGACAAGCAGAGATGTGAGAGGAACTGCAACAGAACAGAGGGGAAATGGAGACCACAGAGAGGAGAGGGATAACAGAGAGTGGAAAGGGAGACCACAGAGAGAGCAGGGAGAGACGTGAGAGGAACAGCAACAGACCAGAGGGGAAATGGAGACCACAGAGATGACAGGGAGAGCAGAGAGTGAAAGGGAAACCACAGAGAGGACAGGGAGAGCAGAGACGGGAAAGGGAGCCCACAGAGAGGACAGGCAGAGACGTGAGAGGAACAGCAACAGAACAGAGGGGAAATGGAGACCACAGAGAGGACAGGGAGAGCAGAGAGGAGAAAGGGAGACCACAAAGAGGACAGGGAGAGACGAGAGAGGGGAAAGGGAGACCACAGAGAGGACAGGCAGAGACGTGAGAGGAACAGCAACAGAACAGGGGGGAAATGGAGACCTCAGAGAGGACAGGGAGAGCAGAGAGGGGAAAGGGAGACGACAGAGAGAACAGGAAGAGCAGAGAGGGGAAACGGAGACAACAGAGAGGACAGGGAGAGCAGAGAGGGGAAATGGAGACCACAGAGAGGACAGGGAGAGACGAGAGAGGGGAAAGGGAGAACACAGAGAGGACAGGGAGAGACGTGACAGGAACAGCAACTGAACGGAGGGGAAATGGAGACCACAGTGAGGACAGGGAGAGCAGAGAGGGGAAGGGATACCACAGAGAGGACAAGGAGAGACGTGAGAGTAACAGCAACAGAACGTAGGGGAAATGGAGACCACAGTGAGGACAGGGATGGCAGAGAGGGGAAAGGGAGAACACAGAGAGGACAGGGAGAATAGCGAGGGGAAAGGGAGACCACAGAGAGGACAGGGAGAGACGATAGAGGAACAGCAACAGAACAGAGGGGAAATGGAGACCACAGAGAGGACAGGGAGAGCAGAGAGGGGAAAGGGAGACCACAGAGAGGGCAGGGAGAGACGTGAGAGGAACAGCAACAGCAGAGAGGAAATGGAGACCACAGAGAGAACAGGAAGAGCAGAGAGGGGAAATGGAGTCCGCAGAGAGGACAGGGAGAGCAGAGAGGAGAAAGGGAGACCACAGAGAGGACAGAGAGGGACGTGAGAGGAACAGCAACAGAACAGAGGGGAAATGGAGACCACAGAGAGGACAGGGAGAGAAGAGAGGGGAAATGAAGACCACAGAGAGGACAGGGAGAGACGTGAGAGGAAAAGCTACAGAACAGAGGAGAAATGGAGACCACAGAGAGGACAGGGAGAGCAGAGAGGGGAAATGGAGACAACAGAGAGGACAGGGCGAGCAGAGAGGGGAAAGAGAGACCACAGAGAGGACAGGAAGAGACGTGAGAGGAACAGCAACAGAACAGTCGGGAAATGGAGACCACAGAGAAGAGAAGGAGAGCAGAGAGGGGAAAGGGAGACCACAGAGAGGACAGGGAAAGAAGAGAGGGGAAAAGGAGACCACAGAGAGGATAGGGAGAGCAGAGAGGGGAAAGGGAGACCACTGAGAGGACAGGGAGAGCAGAGAGGGGAAAGGGAGACCACAGAGAGGACAGGGATAGCAGAGAGGGAAATGGGAACCACAGATAGGACAGGCAGTGCAGAGAGGGGAAAGGGTGACCACTGAGAGGACTGGGAGAGCAGAGAGGGGAGAGGGAGACCACAGAGAGGACTTGCAGAGACGTGAGAGGAACAGCAACAGAATAGAGGGGAAATGGAGACCACAGAGAGGACAGGGAGAGCGGAGAGTGAAAAGGGAGACCACAGAGAGGATAGGGAGAGCAGAGAGGGGAAAGGGAGACCACAGAGAGGACAGGGAGAGCAGAGAGGGGAAAGGGAGACCACAGAGACGACGGGGAGAGACGTGAGAGGAACAGCAACAGAACAGATGGGAATTGGAGACCACTGCGAGGTAAGGGAGAGCAGAGAGGGGAAAGGGAGACCACAGAGAGGACAGGGACAGACGAGAGAGGGTAAAGGGAGTCCACAGAGAGGACAGGGAGAGACGTGAGAGGAACAGCAACAGAACAGAGGGGAAATGGAGACCATAGAGAGGACAGGGGAGCAGAGAGGGGAATGGGAGAGCACAGAGAGGACAGGGAGAGACGTGAGATGAACAGCAACAACATAGGGAAAATGGAGACCACAGAGAGGACAGGGAGGGCAGAGAGGGAAAGGGAGACCACAAAGAGGACATGGAGAGACGTGAGAAGAACAGCAACAGAACAGAGGGGAAATGGAGACCACAGAGAGGACAGGGAGAGCAGAGAGGGGAAAGGGAGACCACAGAGAGGACAGGGAAAGACGTGAGGGGGGCAGAACAGGACAGAGGGGAAATGGAGACCACAGAGAGGACAGGAAGATCAGAGAGGGGAAATGAAGACCACAGAGAGGACAGGGAGAGCAGAGAGGGGAAATGAAGACCACAGATAGGACAGGGAGAGCAGAGAGGGGAAAGGGAGACCACAGAGAGGACAGGGAGAGACGTGAGAGGAACAGCAACAGCAGAGGGGAAATGGAGACCAAAGAGAGGACAGGGAGAGCAGAGAGGGGAAATGGAGACCGCAGAGAGGACAGGGAGAGCAGAGAGGGGAAAGAGAGACCACAGAGAGGACAGGGAGAGACGTGAGAGGAACAGCAACAGAACAGAGGGGAAATGGAGACCACAGAGAGGACATTGAGAGCAGAGAGAGGAAAGGGAGACCACAGAGAGTACAGGGAGAGACTTGAGAGGAACAGCAACAGAACAGAGGGGAAATGGAGACCACAGAGAGAACATGGAGAGCAGAGAGGGGAAGAGGAGACCACAGAGAGGACAGGGAGAGCAGACAGGGGAAATGGAAACCACAGAGAGGACAGGGAGAGCTGAGAGGGGAATGGAGACCACAGAGAGGACAGGGAGAGGAGAGAGGGGAAATGGAACCCACAGAGAGGACAGGGAGAGCAGAGAGGCGTAGTGGAAACCACAGAGAGGACAGGGAGAGCAGAGAGGGGAAATGGAGACCACAGAGAGGACAGGGAGAGCAGAGAGGAGAAAGGGAGACCACAGAGAGGACAGGGAGAGACGTGAGAGGAACAGCAACAGAAAAGAGGGGAAATGGAGACCACAGAGAGGTCAGGGAGAGCAGAGAGGGGAAAGGGACACCACAGAGAGGACAGGGAGAGACGTGAGAGGAAGAGCAACAGAACAGAGGGGAAATGGAGACCACAGAGAGGACATGGAGAGCAGAGAGGGGAAATGGAGACCACAGAGAGGACAGGGAGAGCAGAGAGGGGAAATAGAAACCACAGAGAGGACAGGGAGAGCAGAGAGGGGAAATGGAGACCACTGAGAGGACAGTGAGAGACGTGAGAGGAACAGCAACAGAACAGAGGGGAAATGGAGACCACAGAGAGGACAGGGAGAGTAGAGAGGGGAAAGGGAGGCCACAGAGAGGACAGGAAAGACGTGAGAGGAACAGCAACAGAACAGAGGGGAAATGGAGACCATAGAGAGGACAGGGAGAGCAGAGAGGGGACATAAAGACCTCAGAGAGGACAGGGAGAGCAGAGAGGGCAAATGGAGACCACAGAGAGGACAGGGAGAGCAGAGAGGGAAATGGAGAACACAGAAAGGACAGGAAGAGACGTGAGAGGAACAGCAACAGAACATAGGGGTAATGGAGACCACAGAGAGGACAGGGAGAGCAGAGAGGTGAAATGGAGACCACAGAGAGGACAGGGAGAGACGTGAGAGGAACAGCAACAGAACAGAGGGGAAATGGAGACCACAGAGAGCACAGGGAGAGCATAGAGGGGAAATAAAGACCACAGAGAGGACAGGGAGAGCAGAGAGGGGAAATGGTTACCACAGAGAGGACAGGGAGTGCAGAGAGGGGAAATGGAGACCTCAGAGAGGACAGGGAGAGCAGAGAGGGGAAATGGAAACCACAGAGAGGACAGGGATAGCAGAGAGGGGAAAGGGAGACCACAGATAGGACAAGCAGAGATGTGAGAGGAACTGCAACAGAACAGAGGGGAAATGGAGACCACAGAGAGGAGAGGGATAACAGAGAGGGGAAAGGGAGACCACAGAGAGAGCAGGGAGAGACGTGAGAGAAACAGCAACAGACCAGAGGGGAAATGGAGACCACAGAGATGACAGGGAGAGCAGAGAGTGAAAGGGAAACCACAGAGAGGACAGGGAGAGCAGAGACGGGAAAGGGAGCCCACAGAGAGGACAGGCAGAGACGTGAGAGGAACAGCAACAGAACAGAGGGGAAATGGAGACCACAGAGAGGACAGGGAGACCAGAGAGGAGAAAGGGAGACCACAAAGAGGACAGGGAGAGACGAGAGAGGGGAAAGGGAGACCACAGAGAGGACAGGCAGAGACGTGAGAGGAACAGCAACAGAACAGGGGGGAAATGGAGACCTCAGAGAGGACAGGGAGAGCAGAGAGGGGAAAGGGAGACGACAGAGAGAACAGGAAGAGCAGAGAGGGGAAAGGGAGACAACAGAGAGGACAGGGAGAGCAGAGAGGGGAAATGGAGACCACAGAGAGGACAGGGAGAGACGAGAGAGGGGAAAGGGAGACCACAGAGAGGACAGGGAGAGACGTGACAGGAACAGCAACTGAACGGAGGGGAAATGGAGACCACAGTGAGGACAGGGAGAGCAGAGAGGGGAAGGGATACCACAGAGAGGACAAGGAGAGACGTGAGAGTAACAGCAACAGAACGTAGGGGAAATGGAGACCACAGTGAGGACAGGGATGGCAGAGAGGGGAAAGGGAGAACACAGAGAGGACAGGGAGAATAGCGAGGGGAAAGGGAGACCACAGAGAGGACAGGGAGAGACGATAGAGGAACAGCAACAGAACAGAGGGGAAAAGGAGACCACAGAGAGGACAGGGAGAGCAGAGAGGGGAAAGGGAGACCACAGAGAGGGCAGGGAGAGACGTGAGAGGAACAGCAACAGCAGAGAGGAAATGGAGACCACAGAGAGAACAGGAAGAGCAGAGAGGGGAAATGGAGTCCGCAGAGAGGACAGGGAGAGCAGAGAGGAGAAAGGGAGACCACAGAGAGGACAGAGAGGGACGTGAGAGGAACAGCAACAGAACAGAGGGGAAATGGAGACCACAGAGAGGACAGGGAGAGAAGAGAGGGGAAATGAAGACCACAGAGAGGACAGGGAGAGACGTGAGAGGAAAAGCTACAGAACAGAGGAGAAATGGAGACCACAGAGAGGACAGGGAGAGCAGAGAGGGGAAATGGAGACCACAGAGAGGACAGGGCGAGCAGAGAGGGGAAAGAGAGACCACAGAGAGGACTGGAAGAGACGTGAGAGGAACAGCAACAGAACAGTCGGGAAATGGAGACCACAGAGAAGAGAAGGAGAGCAGAGAGGGGAAAGGGAGACCACAGAGAGGACAGGGAAAGAAGAGAGGGGAAAAGGAGACCACAGAGAGGATAGGGAGAGCAGAGAGGGGAAAGGGAGACCACTGAGAGGACAGGGAGAGCAGAGAGGGGAAAGGGAGACCACAGAGAGGACAGGGATAGCAGAGAGGGAAATGGGAACCACAGATAGGACAGGCAGTGCAGAGAGGGGAAAGGGTGACCACTGAGAGGACTGGGAGAGCAGAGAGGGGAAAGGGAGACCACAGAGAGGACTTGCAGAGACGTGAGAGGAACAGCAACAGAATAGAGGGGAAATGGAGACCACAGAGAGGACAGGGAGAGCGGAGAGTGAAAACGGAGACCACAGAGAGGATAGGGAGAGCAGAGAGGGGAAAGGGAGACCACAGAGAGGACAGGGAGAGCAGAGAGGGGAAAGGGAGACCACAGAGAGGACGGGGAGAGACGTGAGAGGAACAGCAACAGAACAGATGGGAATTGGAGACCACTGCGAGGTAAGGGAGAGCAGAGAGGGGAAAGGGAGACCACAGAGAGGACAGGGACAGACGAGAGAGGGTAAAGGGAGCCCACAGAGAGGACAGGGAGAGACGTGAGAGGAACAGCAACAGAACAGAGGGGAAATGGAGACC
The DNA here is from genome assembly GCF_040183065.1 of Periplaneta americana. Lineage (NCBI taxonomy): Eukaryota > Metazoa > Arthropoda > Insecta > Blattodea > Blattidae > Periplaneta > Periplaneta americana. Next base: position 31,798,928 of record NC_091124.1, on the reverse strand, counting down.
ACAGAGAGGACAGGGGAGCAGAGAGGACAGGGAGAGACGTGAGATGAACAGCAACAACATAGGGAAAATGGAGACCACAGAGAGGACAGGGAGGGCAGAGAGGGAAAGGGAGACCACAAAGAGGACATGGAGAGACGTGAGAAGAACAGCAACAGAACAGAGGGGAAATGGAGACCACAGAGAGGACAGGGAGAGCAGAGAGGGGAAAGGGAGACCACAGAGAGGACAGGGAAAGACGTGAGGTGGGCAGAACAGGACAGAGGGGAAATGGAGACCACAGAGAGGACAGGAAGATCAGAGAGGGGAAATGAAGACCACAGAGAGGACAGGGAGAGCAGAGAGGGGAAATGAAGACCACAGATAGGACAGGGAGAGCAGAGTGGGGAAAGGGAGACCACAGAGAGGACAGGGAGAGACGTGAGAGGAACAGCAACAGCAGAGGGGAAATGGAGACCACAGAGAGGACGGGGAGAGCAGAGAGGGGAAATGGAGACCGCAGAGAGGACAGGGAGAGCAGAGAGGGTAAAGAGAGACCACAGAGAGGACAGGGAGAGACGTGAGAGGAACAGCAACAGAACAGAGGGGAAATGGAGACCACAGAGAGGACATTGAGAGCAGAGAGAGGAAAGGGAGACCACAGAGAGTACAGGGAGAGACTTGAGAGGAACAGCAACAGAACAGAGGGGAAATGGAGACCACAGAGAGAACATGGAGAGCAGAGAGGGGAAGAGGAGACCACAGAGAGGACAGGGAGAGCAGACAGGGGAAATGGAAACCACAGAGAGGACAGGGAGATCTGATAGGGGAAATGGAGACCACAGAGAGGACAGGGAGAGGAGAGAGGGGAAATGGAACCCACAGAGAGGACAGGGAGAGCAGAGAGGCGTAGTGGAAACCACAGAGAGGACAGGGAGAGCAGAGAGGGGAAATGGAGACCACAGAGAGGACAGGGAGAGCAGAGAGGAGAAAGGGAGACCACAGAGAGGACAGGGAGAGACGTGAGAGGAACAGCAACAGAAAAGAGGGGAAATGGAGACCACAGAGAGGTCAGGGAGAGCAGAGAGGGGAAAGGGACACCACAGAGAGGACAGGGAGAGACGTGAGAGGAACAGCAACAGAACAGAGGGGAAATGGAGACCACAGAGAGGACAAGGAGAGCAGAGAGGGGAAATGGAGACCACAGAGAGGACAGGGAGAGCAGAGAGGGGAAATAGAAACCACAGAGAGGACAGGGAGAGCAGAGAGGGGAAATGGAGACCACTGAGAGGACAGTGAGAGACGTGAGAGGAACAGCAACAGAACAGAGGGGAAATGGAGACCACAGAGAGGACAGGGAGAGTAGAGAGGGGAAAGGGAGGCCACAGAGAGGACAGGAAAGACGTGAGAGGAACAGCAACAGAAGAGAGGGGAAATGGAGACCATAGAGAGGACAGGGAGAGCAGAGAGGGGACATAAAGACCTCAGAGAGGACAGGGAGAGCAGAGAGGGCAAATGGAGACCACAGAGAGGACAGGGAGAGCAGAGAGGGAAATGGAGAACACAGAAAGGACAGGAAGAGACGTGAGAGGAACAGCAACAGAACATAGGGGTAATGGAGACCACAGAGAGGACAGGGAGAGCAGAGAGGTGAAATGGAGACCACAGAGAGGACAGGGAGAGACGTGAGAGGAACAGCAACAGAACAGAGGGGAAATGGAGACCACAGAGAGCACAGGGAGAGCATAGAGGGGAAATAAAGACCACAGAGAGGACAGGGAGAGCAGAGAGGGGAAATGGTTACCACAGAGAGGACAGGGAGTGCAGAGAGGGGAAATGGAGACCTCAGAGAGGACAGGGAGAGCAGAGAGGGGAAATGGAAACCACAGAGAGGACAGGGAGAGCAGAGAGGGGAAATGGAGACCAGAGAGAGGACAGGGAGAGAAGAGAGGGGAAACGGAGACCACAGAGAGGACAGGGAGAGCAGAGAAGGGAAATGGAGACCACAGAGAGGACAGGGAGAGCAGAGAGGGGAAATGGAGACCACAGAGAAGAAAGGGAGAGCAGAGAGGGGAAATGGAAACCACAGAGAGGACAGGGAGAACAGAGAGGGGAAAGGGACACCACAGAGAGGACAGGGAGAGACGTGAGAGGAACAGCAACAGAACAGAGGGGAAATGGAGACCACAGAGAGGACAGGGAGAGCAGAGAGGGGAAAGGGAGACCACATAGAAGACAGGGAGAGACGTGAGAGGAACAGCAACAGAACAGAGGGGAAATGGAGACCACAGAGTGGATGGGAGAGCACAGTGGGGAAGGGGAGACCACAGAGAGGACAGGGAGAGCAGAGAGGGGAAAGGGAGACCACAGAGAACACAGGGAGAGCAGAGAGGGGAAAGGGGGAAGACAGCGAGGACAGGGAGAGCAGAGAGGGGAAAGGGAGACAACAGAGAAGACAGGGAGAGACGTGAGAGGAACAGCAACAGAACAGAGGGGAAATGGAGACAACTGAGACAGGGAGAGCAGAGAGGGGAAAAGGAGACCACAGAGAGGACAGGGAGAGACGAGAGAGGAACAGCAACAGAACAGAGGGGAAATGGAGACGACAGAGAGAGCAGAGAGGGGAAATGGAGACCACAGAGAGGACAGGGAGAGCAGTGAGGGGAAATGGAGAACACAGAGAAGACAGGGAGAGACGAGAGAGGAACAGCAACAGAACAGAGGGGAAATGGAGTGCACAGAGAGGACAGGGAGAGCAGAGTGGGGAAAGGGAGACCACAGAGAAAACAGGGAGAGACAAGAGAGGAACAGCAACAGAACAGAGGGGAAATGGTGACCACAGAGAGGACATGGAGAGCAGAGAGGGGAAAGGGAGACCACAGAGAGGACAGGGACAGCAGAGAGGGGAAAGGGAGACCACAGAGAGAACAGGGACAGTAGAGAGGGGATAGAGAGACCACAGAGAGGACAGGGAGAGCAGAGAGGGGAAAGGGAGACCACAGAGGAGACAGGGAGAGACGAGAGAGGAACAGCAACAGAACAGAGGGGAAATGGAGACCACAGAGAGGACAGGGAGAGGAGAGAGGGGAAAGGGAGACCAAAGAGATGATAGGGAGAGTACAGAGGGGAAAGGGAGACAACAGGGAGGACAGGGAGAGACGTGAGTGGAACAGCAACAGAACACAGGGGAAATGGAGACCACTGAGAGGACAGGGAGAGCAGAGAGGGGAAATGGACACCACTGAGATAACAGGGAGAGCAGAGAGGGGAAAGGGAGACCACAGAGAGGATAGCGAGAGTAGAGAGGGGAAAGGGAGACCACGCAGAGTACAGGCAGAGACGTGAGAGGAACAGCATCAGAACAGAGGGAAATGGAGACAACTGAGAGGACAGGGAGAGCAGAGAGGGGAAAGGGAGACCACAGAGAGGACAGGGAGAGACGAGGAACAGCAACAAAACAGAGGGGAAATGGAGACCACAGAGAGGACAGAGAGAGCAGAGAGGGGAAATGGAGACCACAGAGAGGACAGGGAGAGCAGAGAAGGGTAATGGAGACCACAGAGAGGACAGGGAGAGACGAGAGAGAAACAGCAACAGAACAGAGGGGAAGTGGAAACCACAGAGAGGACAGGGATAGCAAAGAGGGGAAAGAGAGACCACAGAGAGGACAGGGAGACGAGAGAGGAACAGCAACAGAACAGAGGGGAAATGGAGACAACTGAGAGGACAGGGAGAGCAGAGAGGGGAAAGGGAGACCACAGAGAGGACAGGGAGAGTAGAGAGAGGAACAGCAACAGAACAGAGGGGAAATGGAGACCACAGAGAGGACAGAGAGAGCAGAGAGGGGAAATGGAGACCACAGAGAGGACAGGGAGAGCAGAGAGGGGAAATGGAGACCACAGAGAAGACAGGGAGAGACGAGAGAGGAACAGCAACAGAACAGAGGGGAAATGGAGTGCACAGAGAGGACAGGGAGAGCAGAGAGGGGAAAGGGAGACCACAGAGAAGACAGGGAGAGACGAGAGAGGAACAGCAACAGAACAGAGGGGAAATGGAGACCACAGAGAGGACAGAGAGACCAGAGAGGGGAAATGGAGACCACAGAGAGGACAGGGAGTGCAGAGAGGGCAAAGGGAGACCACAGAGAGGAGAGGGACAGCAGAGAGGGGAAAGGGAGACCACAGAGAGAACAGGGACAGTAGAGAGGGGAAAGAGAGACCACAGAGAGGACAGGGAGAGGAGAGAGGGGAATGGGAGACCACAGAGATGACAGGGAGAGTACAGAGGAGAAAAGGGAGACCACAGAGAGGACAGGGAGAGACGTGAGAGCAACAGCAACAGAACACAGGGGAAATGGAGACAACAGAGAGGACAGGGAGAGCAGAGAGGGGAAATGGACACCACAGTGAGGACAGGGAGAGCAGAGAGGGGAAAGGGAGACCACACAGAGGACAGGGAGAGTTGAGAGGGAAAAGGGAGACCACGGTGAGGACAGGCAGAGACGTGAGAGGAACAGCATCAGAACAGAGGGGAAATGGAGACAACAGACAGGATAGGGAGAGCAGAGAGGGGAAAGGGAGACCACAGAGAGCACAGTGAGAGTAGAGAGGGGAAAGGGAGACCACGGAGAGGACAGGCAGAGATGTGAGAGGAACAGCAACAGAAGAGAGGGGAAATGGAGACCACAGAGAGGACAGGGAGAGCAGAGAGGGGAAATGCACACCACAGAGAGGCCAGTGAGAGACGTGAGAGGAACAGCAACAGAACAGAGGGGATATGGAGACAACTGAGAGGACAGGGAGAGCAGAGAGGGGAAATGGACAACACAGAGAGGTCAGGGAGAGCAGAGAGTGGAAAGGGAGACCACAGAGAGAACAGGGAGAGTAGAGAGGGGAAAGGGAGACCACAGAGAGGACAGGGAGAGACGAGAGAGGTACAGCAACAGAACAGAGGGGAAATGGAGACAACTGAGAGGACAGGGAGAGCAGAGAGGGGAAATGGACACCACAGGGAGGACAGGGAGAGCAGAGATGGGAAAGGGAGACCACAGAGAGAACAAGGAGAGACGAGAGAGGAACAGCAACAGAACAGAGGGGAAATGGTGACCACAGAGTGGCCAGGGAGAGACGTGAGAGGAACAGCAACAGTACAGAGGGGAAATGGAGACAACGGAGAGGACTGGGAGAGCAGAGAGGGGAAATGGACACCACAGAGAGGACAGGGAGAGCAGAGAGGGGAAAGGGAGACCACAGAGAGAACAGGGACAGTAGAGAGGGGAGAGGGAGACCACAGAGAGGACAGGGAGAGACGAGAGAGGAAGAGCAACAGAACAGAGGGGACTTGGAGACCACATAGAGGCCAGGGAGAGACGTGAGAGGAACAGCAACAGAACAGACGGGAAATGGAGACAACTGAGAGGACAGGGAGAGAAGAGAGGGGAAATGGACACCACAGAGAGGACAGGGAGAGCAGAGAGGGGAAAAGGAGACCACAGAGAGAACAGGGACAGTAGAGAGGGGAAATGGAGACCACAGAGAGGACAGGGAGAGACGAGAGAGGAACAGCAACAGAACAGAGGGGAAATGGAGACCACAGAGGCCAGGGAGAGACGAGAGGGGAACAGCAACAGAACAGAGGTGAATTGGAGACAAATGAGAGGACAGGGAGAGCAGAGAGGGCAAATGGACACCGCAGAGAGGGCAGGGAGAGCAAAGAGGGGAAAGGGAGACCTCAGAGAGAACAGGGACAGTAGAGAGGGGAAAGGGAGACCACAGAGAGTACAAGGAGAGACGTGAGAGGAACAGCAACAGAACAGAAGGGAAATGGAGACCACAGAGAGGACAGGGACAGCAAAGAGGGGAAAGGGAGACCACAAAGAGAACAGGGACAGTAGAGAGGGGAAAGAGAGACCACAGAGAGTACAGAGGGAGACGTGAGAGGAACAGCAACAGAACAGAAGGGAAATGGAGACCACAGAGAGGACAGGGAGAGCAGAGAGGGGAAAGGGAGACCACAGAGAGCACAGGGAGAGATGTGAGAGGAACAGCAACAGAACAGAAGGGAAATTGAGACCACAGAGAAGACAGGGAGAGCAAGGAGGGGAAAGGGAGACCACACAGAGAGGACAGGGAGAGACGAGAGTGGATCAGCAACAGAACAAAGGGGAAATGGAGACCACAGAGAGGACAGGGAGAGCAGAGAGGGGAAAGGAAGACCACAGAGATGACAGGGAGAGTACAGAGGGGAAAGGGAGACCACAGAGAGGACAGGGAGAGACGTGAGAGGAACAGCAACAGAACAGAGGGGAAATGGAGACCACAGAGAGGACAGGGAGAGCAGAGAGGGGAAAGGGAGACCACAGAGATGACTGGGAGAGTACAGAGGGGAAAGGGAGACCAGAGGGAGGTCAGGGAGAGACGTGAGTGGAACAGCAACAGAACACAGGGGAAATGGAGACCACAGAGAGGACAGGGAGAGCAGAGAGGGGAAATGGACACCACAGAGAGGACAGGGAGAGCAGAGAGGGGAAAGGGAGAAACAGAGAGGCCAGGGAGAGACGTGAGAGGAACAGCAACAGAACAGAGGGGAAATGGAGACCACAGCGAGGCCAGGGAGAGACGTGAGGGGAACAGCAACAGAACAGAGGGGAAATGGAGACCACAGAGAGGCCAGGGAGAGACGTGAGAAGAACAGCAACAGAACAAAGGGGAAATGGAGACAACTGAGAGGACAGGGAGAGCAGAGAGGGGAAATGGACACCACAGAGAAGACAGGGAGAGCAGAGATGGGAAAGGGAGAACACAGAGAGAACAGGGACAGTATAGTGGGTAAAGGATAACCACAGAGAGGACAGGGAGAGACAAGAGAGGAACAGCATCAGAACAGAGGGGAAATGGAGACAACTGAGAGGACAGAGAGATCAGAGAGGGGAAATGGACACCACAGAGAGGACAGGGAGAGCAGAGAGGGGAAAGGGAGACCACAGAGAGAACAGGGACAGTAGAGAGGGGAAAGGGAGACCACAGTGAGAACAGGGAGAGACGATAGAGGAACAGAAACAGAACAGAGGGGAAATGGAGTCCACAGAGTGGACAGGGAGAGCAGAGAGGGGAAAGGGAGATCACATAGAGGACAGGGAGAGACGAGAGAGGAACAGCAACAGAACCGAGGGGAAATTGGGACCACAGAGAGGAGAGGACAAGCAGAGAGGGGAAAGGGAGACCACAGAGAGGACAAGGAGAGACGTGACATGAACAGCAACAGAACAGACAGAAAGTGGAGACCAAAGAGAGGACAGGGAGAGCAGAGAGGGGAAGGAAGACCACAGAGAGGCCGGGAAGAGCAGACAGGGGAAAGGGAGACCACAGAGAGGACAGGCAGAGACATGAGAGGAACAGCAACAGAACAGAGGGGAAATGGAGACCACAGAGAGGACAGGGAGTTCAGAGAGGGGAAAGGGAGACCAAAGAGAGGACAGGGAGAGACGTGAGAGGAATAGCAACAGAACAGAGGGGAAATGGAGACAACAAAGAGGACAGGGAGAGCAGAGAGGGAAAGAGAGACCACAGAGAGGACAGGGAGAGCAGAGAGGGGAAAGGGAGACCACAGAGAGGACAGAGAGAGACGAGAGAGGAACAGCAACAGGCCAGAGGGAAAATGGAAACCACAGTGAGGACAGGGAGAGACGAGAGAGGAACAGCAACAGAACAGAGGAGAAATGGAGATCACATAGCGGACTGTGAGAGCAGAGAGGGGAAAGGGAGACCACACACAGGACAGGGAGAGACGAGAGAAAAACAGCAACAGAACAGAGGGGAAAAGGAGACCACAGAAAGGACAGGGAGAGCTCAGAGGGGAAAGGGGGAGCACAAAGAGAGCAGGGAGAGACGTCAGAGAAACAGTAACAGAACAGAGGGGAAATGGAGACCACAAAGAGGACAGGGAGAGCAGAGAGGGGAAGGGAGAACACAGAGAGGACAGGGAGCGCAGAGAGGGGAAAGGGTGACCACGGTGTGGACAGGGAGAGACGAGAGAGTAACAGCAACAGAACAGAGGGGAAATGGAGACCACAGAGAAGACAGGGAGAGCAGAGAGGGGAAAGGGAGACCACAGAGAGGACAGGGAGAGACGAGAGAGGAACAGCAACAGAAGGGAGGTGAAATGGAGACCACGGAGAGGACAGGGAGAGCAGAGATGGGAAAGGGAGACCACAGAGAGGACAAGGAGAGACGTGAGAGGAAAAGCAACAGAACAGAGGGGAAATGGAGACCACAGAGAGGACAGCGAGAGCACTGAGGGGAAAGGGAGACCAAAGAGAGGACAGGGAGAGACGTGAGAGGAACAGCAACAGAACAGACAGCAAATGGAGACGAAAGAGAGTACAGGGAGAGCAGAGAGGGGAAGGAAGACCACAGAGAGGCCGGGAAGAGCAGACAGGGGAAAGGGAGACCACAGAGAGGACAGGCAGAGACATGAGAGGAACAGCAACAGAACAGAGGGGAAATGGAGACCACAGAGAGGAGAGGGAGTTCAGAGAGGGGAAAGGGAGACCAAAGAGAGGACAGGGAGAGACGTGAGAGGAACAGCAACAGAACAGAGGGGAAATGGAGACAACAGAGAGGGACAGGGAGAGCAGAGAGGGAAAGAGAGACCACAGAGAGGACAGGGAGAGCAGAGAGGGGAAAGGGAGACCACAGAGAGGACAGAGAGAGACGAGAGAGGAACAGCAACAGACCAGAGGGAAAACGGAGACCACAGTGAGGACAGGGAGAGAGGTGAGAGGAACAGCAACAGAACAGAGGAGAAATGGAGATCACATAGAGGACAGGGAGAGCAGAGAGGGGAAAGGGAGACCACACACAGGACAGGGAGAGTAGAGAGAAAAACAGCAACAGAACAGAGGGGAAAAGGAGACCACAGAGAGGTCAGGGAGAGCTGAGAGGGGAAAGGGGGAGCACAAAGAGAGCAGGGAGAGACGTCAGAGAGACAGTAACAGAACAGAGGGGAAATGGAGACCACAAAGAGGACAGGGAGAGCAGAGAGGGGAAGGGAGACCACAGAGAGGACAGGGAGCGCAGAGAGGGGAAAGGGTGACCACGGTGTGGACAGGGAGAGACGAGAGAGTAACAGCAACAGAACAGAGGGGAAATGGAGACCACAGAGAAGACAGGGAGAGCAGAGAGGGGAAAGGGAGACCACAGAGAGGACAGGGAGAGACGAGAGAGGAACAGCAACAGAAGGGAGGTGAAATGGAGACCACGGAGAGGACAGGGAGAGCAGAGATGGGAAAGGGAGACTACAGAGAGGACAAGGAGAGACGTGAGAGGAAAAGCAACAGAACAGAGGGGAAATGGAGACCACAGAGAGGACAGGGAGAGCACGGAGGGGAAAGGGAAACCACAGAGAAGACAGGGAGAGACGTGAGAGGAACACCAACAGATCAGAGGGGAAATGGAGACCACAGAGAGGACAGGGAGAGCAGAGAGGGGAAAGGGAGACCACAGAGAGGACAGGAAGAGACGAGAGAGGAACAGCAACAGACCAGAGGGGAAATGGAGACCACAGTGAGGACAGGGAAAGATGTGAGAGGAACAGCAACAGAACAGAGGAGAAATGGAGATCACATAGAGGACAGGGAGAGCAGAGAGGGGAAAGGGAGACCACACACAGGACAGGGAGAGACGAGAGAAAAACAGCAACAGAACAGAGGGGAAAAGGCGAACACAGAGAGGACAGGGAGAGCTGAGAGGGGAAAGGGGGACCACAGAGAGGACTGGGAGAGACGTGAGAGAAACAGCAACATAGCAGAGGGGAAATGGAGACAACAGAGAGGACAGGGAGAGCAGAGAGGGGAAAGGGAGAGCATAGAGGACAGGGAGAGACGAGAGAGGAACAGCAACAGAACAGAGGGGAAATGGAGACAACAGAGAGGACAGGGAGAGCAGAGAGGGGAAGGGAGACCACAGAGAGGACAGGGAGAGCAGACAGGGGAAAGGGAGACCACAGTGAGAACAGGGAGAGACGATAGAGGAACAGAAACAGAACAGAGGGGAAATGGAGACCACAGAGTGGACAGGGAGAGCAGAGAGGGGAAAGGGAGATCACATAGAGGACAGGGAGAGACGAGAGAGGAACAGCAACAGAACAGGGGGGAAATGGAGACCACAGAGAGGACAGGGAGAGCAGAGAGGGGAAAGGGAGATCACAGAGAGGACAGGAAGAGACGAGAGAGGAACAGCAACAGAACGGAGGGGAAATGGATACCACAGAGAGGAGAGGGAAAGGAGAGAGAGGAAAGGGAGACCACAGAGAGGACAGGGAGAGACGACAGAGGAACAGCAACAGAACAGAGGGGAAATGAAGATCACAGAGAGGACAGGGAGGGCAGAGAGTGGAAAGGGAGACAACAGAGAGGGCAGGGAGAGTAGAGAGGGGAAAGGGAGACCACAGAGAGCACAGGGAGAGCAGAGAGGGGAAAGGGAGAACAAAGAGAGGACAGGGAGAGACGTGAGAGGAACAGCAACAGTACAGAGGGGAAATGGAGACAACAGAGAGGACAGGGAGAGCTGAGAGGGGAAAGGGGGACCACAGAGAGGACAGGGAGAGCAGAGAGGGGAAAGGGAGACCACAGAGAGCACAGGGAGAGCAGAGAGGGGAAAGGGAGATCACATAGAGGACAGGGAGAGACGAGAGAGGAACAGCAACAGAACAGAGGGGATATGGAGACCACAGAGTAGACAGGAAAAGCAGAGAGGGGAAAGGGAGACCACAGAGAGGACAAGGAGAGACGTGAGAGGAACAGCAACAGAACAGAGGGCAAACGGCGACCACAGAGAGGACAGGGAGAGCAGAGAGGGGAAGGGACACCACAGTGAGGACAGGGAGAGCAGACAGGGGTAAGGGAGACCACAGAGAGGACAGGCAGAGACATGAGACGAACAGCAACAGAACAGAGGGGAAATGGATACCACAGAGAGGACAGGGAGAGCAGAGAGGGGAAAGGGAGAACAAAGAGAGGACAGGGAGAGACGTGAGAGGAACAGCAACAGTACAGAGGGGAAATGGAGACAACAGAGAGGACAGGGAGAGCAGAGAGGGAAAGAGAGACCACAGAGAGGACAGGGAGAGCAGAGAGGGGAAAGGGAGACCACAGTGAGGACAGAAAGAGACGAGAGAGCAACAGCAACAGACCAGAGGGAAAATGGAGACCACAGTGAGGACAGGGAGAGACGTGAGAGGAACAGCAACAGAACAGAGGGGAAATGGAGATCACATAGAGGACAGGGAGAGAAGAGAGGGGAAAGGTAGACCACAGACAGGACAGGGAGAGACGAGAGAAGAACAGCAACAGAACAGAGGGGAAAAGGAGACCACAGAGAGGACAGGGAGAGCTGAGAGGGGTGAGGGGGAGCACAGAGAGAGCAGGGAGAGACGTCAGAGAAACAGAAAACAGAACAGAGGGGAAATGGAGACCACAGAGAGGACATGGAGAGCAGAGAGGGGAAGGGAGACCACAGAGAGGACAGGGAGCGCAGAGAGGGGAAAGGGTGACCACGGTGTGGACAGGGAGAGACGAGAGCGTAACAGCAACAGAACAGAGGGGAAATGGAGACCACGGAGAGGACAGGGAGAGCAGTGATGGGAAAGGGAGACCACAGAGAGGATAAGGAGAGACGTGAGAGGAAAAGCAACAGAACAGAGGGGAAATGGAGACCACAGAGAGGACAGGGAGAGCACGGAGGGGAAAGGGAGACCACAGAGAAGACAGGGAGAGACGTGAGGAATACCAACAGAACAGAGGGGAAATGGAGACCACAGAGAGGACAGGGAGAGCAGAGAGGGGAAAGGGAGACCACAGACAGGACAGGGAGAGACGAGAGAAAAACAGCAACAGAACAGAGGGGAAAAGGAGAACACAGAGAGGACAGGGCGAGCTGAGAGGGGAAAGGGAGACCACAGAGAAGACAGGGAGAGACGTGAGAGGAACAGCAACAGACCAGAGGGGAAATAGAGACCACAGTGAGGACAGGGAGAGATGTGAGAGGAACAACAACAGAACAGAGGAGAAATGAAGATCACATAGAGGACAGGGAGAGCAGAGAGGGGAAAGGGAGACCACAGACAGGACAGGGAGAGACGAGAGAAAAACAGCAACAGAACAGAGGGGAAAAGGAGAACACAGAGAGGACAGGGAGAGCTGAGAGGGGAAAGGGGGACCACAGAGAGGACTGGGAGAGACGTGAGAGAAACAGCAACATAGCAGAGGGGAAATGGAGACAACAGAGAGGACAGGGAGAGCAGAGAGGGGAAAGGCAGAGCACAGAGAGGACAGGGAGAGACGAGAGAGGAACAGCAACAGAACAGGGGGGAAATGGAGACCACAGAGAGGACAGGGAGGGCAGAGAGGGGAAGGGAGACCACAGAGAGGACAGGGAGTGCAGAAGGGGAAAGGGAGCCTACAGTGAGAACAGGGAGAGACGAAAGAGGAACAGCAACAGAACAGAGGGGAAATGGAGACAACAGAGAGGACAGGGAAAGCAGAGAGGGGAAAGGAAGACCACAGAGAGCACAAGGAGAGACTTGAGAGGAACAGAAACAGAACAGAGGGGAAATGGAGACCAGAGAGAGGACAGGGAGAGCAGAGAGGGGAAAGGGAGATCACAGAGAGGACAGGGAGAGACGAGAGAGGAACAGCAAAAGAAGAGAGGGGAAATGGAGACCACAGAGAGGACAGGGAAAGCAGAGAGGGGAAAGGGAGACCACAGAGAGGACAGGTAGAGACGACAGAGGAACAGCAACAGAACAGAGGGGAAATGAAGTCCACAGAGAGGACAGGGAGAGACGTGAGAGTAACAGCAACAGAACAGAGGGGAAATGAAGACTACAGAGAGGACAGGGAGAGCAGAGAGGGGAAAGAGAGACCACAGAGAGGACAGGGAGAGCAGAGGGGGCAAAGGGAGACCACAGAGAGGAGAGGGAGTGACGAGGAACAGCAACAGAACAGAGGGAAAATGGAGACCACAGAGAGGATAGGGAGAGCAGAGAGGGGAAAGGGAGACCACAGAGAGGACAGGGAGAGAAGAGAGGGGAAAGGGAGACCACAGAGAGGACAGGCTGAGACGTGAGAGTAACAGCATCAGAACAGAGGGGAAATGGAGACCACAGAGGACAGGGAGAGCAGAGAGGGGAAAGGGCTACCAAAGAAAGGACACGGAGAGACGTGAGAGGAACAGCAACAGAACAGTGGGGAAACGGAGACAACAGAGGGGACAGGGAGAGCAGAGAGTGGAAAGGGAAACCACAGAGAGGACAGGGAGAGACGAGAGAGGGGAAAGGGAGACCACAGGGAGGACAGGGAGAGACGTGGGAGGAACAGCAACAGAATAGAGGGGAAATGGAGACCACAGAGAGGACAGGGAGAGCTGAGAGGGGAAAGGGGGACCACAGAGAGGACAGGGAGAGCAGAGAGGGGAAAGGGAGACCACAGAGAGCACAGGGAGAGCAGAGAGGGGAAAGGGAGACCACAGTGAGGACAGAAAGAGACGAGAGAGCAACACCAACAGACCAGAGGGAAAATGGAGACCACAGTGAGGACAGGGAGAGACGTGAGAGGAACAGCAACAGAACAGAGGGGAAATGGAGATCACACAGAGGACAGGGAGAGAAGAGAGGGGAAAGGTAGACCACAGACAGGACAGGGAGAGACGAGAGAAGAACAGCAACAGAACAGAGGGGAAAAGGAGACCACAGAGAGGACAGGGAGAGCTGAGAGGGGTGAGGGGGAGCACAGAGAGAGCAGGGAGAGACGTCAGAGAAACAGAAAACAGAACAGAGGGGAAATGGAGACCACAGAGAGGACATGGAGAGCAGAGAGGGGAAGGGAGACCACAGAGAGGACAGGGAGCGCAGAGAGGGGAAAGGGTGACCACGGTGTGGACAGGGAGAGACGAGAGAGTAACAGCAACAGAACAGAGGGGAAATGGAGACCACAGAGAAGACATGGAGAGCAGAGAGGGGAAAGGGAGACCACAGAGAGGACAGGGAGAGACGAGAGAGGAACAGCAACAGAACAGAGGGGAAATGGAGACCACGGAGAGGACAGGGAGAGCAGTGATGGGAAATGGAGACCACAGAGAGGATAAGGAGAGACGTGAGAGGAAAAGCAACAGAACAGAGGGAAAATGGAGACCACAGAGAGGACAGGGAGAGCACGGAGGGGAAAGGGAGACCACAGAGAAGACAGGGAGAGACGTGAGAGGAATACCAACAGAACAGAGGGGAAATGGAGACCACAGAGAGGACAGGGAGAGCAGAGAGGGGAAAGGGAGACCACAGACAGGACAGGGAGAGACGAGAGAAAAACTGCATCAGAACAGAGGGGAAAAGGAGAACACAGAGAGGACAGGGCGAGCTGAGAGGGGAAAGGGAGACCACAGAGAAGACAGGGAGAGACGTGAGAGGAACAGCAACAGACCAGAGGGGAAATAGAGACCACAGTGAGGACAGGGAGAGATGTGAGAGGAACAACAACTGAACAGAGGAGAAATGAAGATCACATAGAGGACAGGGAGAGCAGAGAGGGGAAAGGGAGACCACAGACAGGACAGGGAGAGACGAGAGAAAAACAGCAACAGAACAGAGGGGAAAAGGAGAACACAGAGAGGAGAGGGAGAGCTGAGAGGGGAAAGGGGGACCACAGAGAGGACAGGGAGAGACGTGAGAGAAACAGAAACATAGCAGAGGGGAAATGGAGACAACAGAGAGGACAGGGAGAGCAGAGAGGGGAAAGGCAGAGCACAGAGAGGACAGGGAGAGACGAGAGAGGAACAGCAACAGAACAGGGGGGAAATGGAGACCACAGAGAGGACAGGGAGGGCAGAGAGGGGAAGGGAGACCACAGAGAGGACAGGGAGTGCAGAAGGGGAAAGGGAGACCACAGTGAGAACAGGGAGAGACGAGAGAGGAACAGCAACAGAACAGAGGGGAAATGGAGACAACAGAGAGGACAGGGAAAGCAGAGAGTGGAAAGGAAGACCACAGAGAGGACAAGGAGAGACTTGAGAGGAACAGAAACAGAACAGAGGGGAAATGGAGACCAGAGAGAGGACAGGGAGAGCAGAGAGGGGAAAGGGAGATCACAGAGAGGACAGGGAGAGACGAGAGAGGAACAGCAAAAGAAGAGAGGGGAAATGGAGACCACAGAGAGGACAGGGAAAGCAGAGAGGGGAAAGGGAGACCACAGAGAGGACAGGGAGAGAAGACAGAGGAACAGCAACAGAACAGAGGGGAAATGAAGTCCACAGAGAGGACAGGGAGAGACGTGAGAGTAACAGCAACAGAACAGAGGGAAAATGGAGACCACAGAGAGGATAGGGAGAGCAGAGAGGGGAAAGGGAGACCACAGAGAGGACAGGGAGAGAAGAGAGGGGAAAGGGAGACCACAGAGAGGACAGGCTGAGACGTGAGAGTAACAGCATCAGAACAGAGGGGAAATGGAGACCACAGAGGACAGGGAGAGCAGAGAGGGGAAAGGGCTACCAAAGAGAGGACACGGAGAGACGTGAGAGGAACAGCAACAGAACAGTGGGGAAATGGAGACAACAGAGGGGACAGGGAGAGCAGAGAGTGGAAAGGGAAACCACAGAGAGGACAGGGAGAGACGAGAGAGGGGAAAGGGAGACCACAGGGAGGACAGGGAGAGACGTGGGAGGAACAGCAACAGAATAGAGGGGAAATGGAGACCACAGAGAGGACAGGGAGAGCTGAGAGGGGAAAGGGGGACCACAGAGAGGACAGGGAGAGCAGAGAGGGGAAAGGGAGACCACAGAGAGCACAGGGAGAGTAGAGAGGGGAAAGGGAGATCAGATAGAGGACAGGGAGAGACGAGAGAGGAACAGCAACAGAACAGGGGGGATATGGAGACCACAGAGTAGACAGGAAAAGCAGAGAGGGGAAAGGGAGACCACAGAGAGGACAAGGAGAGACGTGAGAGGAACAGCAACAGAACAGAGGGCAAACGGCGACCACAGAGAGGACAGGGAGAGCAGAGAGGGGAAGGGACACCACAGTGAGGACAGGGAGAGCAGACAGGGGTAAGGGAGACCACAGAGAGGACAGGCAGAGACATGAGACGAACAGCAACAGAACAGAGGGGAAATGGATACCACAGAGAGGACAGGGAGAGCAGAGAGGGGAAAGGGAGAACAAAGAGAGGACAGGGAGAGACGTGAGAGGAACAGCAACAGTACAGAGGGGAAATGGAGACAACAGAGAGGACAGGGAGAGCAGAGAGGGAAAGAGAGACCACAGAGAGGACAGGGAGAGCAGAGAGGGGAAAGGGAGACCACAGTGAGGACAGAAAGAGACGAGAGAGCAACAGCAACAGACCAGAGGGAAAATGGAGACCACAGTGAGGACAGGGAGAGACGTGAGAGGAACAGCAACAGAACAGAGGGGAAATGGAGATCACATAGAGGACAGGGAGAGAAGAGAGGGGAAAGGTAGACCACAGACAGGACAGGGAGAGACGAGAGAAGAACAGCAACAGAACAGAGGGGAAAAGGAGACCACAGAGAGGACAGGGAGAGCTGAGAGGGGTGAGGGGGAGCACAGAGAGAGCAGGGAGAGACGTCAGAGAAACAGAAAACAGAACAGAGGGGAAATGGAGA
Source organism: Periplaneta americana (assembly GCF_040183065.1). NCBI lineage: Eukaryota > Metazoa > Arthropoda > Insecta > Blattodea > Blattidae > Periplaneta > Periplaneta americana. The sequence goes on along the minus strand of NC_091124.1, from coordinate 31,782,285 downwards.
CCACAGAGAGGACATGGAGAGCAGAGAGGGGAAGGGAGACCACAGAGAGGACAGGGAGCGCAGAGAGGGGAAAGGGTGACCACGGTGTGGACAGGGAGAGACGAGAGAGTAACAGCAACAGAACAGAGGGGAAATGGAGACCACAGAGAAGACATGGAGAGCAGAGAGGGGAAAGGGAGACCACAGAGAGGACAGGGAGAGACGAGAGAGGAACAGCAACAGAACAGAGGGGAAATGGAGACCACGGAGAGGACAGGGAGAGCAGTGATGGGAAAGGGAGACCACAGAGAGGATAAGGAGAGACGTGAGAGGAAAAGCAACAGAACAGAGGGGAAATGGAGACCACAGAGAGGACAGGGAGAGCACGGAGGGGAAAGGGAGACCACAGAGAAGACAGGGAGAGACGTGAGAGGAATACCAACAGAACAGAGGGGAAATGGAGACCACAGAGAGGACAGGGAGAGCAGAGAGGGGAAAGGGAGACCACAGACAGGACAGGGAGAGACGAGAGAAAAACAGCAACAGAACAGAGGGGAAAAGGAGAACACAGAGAGGACAGGGCGAGCTGAGAGGGGAAAGGGAGACCACAGAGAAGACAGGGAGAGACGTGAGAGGAACAACAACAGACCAGAGGGGAAATAGAGGCCACAGTGAGGACAGGGAGAGATGTGAGAGGAACAACAACAGAACAGAGGAGAAATGAAGATCACATAGAGGACAGGGAGAGCAGAGAGGGGAAAGGGAGACCACAGACAGGACAGGGAGAGACGAGAGAAAAACAGCAACAGAACAGAGGGGAAAAGGAGAACACAGAGAGGACAGGGAGAGCTGAGAGGGGAAAGGGGGACCACAGAGAGGACAGGGAGAGACGTGAGAGAAACAGCAACATAGCAGAGGGGAAATGGAGACAACAGAGAGGACAGGGAGAGCAGAGAGGGGAAAGGCAGAGCACAGAGAGGACAGGGAGAGACGAGAGAGGAACAGCAACAGAACAGGGGGAAAATGGAGACCACAGAGAGGACAGGGAGGGCAGAGAGGGGAAGGGAGACCACAGAGAGGACAGGGAGTGCAGAAGGGGAAAGGGAGACCACAGTGAGAACAGGGAGAGACGAGAGAGGAACAGCAACAGAACAGAGGGGAAATGGAGACCACAGAGAGGACAGGGAGAGCAGAGAGGGGAAAGGGAGAACACATAGAGGACAGGGAGAGACGAGAGAGGAACAGCAACAGAACAGAGGAGAAATGGGGACCACAGAGAGGACAGGAAAAGCAGAGAGGGGAAAGGGAGACCACAGAGAGGACAAGGAGAGACGTGAGAGGAACAGCAACAGAACAGACAGCAAATGGAGACCACAGAGAGGACAGGGAGAGAAGAGATGGGAAAGGGAAACCACAGTGAGGCCAAGGAGAGCCGTGAGAGGAACAGCAGTAGAACAGAGGGGAAATGGAGACCACAGAGAGGACAGGGAGAGCAGAGAGGGGAAAGGGAGATCACAGAGAGGACAGGGAGAAACGAGAGAGGAACAGCAACAGAAAAGAGGGGAAATGGAGACCACAGAGAGGACAGGGAAAGCAGAGAGGAGAAAGGGAGACCACAGAGAGGACAAGGAGAGACGTGAGAGGAACAGCAACAGAACAGGGGGGAAATGGAGACCACAGAGAGGACAGGGAGAGCAGAGAGGGGAAAGGGAGATCACAGAGAGGACAGGGAGAGACGAGAGAGGAACAGCAACAGAACAGAGGGGAAATGGATACCACAGAGAGTTCAGGGAAAGCAGAGAGAGGAAAGGGAGACCACAGAGAGGACAGGGAGAGACGACAGAGGAACAGCAACAGAACAGAGGGGAAATGAAGACCACATTGAGGACAGGGAGAGCAGGGAGGGGAAAGGGAGACCACAGAGAGGACAGGGAGAGACGAGTGAGGAACAGCAACAGAACAGGGGGGGATTTGGAGACCACAGATAGGACAGGGATAGCACAGAGGGGAAAGGGAGACCACAGAGAGGACAGGGAGAGACGAGAGAGGAACAGCAACAGAACAGAGGAGAAATGGAGGCCACAGAAAGGACAGGGAGAGCAGACAGGGGAAAGAGAGACCACACAGAGGACAGGGAGAGACGAGAGAGGAACAGCAAACAGAACAGGGGGGAAATGGAGACCACAGAGAGGACAGGGAGAGCAGAGAGGGGAAAGGGATACCACAGAGAGGACAGGGAGAGACGAGAGAGGAACAGCAAAAGAACAGAGGGGAAATGGACACCACAGTGAGGACAGGGAGAGCAGAGTGGGGAAATGGAGACCACAGAGAGGACAGGGAGAGACGTGACAGGAACAGCAACAGAATAGAGGGGAAATGGAGACAACAGAGAGGACTGGGAGAGCAGAGAGGGGAAAGGGAGACCACAGAGAGGACAGTGAGAGACGTGAGAGGAACAGCAACAGAACAGAGGGGAAATGGAGACCACGGAGAGGATAGGGAGAGCAGAGAGGGGAAAGGGAGACAACAGAGAGGGCATGGAGAGTAGAGAGGGGAAAGGGAGACCACAGAGAGGACAGGGAGAGAAGAGAGAGGAACAGCAACAGAACAGAGGGGAAATGGAGACCACGGAGAGGATAGGGAGAGCAGAGAGGGGAAAAGGAGACCACTGAGAGGACAAGGAGAGTAGAGAGGGGAAAGGGACACCACAGAGGGGACAGGCAGAGACGTGAGAGTAACAGCAACAGAACAGTGGGGAAATGGACACCACAGAGAGGACAGGGAGAGCAGAGAGGAGAAAGGGAGACCAAAGAGTGGACAGGGACAGACGTGAGAGGAACAGCAACAGAACTGAGGGGAAATGAAGACAACTGAGAGGACAGGGAGAGCAGAGAGGGGAAATGGAGACCACAGAGAGAACAGGGAGAGACGTGAGAGGAACAGCAACAGAACAGAGGGGAAATGGAGACCACAGAGAGGACGGGGAGAGACGTGAGAGGAACAGCAACGGAACAGAGGGGAAATGGAGACCACAGAGAGGACAGGGAGAGCAGAGAGGGGAAAGGGAGACCACAGAGAGGACAGGGAGAGACGAGAGAGGAACAGCAACAGAACAGAGGGGAAATGGAGAACACAGAGAGGACAGGGAGAGCAGAGAGAGGATAGAGAGACCACAGAGCGGACAGGGAGAGACGAGAGAGGAAGCGCAACAGAACAGAGGGGAAATGGTGACCACAGAGAAGACAGGGAGAGCAGAGAGGGGATAGGGAGACCACAGAGAGGACAGGGAGAGTAGTGAGGGGAAAGGGAGACCACAGAGAGGATAGGAAGACACGTGAGGGGTACAGCAACAGAACAGAGGGGAAATGTAGACAACAGAGAGGACAGTGAGAGCACAGAGGGGAAAGTGAGACCACAGAGAAGACAGGGAGAGACGTGAGAGGACCACCAACAGAACAGAGGGGAAATGGAGACCACAGAGAGGACAGGGAGAGCAGAGAGGGGAAAGGGAGACCACAGAGAGGACAGAGAGAGACAAGAGAGGAACAGCAACAGACCAGAGGGGAAATGGAGACCACAGTGAGGACAGGGAGAGACGTGAGAGGAACAGCAACAGAACAGAGGGGAAATGGAGATCACACAGACAACAGGGAGATCAGAGAGGGGAAAGGGAGACCACAGACAGGACAGGGAGAGACGAGAGAAAAACAGCAACAGAACAGAGGGGAAATGAGACCACAGAGAGGACAGGGTGAGCTGAGAGGGGAAAGGGGGACCACAGAGAGGACTGGGAGAGACGTGAGAGAAACAGCAACAGAACATAGGGGAAATGGTGACACCAGAGAGGGCAGGGAGAGTAGAGAGGGGAAAGGGAGAGCTCAGAGAGGACAGGGAGAGACGAGAGAGGAACAGCAACGGAACAGAGGGGAAATGGAGACCACAGAGAGGACAGGGAGAGCAGAGAGGGGAAGGGAGACCACAGAGAGGACAGGGAGAGCATTGAGGGGAAAGGGGGACCACAGTGAGGACAGGGAGAGACGAGAGAAGAACAGCAACAGAACAGAGGGGAAATGGAGTCCACAGAGAAGACAGGGAGAGCAGAGAGGGGAAAGGGAGACCACAGAGAGGTCAGGGAGAGACGAGAGAGGAACAGCAACAGAACAGATGGGAAATGGAGACCACAGAGAGGACAGGGAAAGCAGAGAGGGGAAAGGGAGACCACAGATAGTACAGGGAGAGACGACAGAGGAACAGCAACAGAACAGAGGAGAAATGAAGACTACAGAGAGGACAGGGAGAGACGTGAGAGGAACAGCAACAACACACAGGGGAAATGGAGACTACAGAGAGGACAGGGAGAGCAGAGAGGGGAAAGGGAGACCACAGAGAGGACAGGGAGAGCAGAGAGGGCAAAGGGAGACCACAGAGATGAGAGGGAGAGACGAGAGAGGAACAGCAAAAGAACAGAGGGAAAATGGAGACCACAGAGAGGATAGGGAGAGCAGAGAGGGGAAAGGGAGACAACAGAGAGGACAGGGAGAGAAGAGAGGTGAAAGGGAGTCCACAGAGAGGACAGGCAGATACGTGAGAGTAACATCAACAGAACAGAGGGGAAATCGAGACCACAAACAGGACAGGGAGAGCAGAGAGGGGAAAGGGCTACCAAAGAGAGGACACGGAGAGACGTGAGAGGAACAGCAACAGAACAGAGGGGAAATGGAGACAACAGAGAGGACAGGGAGAGCAGAGAGTGGAAAGGGAAACCACAGAGAGGACAGGGAGAGACGAGAGAGGGGAAAGGGAGACCACAGAGAGGACAGGGAGAGACGTGAGAGGAACAGCAACAGAAGAGAGGGGAAATGGAGACCTCAGAGAGGACAGGGAGAGCTGAGAGTGGAAAGGGGGACCATAGAGAGGACAGGGAGAGCAGAGAGGGGAAAGGGAGACCAAAGAGAGCACAGGGAGGGACGTGAGAGGAACAGCAACAGAACAGAGGGGAAATGGAGACCACAGAGAGGACAGGGAGAGTAGAGAGGGGAAAGGGAGACCAAAGAGAGGACAGGGAGAGACGTGAGAGGAACAGCAACAGAACAGAGGGGATATGGAGACAACTGAGAGCACTGGTAGAGCAGAGAGGGGAAAGGGAGACCACAGAGAGGACAGGGAGAGACGAGAGAGGGGAAAGGGAGACCATAGAGAGGACAGGGAAAGACGTGAGAGGAACAGGAACAGAACAGAAGGGAAATGTAGAGCACAGAGAGGACAGGGAGAGCAGAGACAGGAAAGGGAGATCACAGAGAGGACAGGGAGAGACGTGACAGCAACAGCAACAGAACAGAGGGGAAATGGAGACCACAGAGTGGATAGGGAGGGCATAGAGGGGAAAGGGAGACCACAGAGAGGACAGGGAGAGTAGCAAGAGGAAAGGGAGACCATAGAGAGGACAGGGAGAGACGTGAGAGGAACAGCAACAGAAGAGGGGAAATGGAGACCACAGAGAGGACAGGGAGAGCAGAGAGGGGAGAGGGAGACCACAGAGAGGACAGGGAGAGACGAGAGAGGAACACCAACAGAACAGAGGGGAACTGGAGACCACACAGAGGACAGGGAGAGCAGAGAGGGGAATGGGAGACCACAGAGAGAACAGGAACAGTAGAGAGGGGAAAGGGAGACCACAGGGCCTACAGGGAGAGACGTGAGAGGAAAAGAAACAGAACAGTGGGGAAATGGAAACCACAGAGAGGACAGGGAGAGCAGAGAGGGGAAGGAAGACCACAGAGAGGCCGGGAAGAGCAGACAGGGGAAAGGGAGACCACAGAGAGGACAGGCAGAGACATGAGAGGAACAGCAACAGAACAGAGGGGAAATGGAGACCACAGAGAGGACAGGGAGTTCAGAGAGGGGAAAGGGAGACCAAAGAGAGGACAGGGAGAGACGTGAGAGGAATAGCAACAGAACAGAGGGGAAATGGAGACAACAAAGAGGACACGGAGAGCAGAGAGGGAAAGAGAGACCACAGAGAGGACAGGGAGAGCAGAGAGGGGAAAGGGAGACCACAGAGAGGACAGAGAGAGACGAGAGAGGAACAGCAACAGACCAGAGGCAAAATGGAAACCACAGTGAGGACAGGGAGAGACGAGAGAGGAACAGCAACAGAACAGAGGAGAAATGGAGATCACATAGCGGACTGTGAGAGCAGAGAGGGGAAAGGGAGACCACACACAGGACAGGGAGAGACGAGAGAAAAACAGCAACAGAACAGAGGGGAAAAGGAGACCACAGAGAGGACAGGGAGAGCTCAGTGGGGAAAGGGGGAGCACAAAGAGAGCAGGGAGAGACGTCAGAGAAACAGTAACAGAACAGAGGGGAAATGGAGACCACAAAGAGGACAGGGAGAGCAGAGAGGGGAAGGGAGAACACAGAGAGGACAGGGAGCGCAGAGAGGGGAAAGGGTGACCACGGTGTGGACAGGGAGAGACGAGAGAGTAACAGCAACAGAACAGAGGGGAAATGGAGACCACAGAGAGGACAGGGAGAGACGAGAGAGGAACAGCAACAGAAGGGAGGTGAAATGGAGACCACGGAGAGGACAGGGAGAGCAGAGATGGGAAAGGGAGACCACAGAGAGGACAAGGAGAGACGTGAGAGGAAAAGCAACAGAACAGAGGGGAAATGGAGACCACAGAGAGGACAGCGAGAGCACTGAGGGGAAAGGGAGACCAAAGAGAGGACAGGGAGAGACGTGAGAGGAACAGCAACAGAACAGACAGCAAATGGAGACGAAAGAGAGGACAGGGAGAGCAGAGAGGGGAAGGAAGACCACAGAGAGGCCGGGAAGAGCAGACAGGGGAAAGGGAGACCACAGAGAGGACAGGCAGAGACATGAGAGGAACAGCAACAGAACAGAGGGGAAATGGAGACCACAGAGAGGAGAGGGAGTTCAGAGAGGGGAAAGGGAGACCAAAGAGAGGACAGGGAGAGACGTGAGAGGAACAGCAACAGAACAGAGGGGAAATGGAGACAACAGAGAGGGACAGGGAGAGCAGAGAGGGAAAGAGAGACCACAGAGAGGACAGGGAGAGCAGAGAGGGGAAAGGGAGACCACAGAGAGGACAGAGAGAGACGAGAGAGGAACAGCAACAGACCAGAGGGAAAACGGAGACCACAGTGAGGACAGGGAGAGAGGTGAGAGGAACAGCAACAGAACAGAGGAGAAATGGAGATCACATAGAGGACAGGGAGAGCAGAGAGGGGAAAGGGAGACCACACACAGGACAGGGAGAGTAGAGAGAAAAACAGCAACAGAACAGAGGGGAAAAGGAGACCACAGAGAGGTCAGGGAGAGCTGAGAGGGGAAAGGGGGAGCACAAAGAGAGCAGGGAGAGACGTCAGAGAAACAGTAACAGAACAGAGGGGAAATGGAGACCACAAAGAGGACAGGGAGAGCAGAGAGGGGAAGGGAGACCACAGAGAGGACAGGGAGCGCAGAGAGGGGAAAGGGTGACCACGGTGTGGACAGGGAGAGACGAGAGAGTAACAGCAACAGAACAGAGGGGAAATGGAGACCACAGAGAAGACAGGGAGAGGAGAGAGGGGAAAGGGAGACCACAGAGAGGACAGGGAGAGACGAGAGAGGAACAGCAACAGAAGGGAGGTGAAATGGAGACCACGGAGAGGACAGGGAGAGCAGAGATGGGAAAGGGAGACTACAGAGAGGACAAGGAGAGACGTGAGAGGAAAAGCAACAGAACAGAGGGGAAATGGAGACCACAGAGAGGACAGGGAGAGCACGGAGGGGAAAGGGAAACCACAGAGAAGACAGGGAGAGACGTGAGAGGAACACCAACAGATCAGAGGGGAAATGGAGACCACAGAGAGGACAGGGAGAGCAGAGAGGGGAAAGGGAGACCACAGAGAGGACAGGAAGAGACGAGAGAGGAACAGCAACAGACCAGAGGGGAAATGGAGACCACAGTGAGGACAGGGAAAGATGTGAGAGGAACAGCAACAGAACAGAGGAGAAATGGAGATCACATAGAGGACAGGGAGAGCAGAGAGGGGAAAGGGAGACCACACACAGGACAGGGAGAGACGAGAGAAAAACAGCAACAGAACAGAGGGGAAAAGGCGAACACAGAGAGGACAGGGAGAGCTGAGAGGGGAAAGGGGGACCACAGAGAGGACTGGGAGAGACGTGAGAGAAACAGCAACATAGCAGAGGGGAAATGGAGACAACAGAGAGGACAGGGAGAGCAGAGAGGGGAAAGGGAGAGCATAGAGGACAGGGAGAGACGAGAGAGGAACAGCAACAGAACTGAGGGGAAATGGAGACAACAGAGAGGACAGGGAGAGCAGAGAGGGGAAGGAAGACCACAGAGAGGACAGGGAGAGCAGAGAGGGGAAAGGGAGACCACAGTGAGAACAGGGAGAGACGATAGAGGAACAGAAACAGAACAGAGGGGAAATGGAGACCACAGAGTTGACAGTGAGAGCAGAGAGGGGAAAGGGAGATCACATAGAGGACAGGGAGAGACGAGAGAGGAACAGCAACAGAACAGGGGGGAAATGGAGACCACAGAGAGGACAGGGAGAGCAGAGAGGGGAAAGGGAGATCACAGAGAGGACAGGAAGAGACGAGAGAGGAACAGCAACAGAACGGAGGGGAAATGGATACCACAGAGAGGAGAGGGAAAGGAGAGAGAGGAAAGGGAGACCACAGAGAGGACAGGGAGAGACGACAGAGGAACAGCAACAGAACAGAGGGGAAATGAAGATCACAGAGAGGACAGGGAGGGCAGAGAGTGGAAAGGGAGACAACAGAGAGGGCAGGGAGAGTAGAGAGGGGAAAGGGAGACCACAGAGAGGACAGGGAGAGACGTGAGAGGAACAGCAACAGAACAGAGGGGAAATGGAGACCACGGAGAGGATAGGGAGAGCAGAGAGTGGAAAGGGAGACCACAGAGAGGACAAGGAGAGTAGAGAGGGGAAAGGGAGACCACAGAGAGGACAGGCAGAGACGTGAGAGTAACAGCAACAGAACAGTGGGGAAATGAACACCACAGAGAGCACAGGGAGAGCAGAGAGGAGAAAGGGAGACCAAAGAGTGGACAGGGAGAGACGTGAGAGGAACAGCAACAGAACAGAGGGGAAATGAAGACAACTGAGTGGACAGGGAGAGCAGAGAGGGGAAATGGAGACCACAGAGAGAACAGGGAGAGACGTGAGAGGAACAGCAACAGAACAGAGGGGAAATGGAGGCAACATTGAGGACAGGGAGAGCAGAGAGGGGAAATGGACACCACAGAGAGGACAGGGAGAGCAGAGAGGGGAAAGGGAGACCACAGAGAGGACAGGATGAGACGTGAGAGGAACAGCAACAGAACAGAGGGGAAATGAAGACAACAGAGTGGACAGGGAGAACAGAGAGGGGAAATGGAGACCACAGAGAGAACAGGGAGAGACGTGAGAGGAACAGCAACAGAACAGAGGGGAAATGGAGGCAACATTGAGGACAGGGAGAGCAGAGAGGGGAAATGGACACCACAGAGAGTATAGGGAGAGCAGAGAGGGGAAAGGGAGACCACAGAGAGGACAGGGAGAGTAGAGAGGGGAAAGGGAGACCACAGAGAGGACAGGCGGAGACGTGAGAGGAACAGCAACAGAACAGAGGGCAAATGGAGACCACAGAGAGGACAGGGAGAGCAGAGAGGGGAAAGGGAGACCAAAAAGAGGACAGGGAGAGACGTGAGAGGAACAGCAACAGAACAGAGGGGAAATGTAGAACACAGAGAGGACAGGGAGAGCACAGAGGGGAAAGGGAGACCATAGAGAAGACAGGGAGAGACGTGAAAGGAACACCAACAGAACAGAGGGGAAATGGAGAACACAGAGAGGACAGGGAGAGCAGAGAGGGGAAAGGGAGACCACAGAGAGGATAGAGAGAGACGAGAGAGGAACAGCAACAGACCAGAGGGGAAATGGAGACCACAGAGAGGACAGGGAGAGACGTGAGAGCAACACCAACAGAACAGAGGGTAAATGGAGATCACAGAGAGGACATGGGGAGCAGAAAGGGGAAAGGGAGACCACAGACAGGACAGGGAGAGACGTGAGAAAAACAGCAACAGAACAGAAGGGAAAAGGAGACCACAGAGAGGAGAGGGAGAGCTGAGAGGGGAAATGGGGACCACAGAGAGGACAGGGAGAGACGAGAGAGGAACAGCAACAGAACAGAGGGGAAATGGAGACCACAGAGAGGACAGGGAAGCAGAGAGGGGAAAGGGAGACCACAGAGAAGACAGGGAGAGACGAGAGAGGAACAGCAACAGAACAGAGGGGAAATGGAGACCACAGAGAGGACAGGGAAAGCAGAGAGGGGAAAGGGAGACCACAGAGAGGACAGGGAGAGCAGTGAGGGGAAAGTTAGACCACAGAGAGGACAGGGAGAGACATGAGAGGAACAGAACAGATCAGAGGGTAACTGGAGACCTCAGGGAGGTCAGGGAGTGCAGAGAGGGGTAAAGGAGACCACAGAAAGGACAGGGAGAGACGAGAGAGGAACAGCAACAGAACAGAGGGTAAATTGTGACCACAGAGAGGACAGGGAGAGACGAGAGAGGAACAGCAACAGAAGAGAGGGGAAATGGAGACCACAGAGAGGACAGGGAGAGCAGAGAGGGGAAAGGGAAACAACAGAGAGGACAGGGAGAGACGAGAGAGGAATGGCAACAGAACAGAAAGGAAATGGAGACCACAGAGAGGACAGGGAGACCAGAGACGGGATAGGGAGACCACAGAGAGAACAGGGAGAAACGAGAGAGGAACAGCAACAGTACAGAGGGGAAATGGAGACCACAGAGAGGACAGGGAGAGCAGAGAGGGGAAATGAAGACCACAGAGAGGACAGGGAGAGACGTGAGAGGAACAGCAACAGAACAGAGGGGAAATAGAGACCACAGAGAGGACAGGGAGAGCAGAGAGGGGAAAGGGAGACCAAAGACAGGACATGGAGAGCAGAGAGGGGAAAGGGAGAACACAGAGAGGACAGGGAGAGACGTGAGAGGAACAGCAACAGAACAGAGGGGAAATGGAGACCTCAGAGAGGACATTGAGAGCAGAGAGAGGAAAGGGAGACCACAGAGAGTACAGGGAGAGACTTGAGAGGAACAGCAACAGAACAGAGGGGAAATGGTGACCACAGAGAGAACATGGAGAGCAGAGAGGGGAAGAGGAGACCACAGAGAGGACAGGGAGAGCAGACAGGGGAAATGGAAACCACAGAGAGGACAGGGAGAGCTGAGAGGGGAAATGGAGACCACAGAGAGGACAGGGAGAGGAGAGAGGGGAAATGGAACCCACAGAGAGGACAGGGAGAGCAGAGAGGCGTAGTGGAAACCACAGAGAGGACAGGGAGAGCAGAGAGGGGAAATGGAGACCACAGAGAGGACAGGGAGAGCAGAGAGGAGAAAGGGAGACCACAGAGAGGACAGGGACAGACGTGAGAGGAACAGCAACAGAAAAGAGGGGAAATGGAGACCACAGAGAGGTCAGGGAGAGCAGAGAGGGGAAAGGGACACCACAGAGAGGACAGGGAGAGACGTGAGAGGAAGAGCAACAGAACAGAGGGGAAATGGAGACCACAGAGAGGACATGGAGAGCAGAGAGGGGAAATGGAGACCACAGAGAGGACAGGGAGAGCAGAGAGGGGAAATAGAAACCACAGAGAGGACAGGGAGAGCAGAGAGGGGAAATGGAGACCACTGAGAGGACAGTGAGAGACGTGAGAGGAACAGCAACAGAACAGAGGGGAAATGGAGACCACAGAGAGGACAGGGAGAGTAGAGAGGGGAAAGGGAGGCCACAGAGAGGACAGGAAAGACGTGAGAGGAACAGCAACAGAACAGAGGGGAAATGGAGACCATAGAGAGGACAGGGAGAGCAGAGAGGGGACATAAAGACCTCAGAGAGGACAGGGAGAGCAGAGAGGGCAAATGGAGACCACAGAGAGGACAGGGAGAGCAGAGAGGGAAATGGAGAACACAGAAAGGACAGGAAGAGACGTGAGAGGAACAGCAACAGAACATAGGGGTAATGGAGACCACAGAGAGGACAGGGAGAGCAGAGAGGTGAAATGGAGACCACAGAGAGGACAGGAAGAGACGTGAGAGGAACAGCAACAGAACAGGGGGGAAATGGAGACCACAGAGAGCACAGGGAGAGCATAGAGGGGAAATAAAGACCACAGAGAGGACAGGGAGAGCAGAGAGGGGAAATGGTTACCACAAAGAGGACAGGGAGTGCAGAGAGGGGAAATGGAGACCTCAGAGAGGACAGGGAGAGCAGAGAGGGGAAATGGAAACCACAGAGAGGACAGGGATAGCAGAGAGGGGAAAGGGAGACCACAGATAGGACAAGCAGAGATGTGAGAGGAACTGCAACAGAACAGAGGGGAAATGGAGACCACAGAGAGGAGAGGGATAACAGAGAGTGGAAAGGGAGACTACAGAGAGAGCAGGGAGAGACGTGAGAGGAACAGCAACAGACCAGAGGGGAAATGGAGACCACAGAGATGACAGGGAGAGCAGAGAGTGAAAGGGAAACCACAGAGAGGACAGGGAGAGCAGAGACGGGAAAGGGAGCCCACAGAGAGGACAGGCAGAGACGTGAGAGGAACAGCAACAGAACAGAGGGGAAATGGAGACCACAGAGAGGACAGGGAGAGCAGAGAGGAGAAAGGGAGACCACAAAGAGGACAGGGAGAGACGAGAGAGGGGAAAGGGAGACCACAGAGAGGACAGGCAGAGACGTGAGAGGAACAGCAACAGAACAGGGGGGAAATGGAGACCTCAGAGAGGACAGGGAGAGCAGAGAGGGGAAAGGGAGACGACAGAGAGAACAGGAAGAGCAGAGAGGGGAAAGGGAGACAACAGAGAGGACAGGGAGAGCAGAGAGGGGAAATGGAGACCACAGAGAGGACAGGGAGAGACGAGAGAGGGGAAAGGGAGACCACAGAGAGGACAGGGAGAGACGTGACAGGAACAGCAACTGAACGGAGGGGAAATGGAGACCACAGTGAGGACAGGGAGAGCAGAGAGGGGAAGGGATACCACAGAGAGGACAAGGAGAGACGTGAGAGTAACAGCAACAGAACGTAGGGGAAATGGAGACCACAGTGAGGACAGGGATGGCAGAGAGGGGAAAGGGAGAACACAGAGAGGACAGGGAGAATAGCGAGGGGAAAGGGAGACCACAGAGAGGACAGGGAGAGACGATAGAGGAACAGCAACAGAACAGAGGGGAAATGGAGACCACAGAGAGGACAGGGAGAGCAGAGAGGGGAAAGGGAGACCACAGAGAGGGCAGGGAGAGACGTGAGAGGAACAGCAACAGCAGAGAGGAAATGGAGACCACAGAGAGAACAGGAAGAGCAGAGAGGGGAAATGGAGTCCGCAGAGAGGACAGGGAGAGCAGAGAGGAGAAAGGGAGACCACAGAGAGGACAGAGAGGGACGTGAGAGGAACAGCAACAGAACAGAGGGGAAATGGAGACCACAGAGAGGACAGGGAGAGAAGAGAGGGGAAATGAAGACCACAGAGAGGACAGGGAGAGACGTGAGAGGAAAAGCTACAGAACAGAGGAGAAATGGAGACCACAGAGAGGACAGGGAGAGCAGAGAGGGGAAATGGAGACAACAGAGAGGACAGGGCGAGCAGAGAGGGGAAAGAGAGACCACAGAGAGGACAGGAAGAGACGTGAGAGGAACAGCAACAGAACAGTCGGGAAATGGAGACCACAGAGAAGAGAAGGAGAGCAGAGAGGGGAAAGGGAGACCACAGAGAGGACAGGGAAAGAAGAGAGGGGAAAAGGAGACCACAGAGAGGATAGGGAGAGCAGAGAGGGGAAAGGGAGACCACTGAGAGGACAGGGAGAGCAGAGAGGGGAAAGGGAGACCACAGAGAGGACAGGGATAGCAGAGAGGGAAATGGGAACCACAGATAGGACAGGCAGTGCAGAGAGGGGAAAGGGTGACCACTGAGAGGACTGGGAGAGCAGAGAGGGGAGAGGGAGACCACAGAGAGGACTTGCAGAGACGTGAGAGGAACAGCAACAGAATAGAGGGGAAATGGAGACCACAGAGAGGACAGGGAGAGCGGAGAGTGAAAAGGGAGACCACAGAGAGGATAGGGAGAGCAGAGAGGGGAAAGGGAGACCACAGAGAGGACAGGGAGAGCAGAGAGGGGAAAGGGAGACCACAGAGACGACGGGGAGAGACGTGAGAGGAACAGCAACAGAACAGATGGGAATTGGAGACCACTGCGAGGTAAGGGAGAGCAGAGAGGGGAAAGGGAGACCACAGAGAGGACAGGGACAGACGAGAGAGGGTAAAGGGAGTCCACAGAGAGGACAGGGAGAGACGTGAGAGGAACAGCAACAGAACAGAGGGGAAATGGAGACCATAGAGAGGACAGGGGAGCAGAGAGGGGAATGGGAGAGCACAGAGAGGACAGGGAGAGACGTGAGATGAACAGCAACAACATAGGGAAAATGGAGACCACAGAGAGGACAGGGAGGGCAGAGAGGGAAAGGGAGACCACAAAGAGGACATGGAGAGACGTGAGAAGAACAGCAACAGAACAGAGGGGAAATGGAGACCACAGAGAGGACAGGGAGAGCAGAGAGGGGAAAGGGAGACCACAGAGAGGACAGGGAAAGACGTGAGGGGGGCAGAACAGGACAGAGGGGAAATGGAGACCACAGAGAGGACAGGAAGATCAGAGAGGGGAAATGATGACCACAGAGAGGACAGGGAGAGCAGAGAGGGGAAATGAAGACCACAGATAGGACAGGGAGAGCAGAGAGGGGAAAGGGAGACCACAGAGAGGACAGGGAGAGACGTGAGAGGAACAGCAACAGCAGAGGGGAAATGGAGACCACAGAGAGGACAGGGAGAGCAGAGAGGGGAAATGGAGACCGCAGAGAGGACAGGGAGAGCAGAGAGGGGAAAGAGAGACCACAGAGAGGACAGGGAGAGACGTGAGAGGAACAGCAACAGAACAGAGGGGAAATGGAGACCACAGAGAGGACATTGAGAGCAGAGAGAGGAAAGGGAGACCACAGAGAGTACAGGGAGAGACTTGAGAGGAACAGCAACAGAACAGAGGGGAAATGGAGACCACAGAGAGAACATGGAGAGCAGAGAGGGGAAGAGGAGACCACAGAGAGGACAGGGAGAGCAGACAGGGGAAATGGAAACCACAGAGAGGACAGGGAGAGCTGAGAGGGGAATGGAGACCACAGAGAGGACAGGGAGAGGAGAGAGGGGAAATGGAACCCACAGAGAGGACAGGGAGAGCAGAGAGGCGTAGTGGAAACCACAGAGAGGACAGGGAGAGCAGAGAGGGGAAATGGAGACCACAGAGAGGACAGGGAGAGCAGAGAGGAGAAAGGGAGACCACAGAGAGGACAGGGAGAGACGTGAGAGGAACAGCAACAGAAAAGAGGGGAAATGGAGACCACAGAGAGGTCAGGGAGAGCAGAGAGGGGAAAGGGACACCACAGAGAGGACAGGGAGAGACGTGAGAGGAAGAGCAACAGAACAGAGGGGAAATGGAGACCACAGAGAGGACATGGAGAGCAGAGAGGGGAAATGGAGACCACAGAGAGGACAGGGAGAGCAGAGAGGGGAAATAGAAACCACAGAGAGGACAGGGAGAGCAGAGAGGGGAAATGGAGACCACTGAGAGGACAGTGAGAGACGTGAGAGGAACAGCAACAGAACAGAGGGGAAATGGAGACCACAGAGAGGACAGGGAGAGTAGAGAGGGGAAAGGGAGGCCACAGAGAGGACAGGAAAGACGTGAGAGGAACAGCAACAGAACAGAGGGGAAATGGAGACCATAGAGAGGACAGGGAGAGCAGAGAGGGGACATAAAGACCTCAGAGAGGACAGGGAGAGCAGAGAGGGCAAATGGAGACCACAGAGAGGACAGGGAGAGCAGAGAGGGAAATGGAGAACACAGAAAGGACAGGAAGAGACGTGAGAGGAACAGCAACAGAACATAGGGGTAATGGAGACCACAGAGAGGACAGGGAGAGCAGAGAGGTGAAATGGAGACCACAGAGAGGACAGGGAGAGACGTGAGAGGAACAGCAACAGAACAGAGGGGAAATGGAGACCACAGAGAGCACAGGGAGAGCATAGAGGGGAAATAAAGACCACAGAGAGGACAGGGAGAGCAGAGAGGGGAAATGGTTACCACAGAGAGGACAGGGAGTGCAGAGAGGGGAAATGGAGACCTCAGAGAGGACAGGGAGAGCAGAGAGGGGAAATGGAAACCACAGAGAGGACAGGGATAGCAGAGAGGGGAAAGGGAGACCACAGATAGGACAAGCAGAGATGTGAGAGGAACTGCAACAGAACAGAGGGGAAATGGAGACCACAGAGAGGAGAGGGATAACAGAGAGGGGAAAGGGAGACCACAGAGAGAGCAGGGAGAGACGTGAGAGAAACAGCAACAGACCAGAGGGGAAATGGAGACCACAGAGATGACAGGGAGAGCAGAGAGTGAAAGGGAAACCACAGAGAGGACAGGGAGAGCAGAGACGGGAAAGGGAGCCCACAGAGAGGACAGGCAGAGACGTGAGAGGAACAGCAACAGAACAGAGGGGAAATGGAGACCACAGAGAGGACAGGGAGACCAGAGAGGAGAAAGGGAGACCACAAAGAGGACAGGGAGAGACGAGAGAGGGGAAAGGGAGACCACAGAGAGGACAGGCAGAGACGTGAGAGGAACAGCAACAGAACAGGGGGGAAATGGAGACCTCAGAGAGGACAGGGAGAGCAGAGAGGGGAAAGGGAGACGACAGAGAGAACAGGAAGAGCAGAGAGGGGAAAGGGAGACAACAGAGAGGACAGGGAGAGCAGAGAGGGGAAATGGAGACCACAGAGAGGACAGGGAGAGACGAGAGAGGGGAAAGGGAGACCACAGAGAGGACAGGGAGAGACGTGACAGGAACAGCAACTGAACGGAGGGGAAATGGAGACCACAGTGAGGACAGGGAGAGCAGAGAGGGGAAGGGATACCACAGAGAGGACAAGGAGAGACGTGAGAGTAACAGCAACAGAACGTAGGGGAAATGGAGACCACAGTGAGGACAGGGATGGCAGAGAGGGGAAAGGGAGAACACAGAGAGGACAGGGAGAATAGCGAGGGGAAAGGGAGACCACAGAGAGGACAGGGAGAGACGATAGAGGAACAGCAACAGAACAGAGGGGAAAAGGAGACCACAGAGAGGACAGGGAGAGCAGAGAGGGGAAAGGGAGACCACAGAGAGGGCAGGGAGAGACGTGAGAGGAACAGCAACAGCAGAGAGGAAATGGAGACCACAGAGAGAACAGGAAGAGCAGAGAGGGGAAATGGAGTCCGCAGAGAGGACAGGGAGAGCAGAGAGGAGAAAGGGAGACCACAGAGAGGACAGAGAGGGACGTGAGAGGAACAGCAACAGAACAGAGCGGAAATGGAGACCACAGAGAGGACAGGGAGAGAAGAGAGGGGAAATGAAGACCACAGAGAGGACAGGGAGAGACGTGAGAGGAAAAGCTACAGAACAGAGGAGAAATGGAGACCACAGAGAGGACAGGGAGAGCAGAGAGGGGAAATGGAGACCACAGAGAGGACAGGGCGAGCAGAGAGGGGAAAGAGAGACCACAGAGAGGACTGGAAGAGACGTGAGAGGAACAGCAACAGAACAGTCGGGAAATGGAGACCACAGAGAAGAGAAGGAGAGCAGAGAGGGGAAAGGGAGACCACAGAGAGGACAGGGAAAGAAGAGAGGGGAAAAGGAGACCACAGAGAGGATAGGGAGAGCAGAGAGGGGAAAGGGAGACCACTGAGAGGACAGGGAGAGCAGAGAGGGGAAAGGGAGACCACAGAGAGGACAGGGATAGCAGAGAGGGAAATGGGAACCACAGATAGGACAGGCAGTGCAGAGAGGGGAAAGGGTGACCACTGAGAGGACTGGGAGAGCAGAGAGGGGAAAGGGAGACCACAGAGAGGACTTGCAGAGACGTGAGAGGAACAGCAACAGAATAGAGGGGAAATGGAGACCACAGAGAGGACAGGGAGAGCGGAGAGTGAAAACGGAGACCACAGAGAGGATAGGGAGAGCAGAGAGGGGAAAGGGAGACCACAGAGAGGACAGGGAGAGCAGAGAGGGGAAAGGGAGACCACAGAGAGGACGGGGAGAGACGTGAGAGGAACAGCAACAGAACAGATGGGAATTGGAGACCACTGCGAGGTAAGGGAGAGCAGAGAGGGGAAAGGGAGACCACAGAGAGGACAGGGACAGACGAGAGAGGGTAAAGGGAGCCCACAGAGAGGACAGGGAGAGACGTGAGAGGAACAGCAACAGAACAGAGGGGAAATGGAGACCACAGAGAGACCAGGGGAGCAGAGAGGACAGGGAGAGACGTGAGATGAACAGCAACAACATAGGGAAAATGGAGACCACAGAGAGGACAGGGAGGGCAGAGAGGGAAAGGGAGACCACAAAGAGGACATGGAGAGACGTGAGAAGAACAGCAACAGAACAGAGGGGAAATGGAGACCACAGAGAGGACAGGGAGAGCAGAGAGGGGAAAGGGAGACCACAGAGAGGACAGGGAAAGACGTGAGGTGGGCAGAACAGGACAGAGGGGAAATGGAGACCACAGAGAGGACAGGAATATCAGAGAGGGGAAATGAAGACCACAGAGAGGACAGGGAGAGCAGAGAGGGGAAATGAAGACCACAGATAGGACAGGGAGAGCAGAGTGGGGAAAGGGAGACCACAGAGAGGACAGGGAGAGACGTGAGAGGAACAGCAACAGCAGAGGGGAAATGGAGACCACAGAGAGGACGGGGAGAGCAGAGAGGGGAAATGGAGACCGCAGAGAGGACAGGGAGAGCAGAGAGGGTAAAGAGAGACCACAGAGAGGACAGGGA
This sequence comes from Periplaneta americana, assembly GCF_040183065.1. Lineage (NCBI taxonomy): Eukaryota > Metazoa > Arthropoda > Insecta > Blattodea > Blattidae > Periplaneta > Periplaneta americana. The sequence continues at coordinate 31,763,323 of NC_091124.1, read as the reverse complement.
GAGACGTGAGAGGAACAGCAACAGAACAGAGGGGAAATGGAGACCACAGAGAGGACATTGAGAGCAGAGAGAGGAAAGGGAGACCACAGAGAGTACAGGGAGAGACTTGAGAGGAACAGCAACAGAACAGAGGGGAAATGGAGACCACAGAGAGAACATGGAGAGCAGAGAGGGGAAGAGGAGACCACAGAGAGGACAGGGAGAGCAGACAGGGGAAATGGAAACCACAGAGAGGACAGGGAGATCTGAGAGGGGAAATGGAGACCACAGAGAGGACAGGGAGAGGAGAGAGGGGAAATGGAACCCACAGAGAGGACAGGGAGAGCAGAGAGGCGTAGTGGAAACCACAGAGAGGACAGGGAGAGCAGAGAGGGGAAATGGAGACCACAGAGAGGACAGGGAGAGCAGAGAGGAGAAAGGGAGACCACAGAGAGGACAGGGAGAGACGTGAGAGGAACAGCAACAGAAAAGAGGGGAAATGGAGACCACAGAGAGGTCAGGGAGAGCAGAGAGGGGAAAGGGACACCACAGAGAGGACAGGGAGAGACGTGAGAGGAACAGCAACAGAACAGAGGGGAAATGGAGACCACAGAGAGGACATGGAGAGCAGAGAGGGGAAATGGAGACCACAGAGAGGACAGGGAGAGCAGAGAGGGGAAATAGAAACCACAGAGAGGACAGGGAGAGCAGAGAGGGGAAATGGAGACCACTGAGAGTACAGTGAGAGACGTGAGAGGAACAGCAACAGAACAGAGGGGAAATGGAGACCACAGAGAGGACAGGGAGAGTAGAGAGGGGAAAGGGAGGCCACAGAGAGGACAGGAAAGACGTGAGAGGAACAGCAACAGAAGAGAGGGGAAATGGAGACCATAGAGAGGACAGGGAGAGCAGAGAGGGGACATAAAGACCTCAGAGAGGACAGGGAGAGCAGAGAGGGCAAATGGAGACCACAGAGAGGACAGGGAGAGCAGAGAGGGAAATGGAGAACACAGAAAGGACAGGAAGAGACGTGAGAGGAACAGCAACAGAACATAGGGGTAATGGAGACCACAGAGAGGACAGGGAGAGCAGAGAGGTGAAATGGAGACCACAGAGAGGACAGGGAGAGACGTGAGAGGAACAGCAACAGAACAGAGGGGAAATGGAGACCACAGAGAGCACAGGGAGAGCATAGAGGGGAAATAAAGACCACAGAGAGGACAGGGAGAGCAGAGAGGGGAAATGGTTACCACAGAGAGGACAGGGAGTGCAGAGAGGGGAAATGGAGACCTCAGAGAGGACAGGGAGAGCAGAGAGGGGAAATGGAAACCACAGAGAGGACAGGGAGAGCAGAGAGGGGAAATGGAGACCAGAGAGAGGACAGGGAGAGAAGAGAGGGGAAACGGAGACCACAGAGAGGACAGGGAGAGCAGAGAAGGGAAATGGAGACCACAGAGAGGACAGGGAGAGCAGAGAGGGGAAATGGAGACCACAGAGAAGAAAGGGAGAGCAGAGAGGGGAAATGGAAACCACAGAGAGGACAGGGAGAACAGAGAGGGGAAAGGGACACCACAGAGAGGACAGGGAGAGACGTGAGAGGAACAGCAACAGAACAGAGGGGAAATGGAGACCACAGAGAGGACAGGGAGAGCAGAGAGGGGAAAGGGAGACCACATAGAAGACAGGGAGAGACGTGAGAGGAACAGCAACAGAACAGAGGGGAAATGGAGACCACAGAGTGGATGGGAGAGCACAGTGGGGAAGGGGAGACCACAGAGAGGACAGGGAGAGCAGAGAGGGGAAAGGGAGACCACAGAGAGGACTGGAAGAGACGTGAGAGGAACAGCAACAGAACAGTCGGGAAATGGAGACCACAGAGAAGAGAAGGAGAGCAGAGAGGGGAAAGGGAGACCACAGAGAGGACAGGGAAAGAAGAGAGGGGAAAAGGAGACCACAGAGAGGATAGGGAGAGCAGAGAGGGGAAAGGGAGACCACTGAGAGGACAGGGAGAGCAGAGAGGGGAAAGGGAGACCACAGAGAGGACAGGGATAGCAGAGAGGGAAATGGGAACCACAGATAGGACAGGCAGTGCAGAGAGGGGAAAGGGTGACCACTGAGAGGACTGGGAGAGCAGAGAGGGGAAAGGGAGACCACAGAGAGGACTTGCAGAGACGTGAGAGGAACAGCAACAGAATAGAGGGGAAATGGAGACCACAGAGAGGACAGGGAGAGCGGAGAGTGAAAACGGAGACCACAGAGAGGATAGGGAGAGCAGAGAGGGGAAAGGGAGACCACAGAGAGGACAGGGAGAGCAGAGAGGGGAAAGGGAGACCACAGAGAGGACGGGGAGAGACGTGAGAGGAACAGCAACAGAACAGATGGGAATTGGAGACCACTGCGAGGTAAGGGAGAGCAGAGAGGGGAAAGGGAGACCACAGAGAGGACAGGGACAGACGAGAGAGGGTAAAGGGAGCCCACAGAGAGGACAGGGAGAGACGTGAGAGGAACAGCAACAGAACAGAGGGGAAATGGAGACCACAGAGAGGACAGGGGAGCAGAGAGGACAGGGAGAGACGTGAGATGAACAGCAACAACATAGGGAAAATGGAGACCACAGAGAGGACAGGGAGGGCAGAGAGGGAAAGGGAGACCACAAAGAGGACATGGAGAGACGTGAGAAGAACAGCAACAGAACAGAGGGGAAATGGAGACCACAGAGAGGACAGGGAGAGCAGAGAGGGGAAAGGGAGACCACAGAGAGGACAGGGAAAGACGTGAGGTGGGCAGAACAGGACAGAGGGGAAATGGAGACCACAGAGAGGACAGGAAGATCAGAGAGGGGAAATGAAGACCACAGAGAGGACAGGGAGAGCAGAGAGGGGAAATGAAGACCACAGATAGGACAGGGAGAGCAGAGTGGGGAAAGGGAGACCACAGAGAGGACAGGGAGAGACGTGAGAGGAACAGCAACAGCAGAGGGGAAATGGAGACCACAGAGAGGACGGGGAGAGCAGAGAGGGGAAATGGAGACCGCAGAGAGGACAGGGAGAGCAGAGAGGGTAAAGAGAGACCACAGAGAGGACAGGGAGAGACGTGAGAGGAACAGCAACAGAACAGAGGGGAAATGGAGACCACAGAGAGGACATTGAGAGCAGAGAGAGGAAAGGGAGACCACAGAGAGTACAGGGAGAGACTTGAGAGGAACAGCAACAGAACAGAGGGGAAATGGAGACCACAGAGAGAACATGGAGAGCAGAGAGGGGAAGAGGAGACCACAGAGAGGACAGGGAGAGCAGACAGGGGAAATGGAAACCACAGAGAGGACAGGGAGATCTGAGAGGGGAAATGGAGACCACAGAGAGGACAGGGAGAGGAGAGAGGGGAAATGGAACCCACAGAGAGGACAGGGAGAGCAGAGAGGCGTAGTGGAAACCACAGAGAGGACAGGGAGAGCAGAGAGGGGAAATGGAGACCACAGAGAGGACAGGGAGAGCAGAGAGGAGAAAGGGAGACCACAGAGAGGACAGGGAGAGACGTGAGAGGAACAGCAACAGAAAAGAGGGGAAATGGAGACCACAGAGAGGTCAGGGAGAGCAGAGAGGGGAAAGGGACACCACAGAGAGGACAGGGAGAGACGTGAGAGGAACAGCAACAGAACAGAGGGGAAATGGAGACCACAGAGAGGACATGGAGAGCAGAGAGGGGAAATGGAGACCACAGAGAGGACAGGGAGAGCAGAGAGGGGAAATAGAAACCACAGAGAGGACAGGGAGAGCAGAGAGGGGAAATGGAGACCACTGAGAGTACAGTGAGAGACGTGAGAGGAACAGCAACAGAACAGAGGGGAAATGGAGACCACAGAGAGGACAGGGAGAGTAGAGAGGGGAAAGGGAGGCCACAGAGAGGACAGGAAAGACGTGAGAGGAACAGCAACAGAAGAGAGGGGAAATGGAGACCATAGAGAGGACAGGGAGAGCAGAGAGGGGACATAAAGACCTCAGAGAGGACAGGGAGAGCAGAGAGGGCAAATGGAGACCACAGAGAGGACAGGGAGAGCAGAGAGGGAAATGGAGAACACAGAAAGGACAGGAAGAGACGTGAGAGGAACAGCAACAGAACATAGGGGTAATGGAGACCACAGAGAGGACAGGGAGAGCAGAGAGGTGAAATGGAGACCACAGAGAGGACAGGGAGAGACGTGAGAGGAACAGCAACAGAACAGAGGGGAAATGGAGACCACAGAGAGCACAGGGAGAGCATAGAGGGGAAATAAAGACCACAGAGAGGACAGGGAGAGCAGAGAGGGGAAATGGTTACCACAGAGAGGACAGGGAGTGCAGAGAGGGGAAATGGAGACCTCAGAGAGGACAGGGAGAGCAGAGAGGGGAAATGGAAACCACAGAGAGGACAGGGAGAGCAGAGAGGGGAAATGGAGACCAGAGAGAGGACAGGGAGAGAAGAGAGGGGAAACGGAGACCACAGAGAGGACAGGGAGAGCAGAGAAGGGAAATGGAGACCACAGAGAGGACAGGGAGAGCAGAGAGGGGAAATGGAGACCACAGAGAAGAAAGGGAGAGCAGAGAGGGGAAATGGAAACCACAGAGAGGACAGGGAGAACAGAGAGGGGAAAGGGACACCACAGAGAGGACAGGGAGAGACGTGAGAGGAACAGCAACAGAACAGAGGGGAAATGGAGACCACAGAGAGGACAGGGAGAGCAGAGAGGGGAAAGGGAGACCACATAGAAGACAGGGAGAGACGTGAGAGGAACAGCAACAGAACAGAGGGGAAATGGAGACCACAGAGTGGATGGGAGAGCACAGTGGGGAAGGGGAGACCACAGAGAGGACAGGGAGAGCAGAGAGGGGAAAGGGAGACCACAGAGAACACAGGGAGAGCAGAGAGGGGAAAGGGGGAAGACAGCGAGGACAGGGAGAGCAGAGAGGGGAAAGGGAGACAACAGAGAAGACAGGGAGAGACGTGAGAGGAACAGCAACAGAACAGAGGGGAAATGGAGACAACTGAGACAGGGAGAGCAGAGAGGGGAAAAGGAGACCACAGAGAGGACAGGGAGAGACGAGAGAGGAACAGCAACAGAACAGAGGGGAAATGGAGACCACAGAGAGGACAGAGAGAGCAGAGAGGGGAAATGGAGACCACAGAGAGGACAGGGAGAGCAGTGAGGGGAAATGGAGAACACAGAGAAGACAGGGAGAGACGAGAGAGGAACAGCAACAGAACAGAGGGGAAATGGAGTGCACAGAGAGGACAGGGAGAGCAGAGTGGGGAAAGGGAGACCACAGAGAAAACAGGGAGAGACAAGAGAGGAACAGCAACAGAACAGAGGGGAAATGGTGACCACAGAGAGGACATGGAGAGCAGAGAGGGGAAAGGGAGACCACAGAGAGGACAGGGACAGCAGAGAGGGGAAAGGGAGACCACAGAGAGAACAGGGACAGTAGAGAGGGGATAGAGAGACCACAGAGAGGACAGGGAGAGCAGAGAGGGGAAAGGGAGACCACAGAGGAGACAGGGAGAGACGAGAGAGGAACAGCAACAGAACAGAGGGGAAATGGAGACCACAGAGAGGACAGGGAGAGGAGAGAGGGGAAAGGGAGACCAAAGAGATGATAGGGAGAGTACAGAGGGGAAAGGGAGACAACAGGGAGGACAGGGAGAGACGTGAGTGGAACAGCAACAGAACACAGGGGAAATGGAGACCACTGAGAGGACAGGGAGAGCAGAGAGGGGAAATGGACACCACTGAGATAACAGGGAGAGCAGAGAGGGGAAAGGGAGACCACAGAGTGGATAGCGAGAGTAGAGAGGGGAAAGGGAGACCACGCAGAGTACAGGCAGAGACGTGAGAGGAACAGCATCAGAACAGAGGGAAATGGAGACAACTGAGAGGACAGGGAGAGCAGAGAGGGGAAAGGGAGACCACAGAGAGGACAGGGAGAGACGAGGAACAGCAACAAAACAGAGGGGAAATGGAGACCACAGAGAGGACAGAGAGAGCAGAGAGGGGAAATGGAGACCACAGAGAGGACAGGGAGAGCAGAGAAGGGTAATGGAGACCACAGAGAGGACAGGGAGAGACGAGAGAGAAACAGCAACAGAACAGAGGGGAAGTGGAAACCACAGAGAGGACAGGGATAGCAAAGAGGGGAAAGAGAGACCACAGAGAGGACAGGGAGACGAGAGAGGAACAGCAACAGAACAGAGGGGAAATGGAGACAACTGAGAGGACAGGGAGAGCAGAGAGGGGAAAGGGAGACCACAGAGAGGACAGGGAGAGTAGAGAGAGGAACAGCAACAGAACAGAGGGGAAATGGAGACCACAGAGAGGACAGAGAGAGCAGAGAGGGGAAATGGAGACCACAGAGAGGACAGGGAGAGCAGAGAGGGGAAATGGAGACCACAGAGAAGACAGGGAGAGACGAGAGAGGAACAGCAACAGAACAGAGGGGAAATGGAGTGCACAGAGAGGACAGGGAGAGCAGAGAGGGGAAAGGGAGACCACAGAGAAGACAGGGAGAGACGAGAGAGGAACAGCAACAGAACAGAGGGGAAATGGAGACCACAGAGAGGACAGAGAGACCAGAGAGGGGAAATGGAGACCACAGAGAGGACAGGGAGTGCAGAGAGGGCAAAGGGAGACCACAGAGAGGAGAGGGACAGCAGAGAGGGGAAAGGGAGACCACAGAGAGAACAGGGACAGTAGAGAGGGGAAAGAGAGACCACAGAGAGGACAGGGAGAGGAGAGAGGGGAATGGGAGACCACAGAGATGACAGGGAGAGTACAGAGGAGAAAAGGGAGACCACAGAGAGGACAGGGAGAGACGTGAGAGCAACAGCAACAGAACACAGGGGAAATGGAGACAACAGAGAGGACAGGGAGAGCAGAGAGGGGAAATGGACACCACAGTGAGGACAGGGAGAGCAGAGAGGGGAAAGGGAGACCACACAGAGGACAGGGAGAGTAGAGAGGGAAAAGGGAGACCACGGTGAGGACAGGCAGAGACGTGAGAGGAACAGCATCAGAACAGAGGGGAAATGGAGACAACAGACAGGATAGGGAGAGCAGAGAGGGGAAAGGGAGACCACAGAGAGCACAGTGAGAGTAGAGAGGGGAAAGGGAGACCACGGAGAGGACAGGCAGAGATGTGAGAGGAACAGCAACAGAAGAGAGGGGAAATGGAGACCACAGAGAGGACAGGGAGAGCAGAGAGGGGAAATGCACACCACAGAGAGGCCAGTGAGAGACGTGAGAGGAACAGCAACAGAACAGAGGGGATATGGAGACAACTGAGAGGACAGGGAGAGCAGAGAGGGGAAATGGACAACACAGAGAGGTCAGGGAGAGCAGAGAGTGGAAAGGGAGACCACAGAGAGAACAGGGAGAGTAGAGAGGGGAAAGGGAGACCACAGAGAGGACAGGGAGAGACGAGAGAGGTACAGCAACAGAACAGAGGGGAAATGGAGACAACTGAGAGGACAGGGAGAGCAGAGAGGGGAAATGGACACCACAGGGAGGACAGGGAGAGCAGAGATGGGAAAGGGAGACCACAGAGAGAACAAGGAGAGACGAGAGAGGAACAGCAACAGAACAGAGGGGAAATGGTGACCACAGAGTGGCCAGGGAGAGACGTGAGAGGAACAGCAACAGTACAGAGGGGAAATGGAGACAACGGAGAGGACTGGGAGAGCAGAGAGGGGAAATGGACACCACAGAGAGGACAGGGAGAGCAGAGAGGGGAAAGGGAGACCACAGAGAGAACAGGGACAGTAGAGAGGGGAGAGGGAGACCACAGAGAGGACAGGGAGAGACGAGAGAGGAAGAGCAACAGAACAGAGGGGACTTGGAGACCACATAGAGGCCAGGGAGAGACGTGAGAGGAACAGCAACAGAACAGACGGGAAATGGAGACAACTGAGAGGACAGGGAGAGAAGAGAGGGGAAATGGACACCACAGAGAGGACAGGGAGAGCAGAGAGGGGAAAAGGAGACCACAGAGAGAACAGGGACAGTAGAGAGGGGAAATGGAGACCACAGAGAGGACAGGGAGAGACGAGAGAGGAACAGCAACAGAACAGAGGGGAAATGGAGACCACAGAGGCCAGGGAGAGACGAGAGGGGAACAGCAACAGAACAGAGGTGAATTGGAGACAAATGAGAGGACAGGGAGAGCAGAGAGGGCAAATGGACACCGCAGAGAGGGCAGGGAGAGCAAAGAGGGGAAAGGGAGACCACAGAGAAGAAAGGGAGAGCAGAGAGGGGAAATGGAAACCACAGAGAGGACAGGGAGAACAGAGAGGGGAAAGGGACACCACAGAGAGGACAGGGAGAGACGTGAGAGGAACAGCAACAGAACAGAGGGGAAATGGAGACCACAGAGAGGACAGGGAGAGCAGAGAGGGGAAAGGGAGACCACATAGAAGACAGGGAGAGCAAGGAGGGGAAAGGGAGACCACACAGAGAGGACAGGGAGAGACGAGAGTGGATCAGCAACAGAACAAAGGGGAAATGGAGACCACAGAGAGGACAGGGAGAGCAGAGAGGGGAAAGGAAGACCACAGAGATGACAGGGAGAGTACAGAGGGGAAAGGGAGACCACAGAGAGGACAGGGAGAGACGTGAGAGGAACAGCAACAGAACAGAGGGGAAATGGAGACCACAGAGAGGACAGGGAGAGCAGAGAGGGGAAAGGGAGACCACAGAGATGACTGGGAGAGTACAGAGGGGAAAGGGAGACCAGAGGGAGGACAGGGAGAGACGTGAGTGGAACAGCAACAGAACACAGGGGAAATGGAGACCACAGAGAGGACAGGGAGAGCAGAGAGGGGAAATGGACACCACAGATAGGACAGGGAGAGCAGAGAGGGGAAAGGGAGAAACAGAGAGGCCAGGGAGAGACGTGAGAGGAACAGCAACAGAACAGAGGGGAAATGGAGACCACAGCGAGGCCAGGGAGAGACGTGAGGGGAACAGCAACAGAACAGAGGGGAAATGGAGACCACAGAGAGGCCAGGGAGAGACGTGAGAAGAACAGCAACAGAACAAAGGGGAAATGGAGACAACTGAGAGGACAGGGAGAGCAGAGAGGGGAAATGGACACCACAGAGAAGACAGGGAGAGCAGAGATGGGAAAGGGAGAACACAGAGAGAACAGGGACAGTATAGTGGGTAAAGGATAACCACAGAGAGGACAGGGAGAGACAAGAGAGGAACAGCATCAGAACAGAGGGGAAATGGAGACAACTGAGAGGACAGAGAGATCAGAGAGGGGAAATGGACACCACAGAGAGGACAGGGAGAGCAGAGAGGGGAAAGGGAGACCACAGAGAGAACAGGGACAGTAGAGAGGGGAAAGGGAGACCACAGTGAGAACAGGGAGAGACGATAGAGGAACAGAAACAGAACAGAGGGGAAATGGAGTCCACAGAGTGGACAGGGAGAGCAGAGAGGGGAAAGGGAGATCACATAGAGGACAGGGAGAGACGAGAGAGGAACAGCAACAGAACCGAGGGGAAATTGGGACCACAGAGAGGAGAGGACAAGCAGAGAGGGGAAAGGGAGACCACAGAGAGGACAAGGAGAGACGTGACATGAACAGCAACAGAACAGACAGAAAGTGGAGACCAAAGAGAGGACAGGGAGAGCAGAGAGGGGAAGGAAGACCACAGAGAGGCCGGGAAGAGCAGACAGGGGAAAGGGAGACCACAGAGAGGACAGGCAGAGACATGAGAGGAACAGCAACAGAACAGAGGGGAAATGGAGACCACAGAGAGGACAGGGAGTTCAGAGAGGGGAAAGGGAGACCAAAGAGAGGACAGGGAGAGACGTGAGAGGAATAGCAACAGAACAGAGGGGAAATGGAGACAACAAAGAGGACAGGGAGAGCAGAGAGGGAAAGAGAGACCACAGAGAGGACAGGGAGAGCAGAGAGGGGAAAGGGAGACCACAGAGAGGACAGAGAGAGACGAGAGAGGAACAGCAACAGGCCAGAGGGAAAATGGAAACCACAGTGAGGACAGGGAGAGACGAGAGAGGAACAGCAACAGAACAGAGGAGAAATGGAGATCACATAGCGGACTGTGAGAGCAGAGAGGGGAAAGGGAGACCACACACAGGACAGGGAGAGACGAGAGAAAAACAGCAACAGAACAGAGGGGAAAAGGAGACCACAGAAAGGACAGGGAGAGCTCAGAGGGGAAAGGGGGAGCACAAAGAGAGCAGGGAGAGACGTCAGAGAAACAGTAACAGAACAGAGGGGAAATGGAGACCACAAAGAGGACAGGGAGAGCAGAGAGGGGAAGGGAGAACACAGAGAGGACAGGGAGCGCAGAGAGGGGAAAGGGTGACCACGGTGTGGACAGGGAGAGACGAGAGAGTAACAGCAACAGAACAGAGGGGAAATGGAGACCACAGAGAAGACAGGGAGAGCAGAGAGGGGAAAGGGAGACCACAGAGAGGACAGGGAGAGACGAGAGAGGAACAGCAACAGAAGGGAGGTGAAATGGAGACCACGGAGAGGACAGGGAGAGCAGAGATGGGAAAGGGAGACCACAGAGAGGACAAGGAGAGACGTGAGAGGAAAAGCAACAGAACAGAGGGGAAATGGAGACCACAGAGAGGACAGCGAGAGCACTGAGGGGAAAGGGAGACCAAAGAGAGGACAGGGAGAGACGTGAGAGGAACAGCAACAGAACAGACAGCAAATGGAGACGAAAGAGAGTACAGGGAGAGCAGAGAGGGGAAGGAAGACCACAGAGAGGCCGGGAAGAGCAGACAGGGGAAAGGGAGACCACAGAGAGGACAGGCAGAGACATGAGAGGAACAGCAACAGAACAGAGGGGAAATGGAGACCACAGAGAGGAGAGGGAGTTCAGAGAGGGGAAAGGGAGACCAAAGAGAGGACAGGGAGAGACGTGAGAGGAACAGCAACAGAACAGAGGGGAAATGGAGACAACAGAGAGGGACAGGGAGAGCAGAGAGGGAAAGAGAGACCACAGAGAGGACAGGGAGAGCAGAGAGGGGAAAGGGAGACCACAGAGAGGACAGAGAGAGACGAGAGAGGAACAGCAACAGACCAGAGGGAAAACGGAGACCACAGTGAGGACAGGGAGAGAGGTGAGAGGAACAGCAACAGAACAGAGGAGAAATGGAGATCACATAGAGGACAGGGAGAGCAGAGAGGGGAAAGGGAGACCACACACAGGACAGGGAGAGTAGAGAGAAAAACAGCAACAGAACAGAGGGGAAAAGGAGACCACAGAGAGGTCAGGGAGAGCTGAGAGGGGAAAGGGGGAGCACAAAGAGAGCAGGGAGAGACGTCAGAGAGACAGTAACAGAACAGAGGGGAAATGGAGACCACAAAGAGGACAGGGAGAGCAGAGAGGGGAAGGGAGACCACAGAGAGGACAGGGAGCGCAGAGAGGGGAAAGGGTGACCACGGTGTGGACAGGGAGAGACGAGAGAGTAACAGCAACAGAACAGAGGGGAAATGGAGACCACAGAGAAGACAGGGAGAGCAGAGAGGGGAAAGGGAGACCACAGAGAGGACAGGGAGAGACGAGAGAGGAACAGCAACAGAAGGGAGGTGAAATGGAGACCACGGAGAGGACAGGGAGAGCAGAGATGGGAAAGGGAGACTACAGAGAGGACAAGGAGAGACGTGAGAGGAAAAGCAACAGAACAGAGGGGAAATGGAGACCACAGAGAGGACAGGGAGAGCACGGAGGGGAAAGGGAAACCACAGAGAAGACAGGGAGAGACGTGAGAGGAACACCAACAGATCAGAGGGGAAATGGAGACCACAGAGAGGACAGGGAGAGCAGAGAGGGGAAAGGGAGACCACAGAGAGGACAGGAAGAGACGAGAGAGGAACAGCAACAGACCAGAGGGGAAATGGAGACCACAGTGAGGACAGGGAAAGATGTGAGAGGAACAGCAACAGAACAGAGGAGAAATGGAGATCACATAGAGGACAGGGAGAGCAGAGAGGGGAAAGGGAGACCACACACAGGACAGGGAGAGACGAGAGAAAAACAGCAACAGAACAGAGGGGAAAAGGCGAACACAGAGAGGACAGGGAGAGCTGAGAGGGGAAAGGGGGACCACAGAGAGGACTGGGAGAGACGTGAGAGAAACAGCAACATAGCAGAGGGGAAATGGAGACAACAGAGAGGACAGGGAGAGCAGAGAGGGGAAAGGGAGAGCATAGAGGACAGGGAGAGACGAGAGAGGAACAGCAACAGAACAGAGGGGAAATGGAGACAACAGAGAGGACAGGGAGAGCAGAGAGGGGAAGGGAGACCACAGAGAGGACAGGGAGAGCAGACAGGGGAAAGGGAGACCACAGTGAGAACAGGGAGAGACGATAGAGGAACAGAAACAGAACAGAGGGGAAATGGAGACCACAGAGTGGACAGGGAGAGCAGAGAGGGGAAAGGGAGATCACATAGAGGACAGGGAGAGACGAGAGAGGAACAGCAACAGAACAGGGGGGAAATGGAGACCACAGAGAGGACAGGGAGAGCAGAGAGGGGAAAGGGAGATCACAGAGAGGACAGGAAGAGACGAGAGAGGAACAGCAACAGAACGGAGGGGAAATGGATACCACAGAGAGGAGAGGGAAAGGAGAGAGAGGAAAGGGAGACCACAGAGAGGACAGGGAGAGACGACAGAGGAACAGCAACAGAACAGAGGGGAAATGAAGATCACAGAGAGGACAGGGAGGGCAGAGAGTGGAAAGGGAGACAACAGAGAGGGCAGGGAGAGTAGAGAGGGGAAAGGGAGACCACAGAGAGCACAGGGAGAGCAGAGAGGGGAAAGGGAGAACAAAGAGAGGACAGGGAGAGACGTGAGAGGAACAGCAACAGTACAGAGGGGAAATGGAGACAACAGAGAGGACAGGGAGAGCTGAGAGGGGAAAGGGGGACCACAGAGAGGACAGGGAGAGCAGAGAGGGGAAAGGGAGACCACAGAGAGCACAGGGAGAGCAGAGAGGGGAAAGGGAGATCACATAGAGGACAGGGAGAGACGAGAGAGGAACAGCAACAGAACAGAGGGGATATGGAGACCACAGAGTAGACAGGAAAAGCAGAGAGGGGAAAGGGAGACCACAGAGAGGACAAGGAGAGACGTGAGAGGAACAGCAACAGAACAGAGGGCAAACGGCGACCACAGAGAGGACAGGGAGAGCAGAGAGGGGAAGGGACACCACAGTGAGGACAGGGAGAGCAGACAGGGGTAAGGGAGACCACAGAGAGGACAGGCAGAGACATGAGACGAACAGCAACAGAACAGAGGGGAAATGGATACCACAGAGAGGACAGGGAGAGCAGAGAGGGGAAAGGGAGAACAAAGAGAGGACAGGGAGAGACGTGAGAGGAACAGCAACAGTACAGAGGGGAAATGGAGACAACAGAGAGGACAGGGAGAGCAGAGAGGGAAAAAGAGACCACAGAGAGGACAGGGAGAGCAGAGAGGGGAAAGGGAGACCACAGTGAGGACAGAAAGAGACGAGAGAGCAACAGCAACAGACCAGAGGGAAAATGGAGACCACAGTGAGGACAGGGAGAGACGTGAGAGGAACAGCAACAGAACAGAGGGGAAATGGAGATCACATAGAGGACAGGGAGAGAAGAGAGGGGAAAGGTAGACCACAGACAGGACAGGGAGAGACGAGAGAAGAACAGCAACAGAACAGAGGGGAAAAGGAGACCACAGAGAGGACAGGGAGAGCTGAGAGGGGTGAGGGGGAGCACAGAGAGAGCAGGGAGAGACGTCAGAGAAACAGAAAACAGAACAGAGGGGAAATGGAGACCACAGAGAGGACATGGAGAGCAGAGAGGGGAAGGGAGACCACAGAGAGGACAGGGAGCGCAGAGAGGGGAAAGGGTGACCACGGTGTGGACAGGGAGAGACGAGAGCGTAACAGCAACAGAACAGAGGGGAAATGGAGACCACGGAGAGGACAGGGAGAGCAGTGATGGGAAAGGGAGACCACAGAGAGGATAAGGAGAGACGTGAGAGGAAAAGCAACAGAACAGAGGGGAAATGGAGACCACAGAGAGGACAGGGAGAGCACGGAGGGGAAAGGGAGACCACAGAGAAGACAGGGAGAGACGTGAGGAATACCAACAGAACAGAGGGGAAATGGAGACCACAGAGAGGACAGGGAGAGCAGAGAGGGGAAAGGGAGACCACAGACAGGACAGGGAGAGACGAGAGAAAAACAGCAACAGAACAGAGGGGAAAAGGAGAACACAGAGAGGACAGGGCGAGCTGAGAGGGGAAAGGGAGACCACAGAGAAGACAGGGAGAGACGTGAGAGGAACAGCAACAGACCAGAGGGGAAATAGAGACCACAGTGAGGACAGGGAGAGATGTGAGAGGAACAACAACAGAACAGAGGAGAAATGAAGATCACATAGAGGACAGGGAGAGCAGAGAGGGGAAAGGGAGACCACAGACAGGACAGGGAGAGACGAGAGAAAAACAGCAACAGAACAGAGGGGAAAAGGAGAACACAGAGAGGACAGGGAGAGCTGAGAGGGGAAAGGGGGACCACAGAGAGGACTGGGAGAGACGTGAGAGAAACAGCAACATAGCAGAGGGGAAATGGAGACAACAGAGAGGACAGGGAGAGCAGAGAGGGGAAAGGCAGAGCACAGAGAGGACAGGGAGAGACGAGAGAGGAACAGCAACAGAACAGGGGGGAAATGGAGACCACAGAGAGGACAGGGAGGGCAGAGAGGGGAAGGGAGACCACAGAGAGGACAGGGAGTGCAGAAGGGGAAAGGGAGCCTACAGTGAGAACAGGGAGAGACGAAAGAGGAACAGCAACAGAACAGAGGGGAAATGGAGACAACAGAGAGGACAGGGAAAGCAGAGAGGGGAAAGGAAGACCACAGAGAGGACAAGGAGAGACTTGAGTGGAACAGAAACAGAACAGAGGGGAAATGGAGACCAGAGAGAGGACAGGGAGAGCAGAGAGGGGAAAGGGAGATCACAGAGAGGACAGGGAGAGACGAGAGAGGAACAGCAAAAGAAGAGAGGGGAAATGGAGACCACAGAGAGGACAGGGAAAGCAGAGAGGGGAAAGGGAGACCACAGAGAGGACAGGTAGAGACGACAGAGGAACAGCAACAGAACAGAGGGGAAATGAAGTCCACAGAGAGGACAGGGAGAGACGTGAGAGTAACAGCAACAGAACAGAGGGGAAATGAAGACTACAGAGAGGACAGGGAGAGCAGAGAGGGGAAAGAGAGACCACAGAGAGGACAGGGAGAGCAGAGGGGGCAAAGGGAGACCACAGAGAGGAGAGGGAGTGACGAGGAACAGCAACAGAACAGAGGGAAAATGGAGACCACAGAGAGGATAGGGAGAGCAGAGAGGGGAAAGGGAGACCACAGAGAGGACAGGGAGAGAAGAGAGGGGAAAGGGAGACCACAGAGAGGACAGGCTGAGACGTGAGAGTAACAGCATCAGAACAGAGGGGAAATGGAGACCACAGAGGACAGGGAGAGCAGAGAGGGGAAAGGGCTACCAAAGAGAGGACACGGAGAGACGTGAGAGGAACAGCAACAGAACAGTGGGGAAACGGAGACAACAGAGGGGACAGGGAGAGCAGAGAGTGGAAAGGGAAACCACAGAGAGGACAGGGAGAGACGAGAGAGGGGAAAGGGAGACCACAGGGAGGACAGGGAGAGACGTGGGAGGAACAGCAACAGAATAGAGGGGAAATGGAGACCACAGAGAGGACAGGGAGAGCTGAGAGGGGAAAGGGGGACCACAGAGAGGACAGGGAGAGCAGAGAGGGGAAAGGGAGACCACAGAGAGCACAGGGAGAGCAGAGAGGGGAAAGGGAGACCACAGTGAGGACAGAAAGAGACGAGAGAGCAACACCAACAGACCAGAGGGAAAATGGAGACCACAGTGAGGACAGGGAGAGACGTGAGAGGAACAGCAACAGAACAGAGGGGAAATGGAGATCACACAGAGGACAGGGAGAGAAGAGAGGGGAAAGGTAGACCACAGACAGGACAGGGAGAGACGAGAGAAGAACAGCAACAGAACAGAGGGGAAAAGGAGACCACAGAGAGGACAGGGAGAGCTGAGAGGGGTGAGGGGGAGCACAGAGAGAGCAGGGAGAGACGTCAGAGAAACAGAAAACAGAACAGAGGGGAAATGGAGACCACAGAGAGGACATGGAGAGCAGAGAGGGGAAGGGAGACCACAGAGAGGACAGGGAGCGCAGAGAGGGGAAAGGGTGACCACGGTGTGGACAGGGAGAGACGAGAGAGTAACAGCAACAGAACAGAGGGGAAATGGAGACCACAGAGAAGACATGGAGAGCAGAGAGGGGAAAGGGAGACCACAGAGAGGACAGGGAGAGACGAGAGAGGAACAGCAACAGAACAGAGGGGAAATGGAGACCACGGAGAGGACAGGGAGAGCAGTGATGGGAAATGGAGACCACAGAGAGGATAAGGAGAGACGTGAGAGGAAAAGCAACAGAACAGAGGGAAAATGGAGACCACAGAGAGGACAGGGAGAGCACGGAGGGGAAAGGGAGACCACAGAGAAGACAGGGAGAGACGTGAGAGGAATACCAACAGAACAGAGGGGAAATGGAGACCACAGAGAGGACAGGGAGAGCAGAGAGGGGAAAGGGAGACCACAGACAGGACAGGGAGAGACGAGAGAAAAACAGCATCAGAACAGAGGGGAAAAGGAGAACACAGAGAGGACAGGGCGAGCTGAGAGGGGAAAGGGAGACCACAGAGAAGACAGGGAGAGACGTGAGAGGAACAGCAACAGACCAGAGGGGAAATAGAGACCACAGTGAGGACAGGGAGAGATGTGAGAGGAACAACAACAGAACAGAGGAGAAATGAAGATCACATAGAGGACAGGGAGAGCAGAGAGGGGAAAGGGAGACCACAGACAGGACAGGGAGAGACGAGAGAAAAACAGCAACAGAACAGAGGGGAAAAGGAGAACACAGAGAGGAGAGGGAGAGCTGAGAGGGGAAAGGGGGACCACAGAGAGGACAGGGAGAGACGTGAGAGAAACAGAAACATAGCAGAGGGGAAATGGAGACAACAGAGAGGACAGGGAGAGCAGAGAGGGGAAAGGCAGAGCACAGAGAGGACAGGGAGAGACGAGAGAGGAACAGCAACAGAACAGGGGGGAAATGGAGACCACAGAGAGGACAGGGAGGGCAGAGAGGGGAAGGGAGACCACAGAGAGGACAGGGAGTGCAGAAGGGGAAAGGGAGACCACAGTGAGAACAGGGAGAGACGAGAGAGGAACAGCAACAGAACAGAGGGGAAATGGAGACAACAGAGAGGACAGGGAAAGCAGAGAGTGGAAAGGAAGACCACAGAGAGGACAAGGAGAGACTTGAGAGGAACAGAAACAGAACAGAGGGGAAATGGAGACAAGAGAGAGGACAGGGAGAGCAGAGAGGGGAAAGGGAGATCACAGAGAGGACAGGGAGAGACGAGAGAGGAACAGCAAAAGAAGAGAGGGGAAATGGAGACCACAGAGAGGACAGGGAGAGAAGACAGAGGAACAGCAACAGAACAGAGGGGAAATGAAGTCCACAGAGAGGACAGGGAGAGACGTGAGAGTAACAGCAACAGAACAGAGGGAAAATGGAGACCACAGAGAGGATAGGGAGAGCAGAGAGGGGAAAGGGAGACCACAGAGAGGACAGGGAGAGAAGAGAGGGGAAAGGGAGACCACAGAGAGGACAGGCTGAGACGTGAGAGTAACAGCATCAGAACAGAGGGGAAATGGAGACCACAGAGGACAGGGAGAGCAGAGAGGGGAAAGGGCTACCAAAGAGAGGACACGGAGAGACGTGAGAGGAACAGCAACAGAACAGTGGGGAAATGGAGACAACAGAGGGGACAGGGAGACCAGAGAGTGGAAAGGGAAACCACAGAGAGGACAGGGAGAGACGAGAGAGGGGAAAGGGAGACCACAGGGAGGACAGGGAGAGACGTGGGAGGAACAGCAACAGAATAGAGGGGAAATGGAGACCACAGAGAGGACAGGGAGAGCTGAGAGGGGAAAGGGGGACCACAGAGAGGACAGGGAGAGCAGAGAGGGGAAAGGGAGACCACAGAGAGCACAGGGAGAGTAGAGAGGGGAAAGGGAGATCAGATAGAGGACAGGGAGAGACGAGAGAGGAACAGCAACAGAACAGGGGGGATATGGAGACCACAGAGTAGACAGGAAAAGCAGAGAGGGGAAAGGGAGACCACAGAGAGGACAAGGAGAGACGTGAGAGGAACAGCAACAGAACAGAGGGCAAACGGCGACCACAGAGAGGACAGGGAGAGCAGAGAGGGGAAGGGACACCACAGTGAGGACAGGGAGAGCAGACAGGGGTAAGGGAGACCACAGAGAGGACAGGCAGAGACATGAGACGAACAGCAACAGAACAGAGGGGAAATGGATACCACAGAGAGGACAGGGAGAGCAGAGAGGGGAAAGGGAGAACAAAGAGAGGACAGGGAGAGACGTGAGAGGAACAGCAACAGTACAGAGGGGAAATGGAGACAACAGAGAGGACAGGGAGAGCAGAGAGGGAAAGAGAGACCACAGAGAGGACAGGGAGAGCAGAGAGGGGAAAGGGAGACCACAGTGAGGACAGAAAGAGACGAGAGAGCAACAGCAACAGACCAGAGGGAAAATGGAGACCACAGTGAGGACAGGGAGAGACGTGAGAGGAACAGCAACAGAACAGAGGGGAAATGGAGATCACATAGAAGACAGGGAGAGAAGAGAGGGGAAAGGTAGACCACAGACAGGACAGGGAGAGACGAGAGAAGAACAGCAACAGAACAGAGGGGAAAAGGAGACCACAGAGAGGACAGGGAGAGCTGAGAGGGGTGAGGGGGAGCACAGAGAGAGCAGGGAGAGACGTCAGAGAAACAGAAAACAGAACAGAGGGGAAATGGAGACCACAGAGAGGACATGGAGAGCAGAGAGGGGAAGGGAGACCACAGAGAGGACAGGGAGCGCAGAGAGGGGAAAGGGTGACCACGGTGTGGACAGGGAGAGACGAGAGAGTAACAGCAACAGAACAGAGGGGAAATGGAGACCACAGAGAAGACATGGAGAGCAGAGAGGGGAAAGGGAGACCACAGAGAGGACAGGGAGAGACGAGAGAGGAACAGCAACAGAACAGAGGGGAAATGGAGACCACGGAGAGGACAGGGAGAGCAGTGATGGGAAAGGGAGACCACAGAGAGGATAAGGAGAGACGTGAGAGGAAAAGCAACAGAACAGAGGGGAAATGGAGACCACAGAGAGGACAGGGAGAGCACGGAGGGGAAAGGGAGACCACAGAGAAGACAGGGAGAGACGTGAGAGGAATACCAACAGAACAGAGGGGAAATGGAGACCACAGAGAGGACAGGGAGAGCAGAGAGGGGAAAGGGAGACCACAGACAGGACAGGGAGAGACGAGAGAAAAACAGCAACAGAACAGAGGGGAAAAGGAGAACACAGAGAGGACAGGGCGAGCTGAGAGGGGAAAGGGAGACCACAGAGAAGACAGGGAGAGACGTGAGAGGAACAACAACAGACCAGAGGGGAAATAGAGGCCACAGTGAGGACAGGGAGAGATGTGAGAGGAACAACAACAGAACAGAGGAGAAATGAAGATCACATAGAGGACAGGGAGAGCAGAGAGGGGAAAGGGAGACCACAGACAGGACAGGGAGAGACGAGAGAAAAACAGCAACAGAACAGAGGGGAAAAGGAGAACACAGAGAGGACAGGGAGAGCTGAGAGGGGAAAGGGGGACCACAGAGAGGACAGGGAGAGACGTGAGAGAAACAGCAACATAGCAGAGGGGAAATGGAGACAACAGAGAGGACAGGGAGAGCAGAGAGGGGAAAGGCAGAGCACAGAGAGGACAGGGAGAGACGAGAGAGGAACAGCAACAGAACAGGGGGAAAATGGAGACCACAGAGAGGACAGGGAGGGCAGAGAGGGGAAGGGAGACCACAGAGAGGACAGGGAGTGCAGAAGGGGAAAGGGAGACCACAGTGAGAACAGGGAGAGACGAGAGAGGAACAGCAACAGAACAGAGGGGAAATGGAGACCACAGAGAGGACAGGGAGAGCAGAGAGGGGAAAGGGAGAACACATAGAGGACAGGGAGAGACGAGAGAGGAACAGCAACAGAACAGAGGAGAAATGGGGACCACAGAGAGGACAGGAAAAGCAGAGAGGGGAAAGGGAGACCACAGAGAGGACAAGGAGAGACGTGAGAGGAACAGCAACAGAACAGACAGCAAATGGAGACCACAGAGAGGACAGGGAGAGAAGAGATGGGAAAGGGAAACCACAGTGAGGCCAAGGAGAGCCGTGAGAGGAACAGCAGTAGAACAGAGGGGAAATGGAGACCACAGAGAGGACAGGGAGAGCAGAGAGGGGAAAGGGAGATCACAGAGAGGACAGGGAGAAACGAGAGAGGAACAGCAACAGAAAAGAGGGGAAATGGAGACCACAGAGAGGACAGGGAAAGCAGAGAGGAGAAAGGGAGACCACAGAGAGGACAAGGAGAGACGTGAGAGGAACAGCAACAGAACAGGGGGGAAATGGAGACCACAGAGAGGACAGGGAGAGCAGAGAGGGGAAAGGGAGATCACAGAGAGGACAGGGAGAGACGAGAGAGGAACAGCAACAGAACAGAGGGGAAATGGATACCACAGAGAGTTCAGGGAAAGCAGAGAGAGGAAAGGGAGACCACAGAGAGGACAGGGAGAGACGACAGAGGAACAGCAACAGAACAGAGGGGAAATGAAGACCACATTGAGGACAGGGAGAGCAGGGAGGGGAAAGGGAGACCACAGAGAGGACAGGGAGAGACGAGTGAGGAACAGCAACAGAACAGGGGGGGATTTGGAGACCACAGATAGGACAGGGATAGCACAGAGGGGAAAGGGAGACCACAGAGAGGACAGGGAGAGACGAGAGAGGAACAGCAACAGAACAGAGGAGAAATGGAGGCCACAGAAAGGACAGGGAGAGCAGACAGGGGAAAGAGAGACCACACAGAGGACAGGGAGAGACGAGAGAGGAACAGCAAACAGAACAGGGGGGAAATGGAGACCACAGAGAGGACAGGGAGAGCAGAGAGGGGAAAGGGATACCACAGAGAGGACAGGGAGAGACGAGAGAGGAACAGCAAAAGAACAGAGGGGAAATGGACACCACAGTGAGGACAGGGAGAGCAGAGTGGGGAAATGGAGACCACAGAGAGGACAGGGAGAGACGTGACAGGAACAGCAACAGAATAGAGGGGAAATGGAGACAACAGAGAGGACTGGGAGAGCAGAGAGGGGAAAGGGAGACCACAGAGAGGACAGTGAGAGACGTGAGAGGAACAGCAACAGAACAGAGGGGAAATGGAGACCACGGAGAGGATAGGGAGAGCAGAGAGGGGAAAGGGAGACAACAGAGAGGGCATGGAGAGTAGAGAGGGGAAAGGGAGACCACAGAGAGGACAGGGAGAGACGAGAGAGGAACAGCAACAGAACAGAGGGGAAATGGAGACCACGGAGAGGATAGGGAGAGCAGAGAGGGGAAAAGGAGACCACTGAGAGGACAAGGAGAGTAGAGAGGGGAAAGGGACACCACAGAGGGGACAGGCAGAGACGTGAGAGTAACAGCAACAGAACAGTGGGGAAATGGACACCACAGAGAGGACAGGGAGAGCAGAGAGGAGAAAGGGAGACCAAAGAGTGGACAGGGACAGACGTGAGAGGAACAGCAACAGAACTGAGGGGAAATGAAGACAACTGAGAGGACAGGGAGAGCAGAGAGGGGAAATGGAGACCACAGAGAGAACAGGGAGAGACGTGAGAGGAACAGCAACAGAACAGAGGGGAAATGGAGACCACAGAGAGGACGGGGAGAGACGTGAGAGGAACAGCAACGGAACAGAGGGGAAATGGAGACCACAGAGAGGACAGGGAGAGCAGAGAGGGGAAAGGGAGACCACAGAGAGGACAGGGAGAGACGAGAGAGGAACAGCAACAGAACAGAGGGGAAATGGAGAACACAGAGAGGACAGGGAGAGCAGAGAGAGGATAGAGAGACCACAGAGCGGACAGGGAGAGACGAGAGAGGAAGCGCAACAGAACAGAGGGGAAATGGTGACCACAGAGAAGACAGGGAGAGCAGAGAGGGGATAGGGAGACCACAGAGAGGACAGGGAGAGTAGTGAGGGGAAAGGGAGACCACAGAGAGGATAGGAAGACACGTGAGGGGTACAGCAACAGAACAGAGGGGAAATGTAGACAACAGAGAGGACAGTGAGAGCACAGAGGGGAAAGTGAGACCACAGAGAAGACAGGGAGAGACGTGAGAGGACCACCAACAGAACAGAGGGGAAATGGAGACCACAGAGAGGACAGGGAGAGCAGAGAGGGGAAAGGGAGACCACAGAGAGGACAGAGAGAGACAAGAGAGGAACAGCAACAGACCAGAGGGGAAATGGAGACCACAGTGAGGACAGGGAGAGACGTGAGAGGAACAGCAACAGAACAGAGGGGAAATGGAGATCACACAGACAACAGGGAGATCAGAGAGGGGAAAGGGAGACCACAGACAGGACAGGGAGAGACGAGAGAAAAACAGCAACAGAACAGAGGGGAAATGAGACCACAGAGAGGACAGGGTGAGCTGAGAGGGGAAAGGGGGACCACAGAGAGGACTGGGAGAGACGTGAGAGAAACAGCAACAGAACATAGGGGAAATGGTGACACCAGAGAGGGCAGGGAGAGTAGAGAGGGGAAAGGGAGAGCTCAGAGAGGACAGGGAGAGACGAGAGAGGAACAGCAACGGAACAGAGGGGAAATGGAGACCACAGAGAGGACAGGGAGAGCAGAGAGGGGAAGGGAGACCACAGAGAGGACAGGGAGAGCATTGAGGGGAAAGGGGGACCACAGTGAGGACAGGGAGAGACGAGAGAAGAACAGCAACAGAACAGAGGGGAAATGGAGTCCACAGAGAAGACAGGGAGAGCAGAGAGGGGAAAGGGAGACCACAGAGAGGTCAGGGAGAGACGAGAGAGGAACAGCAACAGAACAGATGGGAAATGGAGACCACAGAGAGGACAGGGAAAGCAGAGAGGGGAAAGGGAGACCACAGATAGTACAGGGAGAGACGACAGAGGAACAGCAACAGAACAGAGGAGAAATGAAGACTACAGAGAGGACAGGGAGAGACGTGAGAGGAACAGCAACAACACACAGGGGAAATGGAGACTACAGAGAGGACAGGGAGAGCAGAGAGGGGAAAGGGAGACCACAGAGAGGACAGGGAGAGCAGAGAGGGCAAAGGGAGACCACAGAGATGAGAGGGAGAGACGAGAGAGGAACAGCAAAAGAACAGAGGGAAAATGGAGACCACAGAGAGGATAGGGAGAGCAGAGAGGGGAAAGGGAGACAACAGAGAGGACAGGGAGAGAAGAGAGGTGAAAGGGAGTCCACAGAGAGGACAGGCAGATACGTGAGAGTAACATCAACAGAACAGAGGGGAAATCGAGACCACAAACAGGACAGGGAGAGCAGAGAGGGGAAAGGGCTACCAAAGAGAGGACACGGAGAGACGTGAGAGGAACAGCAACAGAACAGAGGGGAAATGGAGACAACAGAGAGGACAGGGAGAGCAGAGAGTGGAAAGGGAAACCACAGAGAGGACAGGGAGAGACGAGAGAGGGGAAAGGGAGACCACAGAGAGGACAGGGAGAGACGTGAGAGGAACAGCAACAGAAGAGAGGGGAAATGGAGACCTCAGAGAGGACAGGGAGAGCTGAGAGTGGAAAGGGGGACCATAGAGAGGACAGGGAGAGCAGAGAGGGGAAAGGGAGACCAAAGAGAGCACAGGGAGGGACGTGAGAGGAACAGCAACAGAACAGAGGGGAAATGGAGACCACAGAGAGGACAGGGAGAGTAGAGAGGGGAAAGGGAGACCAAAGAGAGGACAGGGAGAGACGTGAGAGGAACAGCAACAGAACAGAGGGGATATGGAGACAACTGAGAGCACTGGTAGAGCAGAGAGGGGAAAGGGAGACCACAGAGAGGTCAGGGAGAGACGAGAGAGGGGAAAGGGAGACCATAGAGAGGACAGGGAAAGACGTGAGAGGAACAGGAACAGAACAGAAGGGAAATGTAGAGCACAGAGAGGACAGGGAGAGCAGAGACAGGAAAGGGAGATCACAGAGAGGACAGGGAGAGACGTGACAGCAACAGCAACAGAACAGAGGGGAAATGGAGACCACAGAGTGGATAGGGAGGGCATAGAGGGGAAAGGGAGACCACAGAGAGGACAGGGAGAGTAGCAAGAGGAAAGGGAGACCATAGAGAGGACAGGGAGAGACGTGAGAGGAACAGCAACAGAAGAGGGGAAATGGAGACCACAGAGAGGACAGGGAGAGCAGAGAGGGGAGAGGGAGACCACAGAGAGGACAGGGAGAGACGAGAGAGGAACACCAACAGAACAGAGGGGAACTGGAGACCACACAGAGGACAGGGAGAGCAGAGAGGGGAATGGGAGACCACAGAGAGAACAGGAACAGTAGAGAGGGGAAAGGGAGACCACAGGGCCTACAGGGAGAGACGTGAGAGGAAAAGAAACAGAACAGTGGGGAAATGGAAACCACAGAGAGGACAGGGAGAGCAGAGAGGGGAAGGAAGACCACAGAGAGGCCGGGAAGAGCAGACAGGGGAAAGGGAGACCACAGAGAGGACAGGCAGAGACATGAGAGGAACAGCAACAGAACAGAGGGGAAATGGAGACCACAGAGAGGACAGGGAGTTCAGAGAGGGGAAAGGGAGACCAAAGAGAGGACAGGGAGAGACGTGAGAGGAATAGCAACAGAACAGAGGGGAAATGGAGACAACAAAGAGGACACGGAGAGCAGAGAGGGAAAGAGAGACCACAGAGAGGACAGGGAGAGCAGAGAGGGGAAAGGGAGACCACAGAGAGGACAGAGAGAGACGAGAGAGGAACAGCAACAGACCAGAGGCAAAATGGAAACCACAGTGAGGACAGGGAGAGACGAGAGAGGAACAGCAACAGAACAGAGGAGAAATGGAGATCACATAGCGGACTGTGAGAGCAGAGAGGGGAAAGGGAGACCACACACAGGACAGGGAGAGACGAGAGAAAAACAGCAACAGAACAGAGGGGAAAAGGAGACCACAGAGAGGACAGGGAGAGCTCAGAGGGGAAAGGGGGAGCACAAAGAGAGCAGGGAGAGACGTCAGAGAAACAGTAACAGAACAGAGGGGAAATGGAGACCACAAAGAGGACAGGGAGAGCAGAGAGGGGAAGGGAGAACACAGAGAGGACAGGGAGCGCAGAGAGGGGAAAGGGTGACCACGGTGTGGACAGGGAGAGACGAGAGAGTAACAGCAACAGAACAGAGGGGAAATGGAGACCACAGAGAGGACAGGGAGAGACGAGAGAGGAACAGCAACAGAAGGGAGGTGAAATGGAGACCACGGAGAGGACAGGGAGAGCAGAGATGGGAAAGGGAGACCACAGAGAGGACAAGGAGAGACGTGAGAGGAAAAGCAACAGAACAGAGGGGAAATGGAGACCACAGAGAGGACAGCGAGAGCACTGAGGGGAAAGGGAGACCAAAGAGAGGACAGGGAGAGACGTGAGAGGAACAGCAACAGAACAGACAGCAAATGGAGACGAAAGAGAGGACAGGGAGAGCAGAGAGGGGAAGGAAGACCACAGAGAGGCCGGGAAGAGCAGACAGGGGAAAGGGAGACCACAGAGAGGACAGGCAGAGACATGAGAGGAACAGCAACAGAACAGAGGGGAAATGGAGACCACAGAGAGGAGAGGGAGTTCAGAGAGGGGAAAGGGAGACCAAAGAGAGGACAGGGAGAGACGTGAGAGGAACAGCAACAGAACAGAGGGGAAATGGAGACAACAGAGAGGGACAGGGAGAGCAGAGAGGGAAAGAGAGACCACAGAGAGGACAGGGAGAGCAGAGAGGGGAAAGGGAGACCACAGAGAGGACAGAGAGAGACGAGAGAGGAACAGCAACAGACCAGAGGGAAAACGGAGACCACAGTGAGGACAGGGAGAGAGGTGAGAGGAACAGCAACAGAACAGAGGAGAAATGGAGATCACATAGAGGACAGGGAGAGCAGAGAGGGGAAAGGGAGACCACACACAGGACAGGGAGAGTAGAGAGAAAAACAGCAACAGAACAGAGGGGAAAAGGAGACCACAGAGAGGTCAGGGAGAGCTGAGAGGGGAAAGGGGGAGCACAAAGAGAGCAGGGAGAGACGTCAGAGAAACAGTAACAGAACAGAGGGGAAATGGAGACCACAAAGAGGACAGGGAGAGCAGAGAGGGGAAGGGAGACCACAGAGAGGACAGGGAGCGCAGAGAGGGGAAAGGGTGACCACGGTGTGGACAGGGAGAGACGAGAGAGTAACAGCAACAGAACAGAGGGGAAATGGAGACCACAGAGAAGACAGGGAGAGGAGAGAGGGGAAAGGGAGACCACAGAGAGGACAGGGAGAGACGAGAGAGGAACAGCAACAGAAGGGAGGTGAAATGGAGACCACGGAGAGGACAGGGAGAGCAGAGATGGGAAAGGGAGACTACAGAGAGGACAAGGAGAGACGTGAGAGGAAAAGCAACAGAACAGAGGGGAAATGGAGACCACAGAGAGGACAGGGAGAGCACGGAGGGGAAAGGGAAACCACAGAGAAGACAGGGAGAGACGTGAGAGGAACACCAACAGATCAGAGGGGAAATGGAGACCACAGAGAGGACAGGGAGAGCAGAGAGGGGAAAGGGAGACCACAGAGAGGACAGGAAGAGACGAGAGAGGAACAGCAACAGACCAGAGGGGAAATGGAGACCACAGTGAGGACAGGGAAAGATGTGAGAGGAACAGCAACAGAACAGAGGAGAAATGGAGATCACATAGAGGACAGGGAGAGCAGAGAGGGGAAAGGGAGACCACACACAGGACAGGGAGAGACGAGAGAAAAACAGCAACAGAACAGAGGGGAAAAGGCGAACACAGAGAGGACAGGGAGAGCTGAGAGGGGAAAGGGGGACCACAGAGAGGACTGGGAAAGACGTGAGAGAAACAGCAACATAGCAGAGGGGAAATGGAGACAACAGAGAGGACAGGGAGAGCAGAGAGGGGAAAGGGAGAGCATAGAGGACAGGGAGAGACGAGAGAGGAACAGCAACAGAACTGAGGGGAAATGGAGACAACAGAGAGGACAGGGAGAGCAGAGAGGGGAAGGAAGACCACAGAGAGGACAGGGAGAGCAGAGAGGGGAAAGGGAGACCACAGTGAGAACAGGGAGAGACGATAGAGGAACAGAAACAGAACAGAGGGGAAATGGAGACCACAGAGTTGACAGTGAGAGCAGAGAGGGGAAAGGGAGATCACATAGAGGACAGGGAGAGACGAGAGAGGAACAGCAACAGAACAGGGGGGAAATGGAGACCACAGAGAGGACAGGGAGAGCAGAGAGGGGAAAGGGAGATCACAGAGAGGACAGGAAGAGACGAGAGAGGAACAGCAACAGAACGGAGGGGAAATGGATACCACAGAGAGGAGAGGGAAAGGAGAGAGAGGAAAGGGAGACCACAGAGAGGACAGGGAGAGACGACAGAGGAACAGCAACAGAACAGAGGGGAAATGAAGATCACAGAGAGGACAGGGAGGGCAGAGAGTGGAAAGGGAGACAACAGAGAGGGCAGGGAGAGTAGAGAGGGGAAAGGGAGACCACAGAGAGGACAGGGAGAGACGTGAGAGGAACAGCAACAGAACAGAGGGGAAATGGAGACCACGGAGAGGATAGGGAGAGCAGAGAGTGGAAAGGGAGACCACAGAGAGGACAAGGAGAGTAGAGAGGGGAAAGGGAGACCACAGAGAGGACAGGCAGAGACGTGAGAGTAACAGCAACAGAACAGTGGGGAAATGAACACCACAGAGAGCACAGGGAGAGCAGAGAGGAGAAAGGGAGACCAAAGAGTGGACAGGGAGAGACGTGAGAGGAACAGCAACAGAACAGAGGGGAAATGAAGACAACTGAGTGGACAGGGAGAGCAGAGAGGGGAAATGGAGACCACAGAGAGAACAGGGAGAGACGTGAGAGGAACAGCAACAGAACAGAGGGGAAATGGAGGCAACATTGAGGACAGGGAGAGCAGAGAGGGGAAATGGACACCACAGAGAGGACAGGGAGAGCAGAGAGGGGAAAGGGAGACCACAGAGAGGACAGGATGAGACGTGAGAGGAACAGCAACAGAACAGAGGGGAAATGAAGACAACAGAGTGGACAGGGAGAACAGAGAGGGGAAATGGAGACCACAGAGAGAACAGGGAGAGACGTGAGAGGAACAGCAACAGAACAGAGGGGAAATGGAGGCAACATTGAGGACAGGGAGAGCAGAGAGGGGAAATGGACACCACAGAGAGTATAGGGAGAGCAGAGAGGGGAAAGGGAGACCACAGAGAGGACAGGGAGAGTAGAGAGGGGAAAGGGAGACCACAGAGAGGACAGGCGGAGACGTGAGAGGAACAGCAACAGAACAGAGGGCAAATGGAGACCACAGAGAGGACAGGGAGAGCAGAGAGGGGAAAGGGAGACCAAAAAGAGGACAGGGAGAGACGTGAGAGGAACAGCAACAGAACAGAGGGGAAATGTAGAACACAGAGAGGACAGGGAGAGCACAGAGGGGAAAGGGAGACCATAGAGAAGACAGGGAGAGACGTGAAAGGAACACCAACAGAACAGAGGGGAAATGGAGAACACAGAGAGGACAGGGAGAGCAGAGAGGGGAAAGGGAGACCACAGAGAGGATAGAGAGAGACGAGAGAGGAACAGCAACAGACCAGAGGGGAAATGGAGACCACAGAGAGGACAGGGAGAGACGTGAGAGCAACACCAACAGAACAGAGGGTAAATGGAGATCACAGAGAGGACATGGGGAGCAGAAAGGGGAAAGGGAGACCACAGACAGGACAGGGAGAGACGTGAGAAAAACAGCAACAGAACAGAAGGGAAAAGGAGACCACAGAGAGGAGAGGGAGAGCTGAGAGGGGAAATGGGGACCACAGAGAGGACAGGGAGAGACGAGAGAGGAACAGCAACAGAACAGAGGGGAAATGGAGACCACAGAGAGGACAGGGAAGCAGAGAGGGGAAAGGGAGACCACAGAGAAGACAGGGAGAGACGAGAGAGGAACAGCAACAGAACAGAGGGGAAATGGAGACCACAGAGAGGACAGGGAAAGCAGAGAGGGGAAAGGGAGACCACA
Source organism: Periplaneta americana (assembly GCF_040183065.1). NCBI lineage: Eukaryota > Metazoa > Arthropoda > Insecta > Blattodea > Blattidae > Periplaneta > Periplaneta americana. The sequence continues at coordinate 31,733,986 of NC_091124.1, read as the reverse complement.
GAGAGGACAGGGAGAGCAGTGAGGGGAAAGTTAGACCACAGAGAGGACAGGGAGAGACATGAGAGGAACAGAACAGATCAGAGGGTAACTGGAGACCTCAGGGAGGTCAGGGAGTGCAGAGAGGGGTAAAGGAGACCACAGAAAGGACAGGGAGAGACGAGAGAGGAACAGCAACAGAACAGAGGGTAAATTGTGACCACAGAGAGGACAGGGAGAGACGAGAGAGGAACAGCAACAGAAGAGAGGGGAAATGGAGACCACAGAGAGGACAGGGAGAGCAGAGAGGGGAAAGGGAAACAACAGAGAGGACAGGGAGAGACGAGAGAGGAATGGCAACAGAACAGAAAGGAAATGGAGACCACAGAGAGGACAGGGAGACCAGAGACGGGATAGGGAGACCACAGAGAGAACAGGGAGAAACGAGAGAGGAACAGCAACAGTACAGAGGGGAAATGGAGACCACAGAGAGGACAGGGAGAGCAGAGAGGGGAAATGAAGACCACAGAGAGGACAGGGAGAGACGTGAGAGGAACAGCAACAGAACAGAGGGGAAATAGAGACCACAGAGAGGACAGGGAGAGCAGAGAGGGGAAAGGGAGACCAAAGACAGGACATGGAGAGCAGAGAGGGGAAAGGGAGAACACAGAGAGGACAGGGAGAGACGTGAGAGGAACAGAACAGAACAGAAGGGGAAATGCAGACCACAGAGAGGACAGGGAGAGCAGAGAAGGGAAAGGGAGACCACAGAGAGGACAGGGAGAGACGTGAGAGAAACAGCAACAGAACAGAGGGGAAATGGAGGCAACAGAGAGGAGAGGAAGAGCAAAGAGGGGAAAGTGAGACCTCAGAGAGGACAGGGAGAGACGAAAGAGGAACAGCAACAGAACAGAGGGGAAATGGAGACAAAAGAGAGGACAGGGAGAGCAGAGAGGGGGAAGGGAGACCACAGAGAGGACAGGGAGAGACGAGAGAGGAACAGCAACAGAACAGAGGGGAAATAGTGACCACAGAGAGGACAGGGAGAGCAGAGAGGGGAAGGGAGACCACAGAGAGGACAGGGAGAGCAGAGAGGGGAAGGGAGAGCACACTGAAGACAGGGAGAGACGAGAGAGGAACAGCAACAAAACAGATGGGAAATGGAGACCACAGAGAAGACAGGGAGAGCAAAGAGGGGAAAGGGAGAGCACAGAGAGAACAGGGAGAGACGAGAGAGGAACAGGAACAGAACAGAGGGGAAATGGAGACCACAGAGAGGACAGGGAGAGAAGAGAGGGGAAAGGGAGACCACAGAGAGGACAAGGAGAGACGTGAGAGGGACAGTAACAGAACAGAGGGGAAATGGAGACCACAGAGAGGAGAGGAAGAGCAGGGAGGGGAAAGGGAGATCACAGGGAGGACAAGGAGAGACGTGAGAGAAACAGCAACAGAACAGAGGGGAAATGGTGACTACAGAGAGGAGAGGAAAAGCAGAGAGGGGAAAAGGGAGACCACAGAGAGGACAGGGAGAGACGACAGAGGAACAGCAACAGAACGGAGGGGAAATGAAGACCACAGAGAGGACAGGGAGAGACGTGAGAGGAACAGCAACAGAACAGGGGGGATATGGAGACAACAGAGAGGACAGGGAGAGCAGAGAGGGGAAAGGGAGACCACACAGAGGACAGGGAGAGCAGAGATGGGAAAGGGAGACCACAGAGAGGACAGGGAGAGACGAGAGAGGAACAGTAACAGAACATAGGGGAAATGGAGACCACAGAGAGGACAGGGAGAGACGTGAGAGAAACAGCAACAGAACAGAGGGGAAATGGAGGCCACAGAGTGGATAGGAAGAGCAGAGAGGGGAAAGGGAAACCTCAGAGAGGACAGGGAAAGACGAAAGAGGAACAGCAAAAGAACAGAGGGGAAATGGAGACAGAGAGGACATGGAGAGCAGAGAGGGGGAAGGGAGACCACAGAGAGGACAGGGAGAGACGAGAGAGGAACAGCAATAGAACAGAGGGGAAATAGAGACCACAGAGAGGACAGGGAGAGCAGAGAGGGGAAGGGAGACCACAGAGAGGACAGGGAGAGCAGAGAGGGGAAAGGGAGGGCACAGTGGGGACAGGGAGAGACTAGAGAGCAACAGCAACAGAACAGAGGGGAAATGGAGACCACAGAGAAGACAGGGAGAGCAGGGAGGGGAAAGGGAAACCACAGAGAGGACAGGGAGAGACGAGAGAGTAACAGCAACAGAACAGAAGGAAAAGGAGACTACAGAGAGGACAGGGAGAGGAGAGAGGGGAAAAGGAGGCCACAGAGAGGACAAGGAGAGACGTGAGAGGAACAGTAACAGAACAGAGGGGAAATGGAGACCACAGAGAGGACAGGGAAAGCAGAGAGGGGAAAGGGAGACCACAGAGAGGACAGGGAGAGACGATAGAGGAACAGCAACAGAATGGAGGAGAAATGAAGACCACACAGAGGACAGGGAGAGACGTGAGAGGAACAGCAACAGAACAGAGGGGAAATGGAGACAACAGAGAGGACAGGAAGAGGAGAGAGGGGAAAGGGAGACCACAGAGAGGACAGGGAGAGCAGAGAGGGGAAAGGGAGACCACAGAGAGGACAGGGAGAGCAGAGAGGGGAAAGGGAGACCACAGAGAGGACAGGGAGAGACGAGAGAGGAACAGGAACAGAACAGAGGGGAAATGGAGACCGCAGAGAGGACAGGGAGGGCAGAGAGGGGAAAGGGAGACCACAGAGAGGACGGGGAGAGACGAGAGAGGAACTGCAAACAGAACAGAGGGGGAAAGGAGACCACATAGAGGACAGGGAGAGCAAAGAGGGGAAAGGGAGACCACCGAGAGGACAGGGAGAGACGAGAGAGGAACAGCAACAGAAGAGATCGAAATGGAGAACACAGAGAGGACAGGGAGTGCAGAGAGGGAAGAGAGAAACCACAGAGAGGACGGGGAGAGCAGAGAGGGGAAAGAGAGACAACAGAGAGGACAGAGAGAGACGAGAGAGGAACAGCAAGAGAACAGAGGGGAAATGGAGACCACAGAGGGGACAGGGAGAGCAGAGAGGGAAAAGGGAGACCACAGAGAGGACAGGGAGAGTAGAGAGAGGAACAGCAACAGAAGAGAGGGGAAATGGAGACCACAGAGAGGACAGGGAGAGACGTGAGAGGAACAGCAACAGAACAGAGGGGAAATGGAGACCATAGAGGGGAGAGGGAGAGCAGAGTGGGGAAAGGGAGACAAAGAGAGGTCAGGGAGAGACGAGAGAGGAACAGCAACAGAAGAGAGGGGAAATGGAGACCACAGAGAGGACAGGGAGAGCAGAGAGGGAAAAGGGGGACCACAGAGACGACAGGGAGAGACGAGAGAGATAGAGCAACAGAACAGAGGCAAAAAGAGGCCACAGAGAGTACAGGGAGAGCAGAGAGGGGAAAGTGAGACCACAGAGAGGACAGGGGGAGACGAGGGAGGAACAGCAAGAGAACAGACGGGAAATGGAGACCACAGAGAGGACAGGGAAGCAGAGAGGGGAAAGGGAGACCACAGAGAGGACAGGGAGAGCAGAGAGGGGAAAGGGAAACCACAGAGAAGACAGGGAGAGACATGAGAGGAACAGAAAAGAACAGAGGGTAAATGGTGACTTCAGGGAGGGCAGGGAGTGCAGAGAGGGGTAAGGGAGACCACAGAGATGACAGGGAGAGACGAGAGAGGAACAGCAACAGAACAGAGGGTAAATGGAGACCACAGAGAGGACAGGGAGAGACGTGAGAGGATCAGCAACAGAATAGAGGGGAAATGGAGACCACAGAGAGAACAGGAAGAGCAGAGAGGGGAAAGGGAGACAACAGATAGGACAGGGAGAGACGAGAGAGGAACGGCAACAGGACAGAATGGAAATGGAGACCACAGAGAGGACAGGGAGAGCAGAGAGGGGAAAGGGAGACCACAGAGAGAACAGGGAGAGACGAGAGAGGAATAGCAACAGTACAGAGGGGAAATGGAGACCACAGAGAGGACAGGGAGAGCAGAGAGGGGAAAGGGAGACCACAGAGAGGACAGGGAGAGACGTGAGAGGAACAGCAACAGAACAGAGGGGAAATAGAGACCACAGAGAGGACAGGGAGAGCAGAGAGGGGAAAGGGAGACCAGGATAGGACAGGGAGAGCGGAGAGGGGAAACGGAGACCACAGAGAGGACAGGGAGGGACGAGAGAGGAACAGCAACAGAACAGAGGGGAAATAGTGACCTCAGAGAGGACAAGGAGAGCAGACAGGGGAAGGGAGACCACAGTGAGGACAGGGAGAGCAGAGAGGGGAAAGGGAGAGCACAGTGAGGACAGGGAGAGACGAGAGAGGAACAGCAAGAAAACAGACGGGAAATCGAGACCACAGAGAAGACAGGGAGAGCTGTGAGGGGAGAGGGAGATCACAGAGAGGACAGGGAGAGAGGAGAGAGGAAAGCAACAGAACAGAGGGGAAATGGAGACCACAGAGAGGACAGGGAAAGCAGTGAGGGGAAAGGGAGACCACAGAGAGGACAGGGAGAGACGACAGAGGAACAGCAACAGAACAGAGGGGAAATGAAGACCACAGAGAGGACAGGGAGAGACGTGAGAGGAACAGCAACAGAACAGAGGGGTAATGGAGACAACAGAGAGGAGAGGAAGAGCAGAGAGGTGAAAGGGAGACCACACAGAGGACAGGGAGAGCAGAGAGGGGAAAGGGAGACCACAGAGAGGACAGGGAGAGACGAGAGAGGAACAGTAACAGAACATAGGGGAAATGGAGACCACAGAGAGGACAGGGAGAGCAGAGAGGGGAAATGGAGACCACAGAGAGGACAGGGAGAGACGAGAGAGGAACAGTAACAGAACAGAGGGAAATGGAGAACACAGAGAGGACAGGGAGAGCAGAGAGGGGAAAAGGAGACCACAGAGAGAACAGGGAGAGTAGAGAGGGGAAAGGGAGGCCACAGAGAGGACAGGGAGAGATGTGAGAGGATCAGCAACACAACAGAGGGGAAATGGAGACATCAGAGAGGACAGGGAGAGCAGAGAGGGAAAAGGGAGACCACAGAGAGGACAGGGAGAGTAGAGAGAGGAACAGCAACAGAACAGAGGGGAAATGGAGACCACAGGGAGGACAGGGAGAGACGAGAGTGGAACAGCAACAGAACAGACGGGAAATGGAGACCACAGAGAGGACAGGGAGAGCAGAGAGGGGAAAGGGGGACCACAGAGAGGACAGGGAGAGACGAGAGAGAAAGAGCAACAGAACAGAGGGGAAATGGAGACCACAGAGAGGACAGGGAGAGCAGAGAGGGGAAAAGGAGACCACAGAGAGAACAGGGAGAGTAGAGAGGGGAAATGGAGGCCACAGAGAGGACAGGGAGAGATGTGAGAGGATCAGCAACACAACAGAGGGGAAATGGAGACCACAGAGAGGACAGGGAGAGCAGAGAGGGGAAAGGGAGACCCCAAAGAGAGGACAGGGAGAGACGAGAGTGGATCAGCAACAGAACAGAGGGGAAATGGAGACCACAGAGAGGACAGGGAGAGCAGACAGAGGAAAGGGAGACCACAGATACGACAGGGAGAGATGTGAGAGGATCAGCAACACAACAGAGGGGAAATGGAGACCACAGAGAGCAGAGAGGGGAAAGGGAGACCACAGAGAGGACAGGGACAGACGAGAGAGGATGAGCAACAGAACAAAGGGGAAATGGAGACCACAGAGGGGACAGGGAGAGCAGAGAGGGGAAAGGGAGACCAGAGAGAGGACAGGGAGAGTAGAGAGGGGAAAGGGAGACCACAGAGAGGACAGGGAGAGACGTGAGAGGAACAGGGAGAGCACGGAAGGGAGAGGGAGAGCACAGGAGGGAATGGGAGAACTCAGAGAGGACAGCCGGAGACGAGAGTGGAATACGAAGAGAACAGAAGGGACAGGGATAGGAGAGAAGGAAAGGGAGCCAACAGAGAGGACAGGAAGAGACGATAGAGAAACTGGAAGAGAACAAAGGGACAGGGAGAGCACAGAGGGGAAAGGGAGACCACAGAGATGACAGAGGAACAGGAAGAGAACAGAGTGGACAGAGAGAGGAGAGAAGGCAAAGGGAGACCACAGAGAGGACAGGAGAGACGAGATATTAAGAGGAAGACAACAGAAGTGACAACGAGAGCAGAGAGGGGAAAGGGAGACGATAGAGTGGACACGGAGAAAAGAGAGAGGAACAGGGAGAGACGTGAGAAGAACAGGAAGAGAACCGAGGGGTGAGGGAGAGCAGAGAGGGGAAGGGAGACCACAGAGAGGACAGGGAGAGACGAGAGAGGAACAGGGAGAGAACTGAAGGGACAGGGAGAGCACAGAGGTGAAACGGAGACCAGATATAGGACATGGAGAGACTTGAGAGGAACAGGAAAGGAACAGAAGGGAAAGGGAGACTACAGAGAGGACAGGGAGAGACGAGAGAGGAACAGGATGAGAATAGAGGGGACAGGGAGAGCAGAGAGGGGAAAGAGAAGCTACAGAGAGGACAGGGAGAGAGCAGAAAGGAACAGGATGGCACAGAATGGAGAGGGAGAGCACAGAGGGGAAAGGGAGACCACAGAGAGGACAGGTAGTACGAGAGGGGAACAGGAAGAGAACAGAGGGGACAGGGAGAGCAGAGAGGGGAAAGGGAGACCACATAGAGAACAGGGAGAGACGAGAGAGTAACACGAAGAGATCACAGGGGACAGAGAGCAGATAGGCGAAAGGGAGAACACAGAGATGACTGGGAGAGACGAGAGAGAAGTACGAAGAGATCAGAAGTGACAGGGAGAGCAAAGAAAGGAAAGAGACCACAGAGAGGATTGGGGGTGACGAGAAAGTAACAGAAAGAGAAGGGAGTGGACAGGGAGAGCAGAGAGTGGAAAGGGATATTCCAGAGAGGACAGGGAGAGACGAGATAGGAATGGATGAGAACAGAGGGGACGGAGAGAGGAGAGAGGGGAGAGAGAGAGACCAAAGAGTGGAGAGGGAGAGACAAGAGAGGAACAGGGAGAGCACATTGAGGAAAGGGAGAACACAGAGAGGACAGGGAAAGACGAGAGAGGAACAGGAAGAGAAGAGAGGGGTCAGAGAGAGCAGAGACGGCATATGCAGACTACAGAGAGGATAGGTAGATACGAGAGAGGAACAGCGAGAGCACAGAGGGGTCAGGGAGAGCACAGAGGGGAAGGGGAGAGCAGAGAGAGGACAGGGAGAGACGAGAGAGGAACATGGAGACCACTGAAGGGACAGGGAAGGGGAGACCACAGAGAAGACAGGGAGAGCAGAGAGGGGAAAGGGAGACTACAGAGAGGACAGGGAGAGATGAGAGTGGAACAGGTAGAGAACAGACGGACAGGGAGAGCAGAGAAAGGAAAATGAGTCTACAGAGAGGACAGGGAGTGACGAGAGAGGACCAGGAAGAGATCTGAGGGGACAGGGAGAGCACAGAGGGGAAAGGGAGACTACAGGGAGGACAGGGAGAGACGAGAGAGGAACAGGAAAAGAACAGACGGGACAGAGAGAGCAGAGAGGGGAAAGGGAGACCACAGACAGGACGGGGAGAGACGAGAGAGGAACAGGGAGAGCACAGAATGGAAATGGAGAGCACAGGGGGGAAAGGGAGAACACAGAGAGCACAGCCAGACGCGAGAGTGGAATAGGAAGAGAACAGGGGGGACAGGGAGAGCAGAGAGGGAAAGGGAGCGAACAGAGAGGACAGGAAAAGACGAGAGAGGAACAGGAAGAGAACATAGGGGACAGGGAGAGCACAGAGGGGACAGGGAGAGACGAGAGAGGAACAGGAAGAGAACAGACTGGACAGAGAGAGGAGAGAGGGGAAGGGGAGACCACAGAGAGGACAGGAAAGACGAGATAGGAACAGAAAGACAACAGAAGGGACAGCGAGAGCAGAGAGGGGAAAGGGAGACCACAGAGTGGACAGGGAGAAAAGAGAGAGCAACAGGAAGAGAGGAGAGGGGACCGGGAGAGCAGAGAGGGGAAAGGGAGACCGCAGAGAGAACAGAGAGAGACGTGAGAGGAACAGGAAGAGAACCGAGGGGACAGGGAGAGCAGACAGGGTAAAGGGAGACCCCAGAGAGGACAGAGAGAGGCGAGAGAGGAACAGGGAGAGAACTGAAGGGACAGGGAGACCACAGAGAGGACACGGAGAGACGAGAGAGGAACAGGGACAGCACAGGAGGGACAGGGTGAGCACAGGGGGGAAAGGGATAGCACAGAGAGGACTGGGAGAGACGAGAGAGAAGCAGGAATAGAGCAGAGGGGAAAAGGGGGCCACAGAGAGGACAGGGAGAGACGAGAAAGAAACAGGAAGAGAAAAGAGGGGAAAGGGAGACGAGAGAGAGGAAAGGGAGAATACAGGTAAGACGGGGAGAGACGAGGTAGGAACAGGGAGAGCACAGAAGGGACAGGGAGAGCACAGAGGGGGAAAGGGAGAGCACAGAGAGGACAGGGAGAGACGAGAGAGCAACAGGAAGAGATCAGAGGGGACAGGGAGAGCAGAGATGGGAAAGGGAAACTACAGAGAGGACAGAGAGAAACGAGGAAGGAACAAGGAGAGCATAGAAGTGACAAGGAGACTAGAGAGGGGAAGGGGAGACGACAGAGAGGACAGGGAGAAGCGAGAGAAGAAGAGGGACAGCATAGAAGGGACAGGGAGAGCACAGAAGGGACAGGGAGAGCAGAGAGGGGAAAGACAGACCACAAAGAGGACAGGGAGAGACGAGGGAGGAATACGAAGAGAGGAGAGGGGACGAAGAGAGCACAGAAGGGGAAAGGGAGACCTCAGAGAGGACAGGGTAAGACGAGAGAGGAACAGGAATAGAAGAGATGGGACAGGTAGAGCAGAGAGGGGAGAGGGAGACTACAGAGAGGGCAGGGAGAGAGGATGGAGAAACAGGGAGGGGATAGAAGGGACAGGGAGAGCAGAGAGGGGAAAGGGAGAGTACAGTGAGTATAGGGAGAGACGAGGGGTTAACAGGGAGAGCACAGAAGGGACAGGGAGAGGAGAAAGGGGAAAGGGAAGCAACTGAGATGACAGGGAGAAACGAGAGAGGAACAGGGAGCGCACAGACGGGACAGGAAAAGCAGAGATGGGAAAGGGAGACCACAGAGAGGACAGAGAGAGACGAGAGAGGAACAGAAGAGAACAGAGGGGACAGGGAGAGCAGAGAGGGGAAAGGGAGACTACAGGGAGGACAGGGAGAGACGACAGAGGGTCAGGGAGAGCACAGAAGGTACAGGGAGAGCATAGAGGTGAAAGGGAGACCACAGAGAGGACAGGGAGAGACGAGAGAGGAACAGGAAGAGAACAGAGGAGACAGGGAGAGACGAGAGGGGAAGAGGACGAGAACAGAGGAGACATTGAGGGCAGAGAAGGGAATGGGTGACCACAGAGAAAGCATGGAGAGAAGAGAATGGAACAGGAAGGGAACAGAGGGTACACGGAGAGCACAGAGGGGAATGGGAGATACGAGAGAGGAACTGGAAGAGGACAGAGGGGACAATAACAGCAGAGAGGGGAAAGGGAGACCACAGAGAGGACATGGAGAGACGAGAGAAGAACACGAAGAGAACAGAGGGGACAGGGAGAGCACAGACGTGAAAGGGAGACCACGGAGAGGACAGGGAGGGACGAGAGAGGAACAGGGAGAGCACAGAGGGGTGGGAGAGCACAGAGGGGAAATGGAGACCACAGAGAGATCAGGGATAGACCAGAGAGGAATAGGAAGAGAACAGAGGGGATAAGGAGAGCAGAGGGGTGAGAGGGAGACCACAGAGAGATCAGGGATAGACCAGAGAGGAATAGGAAGAGAACAGAGGGGATAAGGAGAGCAGAGGGGTGAGAGGGAGACCACAGAGAGAACAGGGAGAGACGAGAAAAGAACAAGAAGAAAACAGAGGGGACAGGGAGAGCACAGAGGGGAAAGAGGGACCACAGAGAGGAGAGGGTGAGCACAGAGGTTAAAGGGAGAGCAGAGATGTGAAATGGAGACAACAGAGAGGGCAGGGAGAGACGAGAGAAAAACAGGAAGAGTAGAGATGGGACAGATCACACAGAGGACAGGGAGAGCAGAGAAGTGAAAGTGAGTTCACAGAGAGGAGAGGGAGAGACGAGAGAGGAACAGGAAGAGAACAGAGGGGACAGGGAGAGCAGAGAGGGTAAAGGGAAACTACAGAAAAGACAGGGAGAGACGAGAGAGGAACTGGAAGAGAACAGAGGGGACAGGGAGAGCAAAGAAGGAAAAGGGAGATCCGAGAGAGGACAGGGAAAAACGAGATAGGAACAGGAATAGAACAGAGGGGTGAGGGAGTGCACAGAGGGGAAAGGGAGACCACACAGAAGATAGGGAGAGACTAGAGTGGAACAGGAAGAAAACAGAGGGGAGCGGGAGTGCACAGAGGGGAAAGGGAGACCACAGAGAAGACAGGGAGAGACGAGAGAGAAACAGGGAGTGCACAGAGGGGACAGGGAGAGCACACAGGGTAAAGGGAGACCACAGAGAGGAGAGGAAGAGACGAGAGAGGAAAGGGAGGGCACAGAAGGGAGAGGGAGAGCATAGAGGGGAAAGGGAGACCAAGGAGAGGACAGGGAGTGACGAGAGAGGAACAGGGAGTGCACACAGGGGAAAGGGAGACCACAGAGAGGAAAGGGAGAGACGAGAGAGGAACAGGAAGAGAATAGAGGGGACAGGGAGAGCAGAGAGGGGAAAGGGAGACCACAGAGAGGATAGGGAGAGACGAGAGAGGAACAGGAAGAGAAGAGAGGAGAGAGGGAGTGCACAGAGGGGAAGGGGAGACCACAGAGAGGACAGGGAGAGACGAGAGGGGAACTGGAAGAGAACAGAGGGGAGGGGAATTGCAGAGGGGAGAGGGAGACTACAGAGAGGACAGGGAGAGACGAGAGAGAAACAGGGAGAGCACAGAGGGGACAGGGAGAGCACACAGGGTAAAGGGAGACCACAGAGAGGACAGGGTGAGAGGAGAGAAGAAAGGGAAGTCACAGAGGGGAGAGGGAGAGCATAGAGGGGAAATGGAGACCAAAGAGAGGACAGGGAGAGAGGAGAGAGGTACTGGAAGAGAACAGAGGGGGGGAGGGAGTGCACAGAGGGAAAGGGGAGACCACAGAGAGGACAGGGAGAGACGAGAGGGGAACAGGAAGAGAAAAGAGGGGAGAGGAAGTGCACAGAGGGGAGAGGGAGACCACAGAGAGCACAGGGAGAGACGAGAGAGAAACAGGGAGAGCACAGAGGGGACAGGGAGAGCACACAGGGTAAAGGGAGACCACAGAGAGGACAGGGGGAGACGAGAGAGGAAAGGGAGGGCACAGAGGGGAGAGGGAGAGCATAGAGGGGAAAGGGAGAGCAAAGAGAGGACATGGATTGAGGAGAGAGGAACTGGAGGAGAACAGAGGGGACAGGGACAGCACAGAGGGGAAAGGGAGACCACAGAGGACAGGGAGAGACGAGAGAGGAACAGGGAGAGCGGAGAGGGTCAGGGTGAGCACGGAGGGCTCAGCGAGGGTAGAGAGGGGTCTGATAGAGAACAGAGGTGTCAGGGAGAGCTCAGAGGTGTCAGAAAAATCAACGAGCGGTGAGAGAGGGAGAGAGAGAGAGAGAGAGAGAGAGTGAGTGAGTGGGAAGGTGGGAGGGAGGGAGGGAGGCAGGGAGGGAGGGAGGGAGGGAGGGATTGAAGGAACAGAGGAAACAGTAAGAGGAGAGAGGGGTAAGGGAAAGTAAAGGGGGGACAGGGAGAGCACAGATTAAAGAATGTGAGCACAGAGATTACAGGAGGATCACATAGGTGTCGTGAAAAGTAGAGAGAATTCTGGGAGTGCACAGGGGAGACAGTGAGAGCAAAGAGGGAAGAGGGAGAGGACAGAGGGTGAAGAGAACCCAGAGGGATAGACAGAGCGCAGATTCGACAGAGAGGGCATAGGAATAGCAATCTAATTTTAACTCTATTTTCTGATCCACGTTGACTCTACTTTCCGTGAGCTTTGTCGTATGTAATCCCATGTATAATTGCCCCTCTATTTTGTCTCAATTTTTTGCAATATTTCTCAATTATAGCAATAGTTTCTCCTCTAATCCTCCCTGTATTTTCTTTTGTATTTTATCTCTATCTATTGGTCCCCTATTCTCACTTTAATTTCTCCGTTTTACGTCGTTATTTCATTCCATTTTTTCCTCTAATCGCTACTGTTTTCTTTTCTGGTTTTATCTGTTTTATCCGTATATTTTTTACTGTTATTTCCAGTTTTTTCTCTTCTGTTTTGAACTTAATTTTCTGCTGTATTTTGTGGACTATTACTTCCTTTCTTTCCTCATCTATTTTATCCTGTATTTTCTCTGTATTTTCTCGTCTATTTTGTTCTTTATTTTGCCGTCAATTTGCCGCTCATTTTTTGTGTTGTGTTGTGTTGTGTCGCGTCGCTTTTTTCCCTTATATTTTTTTCTATATTGAGTCACTATTTTTCATCTATTTTGGTCGCTATTTTCTCGTATAATTTCGCTGTGTAATGAACTGTATTTGTCCTCTGTTATTCCTTATATTTTCCATCGTATTTTTTCCTCCATTTTCTATCAATAACCCTCTGATTTTTCGCTCTGTTACCTCTACATTCCATTTATTTTTTGTCTATTTTCTGCTTTATTGTTTTCTCTTTCTTTCCCTCATATCATGTTCTCTATTTTCTCCCATACTTCCCTCTTCATGTTCTTTTGCATTTTATCGTACTTTCCTTTCAATTTATTACTTTATTGTGCTCTCTTTTCCTTCCCATTTTCCTTCTATTTGGTTCTCTATTATCTGCTCTCTTGTGACTTCATTTCCTCTTCCATTTTCCCGTTTGTGTTCTCTATTGCCTCTGTTTTGACTTTATTTTGTCGTCTATTCTCCCGTATAATTTCGTGTGTCCTCTAATTTCTTCTCTATTTTGTCTTCTATTTTCCTCTCAGTTTCTCCCCGATTTTCTCTTCTATTCCTTCTGTTTTTTTTTCCTGTATTATCTCCTATATATTTTATTCTTTATGATCCTATCTTTTTTCTCCCATATTAGCTCTGTATTATCTTCTCTATTTTTCCCCTGTATTTTCAGCTCGATTTTCTCTTCCATTTCCAATCTATTTTCCCCTGTCTTTTTTCTCGTCTATTTTGTCCTCTATTATTCGTATATTTTCGTATGTGTTTTCTCCTCTTTTCACCTTTATTTTCGCTTCTATTATCCCTCTATTTTATTTTCTAATCCCCATTTTGTCTCTATTGTGTCTTGTATAATTTCCCTCTATTTTTCCTCCATTTTCTCGCGTATTATGTTCTCTATTGTCTCCTCTGTTATTTCTCGGAGAAAGTAGAAGGAAAGTAGAGGAAAAATAGAGAAGTGAGAAGGGTAGAAATAGAGGTAGAATAAAGGAAATATGTAGGGAAATTAGAGGAGGAAAATAGAGAAAACATAGAAGAGAAAGTAAAGGGCAGAGTGGGCAAAATGCAGGAGAAAATAGAGGAAAAAAAAGGGGGAAAAGTAGAGGATAAAATATAGGGTATAATTACAGCTTACAAATGGCTTTTAAGGAACCCGGAGGTTCATTACCGCCCTCACATAAGCCCCCCATCGGTCCCTAGCCTGTGCGAGATTAATCCCGCCTCTATCATCGTATCCCACTTCCCTCAAACCCGTTTTAATATTATCCTCACATGTTCGACATCCCCAAAGGTCTTTTCTCCTCCGATCTGTCAACTAACACACTATATGCATTTCTGGATTCGCCCATACGTGCTACATGCCCTGCCCATCTCAAACGCCTGGATTTTATGTTCCTAATTATGTCAGGTGAAGAATACAATGCGTGCAATTGTGCGTTGTGTGACTTTCTCAATTCTCCTGTAATTTCATCGCTCTTAGCCCCAAATGTTTTTCTGGAAACCTTATTCTCAAACACTCTTAATCTCTGTTCCTCTCTCAAAGTGAGAGTCCAAGTTTCCCAACCATACAATAGGGTATAATAGAGAAGATAAATGAGAAAATATAGGTATAATAGATGAGAAAATGGAGGGGATAATACAAGAGAAAACAGAAGGAATGATAGAGAAAATAGACGGGTAATAGAGAAGAAAATAGAGGGGATAATAGAGGAAAAATTAGAGGATAATAGTACATAGAGTATAGGGAAAGTAGGGAAGATGTTAAATGTTATGTTTTATTTAACGACGCTTGCAACTGCAGAGGTTATATCAGCGTCGCCGGATGTGCCGGAATTTTGTCCCGCAGGAGTTCTTTTACATGCTAGTAAATATACAGACATGAGCCTGTAGCATTAAGCACAATTAAATCCCATCGACCTGGCCCGGGATCGAACCCGCAACCTTGGGCATAGTAGGCCAGCGCTATACCAACTCGCCAACCAGGTAGTAGGGGAGAAGATAGAGGGAAAATAGAGGGAAAAGGAGGAGAAAATAGAGGGTTAATGGGGAGACAATTTAGGGCATAATAGAGGACAAAATAGAGGGTTAATAGAGAAAAGTAGAGGGGATAATAGAGCGAATAATAGGAGGATAATGGAAGGAAAATAGAAGAGGCAATGAAGGAGAAAATTGATGTGATAATAGAGGGAAAGTAGAGGAGAATATGGAAGGGAAAATGGAGAGGAACATTTTGGAAAATATAGTGGAGGAAATAGAGGGAAAATAGGGAATACAGGGACAATAGAGGAGAAAATACAGGGGAAAGTACCTAGTGGAGAAAATAGATCGAAATAGAGAGAAAAATGAAGGAGAAAATGGAGAGGAAAACGAGAGATAAAAGAATGGAAAATTGAGGGGAATAATGAAGGCAAAATAGAGGATATAATGGAGGAGAAAGTGGGATAATATAGGAAATATACAGGATAAAGTACAGGAGAAAATGTAAGGGAAAATAGATGTTAAAATAGAAGGGAAAATAGAGGGAAAAGAGAGAAGAAAGTAAATCAAAATGGAGTTGAAGTTCTTCGTTCGTTTCCTCGGGAGACGGCGTCTCGGCGAGGTTGGTGAGCAGTACTGCCAATCGAGCTATTTTGTCGTTGAATGTAATGATTTAAAACTGTTTTTGCCAACAAATTGTTTTCACTTGTATATTGCTTAAATGAAGATTTTTGCACATCCTGAAGTGCAGGAATAACGGCGTCTTTATTGATAATAAGGAATCTGACATCTTTCGTAGTACTGTTTAGTAATTTTGGTGTGACGTGTGTTGGCCATTCTGGTAGGCGACGATATGCAACACCAAAATGGCTGACTTTCGTGAGATGTATAATTTTGTTGCGTTGTGATTTTGGTATACAAAATGGACGTAAATATGCGTTATGAAATTAAGAAAACCAGGTGAGGATACTTTTAGGACTGTGAGAGTTACGAAATAATTAGATTTACTTAAGAAACTATCTTGAGTGTAATGCTTTTCAAGAATGAAGTTGGGCGTATGAGTAGAGGTCTACAATAGGTAATAATATGTATGGATATTTCTGGAGCAATGGGTTATAATTAATAGCTACGGCGGTATTGGTGAATGTAATTTCGCCGGTTATGTTAGAGTAAAGAGGAACGTAATGTATAATTACTGTATATGATGTGTAGATCTGTAGGATTTTTAGGTCCTTAAGTTGTAATTTTAGGTACCTAAAATAGTTTTCAAAAAAGGAAGTATGTTTGAAAGAACGCTAATACCTTTTATAAAGGATTTAAAATTATAAAAATAATACATTACCGGTATGTAATTCAATAAAACGTTCGTTCGTTCATTCATTTTTCTGCCTAAGGACAGGTCTTTCACTGCAAACCCAGCTTTCTCCAGTCTTTCCTATTTTCTGCCTTCCTCTTTGTTTCCTCATGTGATCTATATATCTTAATGTCGTCTATGATGTGACATCTTCTACCCTAAACTCTTCTCCTGTTCACCATTCCTTCCAGCGCATCCTTCAGGAGGCAGTTTCTTCTCAGCCAGTGACTGAACCAATTCTTTTTCCTTTTCCTGATCAATTTCAGCATAATTCTTTCTTCATCCACTCTTTCCATCAGAGCTTCATTTTTTATCCTGTCTGTGCACTTCACATGTTCCATTCTCCTCCATATTCACTTTTCAAATGCAAAAATGAAACGTTACTATAATTTATTCAGCAGAATGGAACGGGAAACACGTGCACACTTTTTTTTTTCTTTTCTATTTAACGTAGTTACCTACCTATATAGAACACAAGTTGTATGTTCTTAAAATAGGCTACTAAAAAGAATATATTTGTCTGTGTTTGTGGAACGCGCATCATCATGCTTACGAAAAGACACTTTTGAGTGCCAATAATCTACTTTGTGTGCACAAAGTTGGAATTTTGGAGTAAGAGGAAAAGGAAGATATCCGTGTTCTGAAATTTATCCCTAATACTTTTTCTAGATTTTGCAAAGAAAAACTGCACCTCTTGTCTGTTAACATTAGCTTGAAATCAGAAAAAAAATTAGGGTTCCACAGTTGTACCATACAATACAGCAGCAACAGTGCGAAGAGTTGATTTTTTTTTTTTTTTTTTCGGGCGTAGCACCGTGTAAAGTTTTTCACGAATATTATCCCTGTAGAGGACCAGGGGTCAAGTTAATATTTTTTCTTTTGCATGTTCAATTAAAGTGTTCGTTTAAGTGGATAGCAGTTAAGGGAAAGGGTCAATGTTGGGATCATTTTGATTTTGGTGTGATTGTGATTTGAATTTGATACTTGGCAAAATTGTCATATTGAGTAGTGTTGGGTTAATATGAGGTGGAAGTAAAAACAGGAATTACAAAATAGAGAATGAAATACTGCAGTTAAGATTGAAATGATATTATGTTGGAATTTGTTTACAGATTGTACATGGACCTGTGGAGAATGACTGCTTCTGCTTTTCCTGAGACCAACGAGGAGGACTGGTACGAAGATTTGAAGGACTTTGACGGGAAGGTTGTCCACTTAAGGTAGGATTATAAACTATTGGAATGAAATAGATGTATATAAATGAACATGTTTAGGTAAATATATTAATAATTTATTATGAAGAAAATGAGTGTGGGCAGTTTTGCCCGGTTTTCCTTTCCACTTTACCAATTATAGGTGTGTAATATAATCGTGGTAACTAAACGTACATTAGGAATTACGATGTTTTAAACATTGCCATGACAATATTAAAGAAATAAAGACATGAGCATTTGGGGATTGATATTCTTGGAGATATAGTACATTTAGTAGTAGCAATGCAGTTTGCATATCTTGTGTTTCATAGGTTGCTGAGATTTAAACGACTTGCAGCACTGGAAGAGGAGATGGGAGGCAACTGTGAAGCAAATTCCAGTCAGGATGCATGCATAAACTGGTAAACATGGATTACTAAGTAATGTCGATATTTAAACACAGTAATAATGTAGTCACAGAATGCAGTTACAAATTACAGTAACAATATGGGAATAAGAATGAAAATTTTGTGGATTTAGATTTCTGATGATGTGCATGTGCTGCTACTCCTGATTCAGTTTGCATATTTTGCTGTTTCATAAGTTTCCGAAAATGTAAGTGACTTGTAAAGAAATGTGATTGCAATGTGTCTTGTTTCAGATGCAGACTGTGAATGAACTGACACAGAAGAAGATGGTCATCGAGAGGCACTGTGGCTGGAGATGGGAGGCGGCAACTGTGGAGGAAATCCTAGTCAGGATACATGCATAAGCTGGTAAACATGGATTACTAACTAGTGTCGTTATTTAAACATAGTAATTAGAAGTAGTTATAAGTTCATTCCAACAACATGAGTAACCATTGTGAGCATGCACAGTGCAGAAAAGGTGTTCTAACAGTTTCCGAACCAGTTCTGAACTGGAAAAGTGTACTTCAGTCAGGCGTTCCAACAGACTTTCGACACGGATCTGGAATGATCAGAAGTAGTCGGCAGATTAATGCATATAGTGGTGAGTGCATGTCTCGCACATGTGCATACGCACACCAACGTCTCCTGGATATCGAAGAAAGACATGATCGATTGTTCACATCATTGAGGTTAAGATGGAAAGTGACAGTGCAGACAAATAATGAAAGTAGAGACTTAATTGAAATTTTCATCAAAAAGAAAGAGAATGAAAATTATTCAGGTATTGAAATAGTTAATTACATTTTCAACATGCAACTTTGTTTAAAAGTATAATAAATAAATTACATAAATGAATAATTAAAAAGAAAAACTACTTCTTTTCTTTTTAGATGAAAGCGTTACCAGCATGTGACATGGAATTAGCTGAATTCTTAGCTTCCATATTTTTTGTTATCTTTTTATAGAAAATTATGGAAATTCTATTTTCTGAAATTTGAATTAGCTGCGAAACAATAATAATTAAGCAGCTCATGCTCAGGCAAAGATGATCACAGTTATAGTATCTCTGGATGTAATACACTATGATCCAGAAAAGTGTTCCAACGTCATCCATTTCTGTTTCAATCCCGTAGCAGATACCCAACCAGCATATGCACATAAGATGATCCATGGTTCATACATGAACTGATATAGCCTATGAACTGCTTATTGGAACGAACCTTATAATACAGTCACAGAAAATAGTTAAGAATATAAATTCTGTCGGTTTAGGTTTCAGAAGATTTTCATATTCTATTATGGGTGCAATTTCCATATTTTGCTATTTCATAGATTGTGGGACATGTAAGTTACTTGTTGTTGTTTTCTAATGCCAGGCGTTTGACAATAAAGTCATTTGACCTCTTGCACTCCAATATTTTTCAAAGATATTATCATGGCCAGCCATTGAAGCACAGACTTTGAGGTGTTCCGAATCCATTTCTTGGTTTGAGTTGCACAATGGGCAGTTAGAGGACTGATATATTCCAATTCTATGCAGGTGTTTGGCCAAACAATCATGGCCTGTTGCCAATCTAAATGCAGGTACAGACGATTTTCGGTGGTAAATGGGGAATTAACTGTGGATTTTGATGCAGAGTGTTCCATTTTTTCCCTTGAGATTGTGTTATCAAATTTTGTTTGTTGAAGTCTAAGTACTATATGTAGATTTAAAAAAATCTTTTCACAGAGTAATACGTAGATTTAGTAACAGGTCTGTAAGTAGCAGTGCTGCCCTTCTTTGCTAAAGCATCCGCATTCTCTTTTCCCAGGATTCCACAATGGGATGGTATCCATTGGAATACAATTCTTTTATTGAGTGATATTAATTGAGAGAGCATTTTAGTTATTTCTGCTGTTTGAGATGAAGGTGTGTGTCTAGAGGCTATTGATAGAATAGCTGGTTTGGAGTCTGACAATATAACTGCATTCCTAAATTTATTGATGTGGCATAGAAGATTCCTGAGACTTTCACTTATTGCAATGATTTCTCCATCAAAACTTGTTGTTCCATATCCAAGTGATCTATAAAGTGAGAAGAGACAGTATGTGACACCTGCACCGGCACCTTGTTCTCTGGAGATCAAGGATTTGTCGGTGTATAAATGAAGCCAGTTTTGTGGAGGGTACCTAATATTAATTGTCTCTAAAGACAATTGTTTTAGTATTTCAGTGTTTACTTCTGATTTTAGTATTTCTTCTGTTAAATTCAGATTATATTCTAAAAAGAAGTGTGATTGTGGTGTGTCTTGTTGTAGGATGTTTTGGGGCAGTAGCAGACTGTGGAGGAGGTAATGAGGCAGCTCTGGGACAGAAGATGGGAGACAACTGTGGATGAAATATCGGCCAGTAAACGTGCACAAACTGGTAAAGATGGATTACTGACTAATGTCGATATTTAAACACAGTAAATTAGCAATGATAGTAATGCAGTGACAGTATATAGTAAAGAATTTAGTTTTAATGGATTGAGGTTTCTGAAGATTTGCATGTTGTATTATGAGTGCAATTTGCATATCTTACTATTTCACAGGTTACAGAGAATGTAAGCTACTTGTAAAGAAAAGTGATTGTGATGTGTCTTCTTCCAGGGTGTTTTGGGGCAGTTGTGGACTGAAGGCGGCTCTGGGAAAGATGGGGTATAGCTGTGGATCAAATACCAGTCAGGAAACCTGCATAAACTGGTAAGCATTAATTACTAACTAGTGTTAAAATCTCGTGCTTTGAAAGTTTTGGGTAGAACTTGGATCTGGAATATAGTTTCGTTTATTGTAGACAGAGTGTACTGGGTGAAAGGGGGTATGACTACATTAATTTTGAGGCGAGTCTCGGCCTTCCTATCTATCTAATCTTGCTAGTTGGAATACAAGACAATTAAATAATAAAATAACTCTGCCATGAATCGTTATGATCAGGATGGTAATCTGCGTGTCGAGGTAGTCAAGTGACAACACACACACTCACTATGTAAAACACAACTATTTATTTGAATAAGCAACCCAAAATAAATTCGTAGGACAGAAAATATCTTCTTCACAGAGTAACGTAAACCAAATCCAGCTAATTACCTTACATAGGTAGGTACTTCCCCACTCTGGCATCCATCTTGTCATACAATCTTCACATAACCATCACTCAGTACACACATAGCTGTTACATATAAATTGGCCACCCCTCAAACGTCACACAACAATGGGTGCCTTCATTGTGAATTCCATACTCTTTAAATTCGTTCTACTGCAATAACTAAGTAAAAGATAAGCCAAAACCAAGTTACTGAACTGATTGTATATTGTGGTAGGCTTTTAGTTATATCACAGCTAGAAAAACGATGCTCTGAAATAAAAATACCGACCAGTATTTGACCAGAGTTGACTGAACGCTAGCCAGTCAGGAAAATGAATGCAGTTCACGATAATAAGTACATCCCAAAACTCGTCGTTAAATTCCACACGAATATCTTCTGCAAAGCACTCGCAGGTTGCCCCAACACCGTGGACTATGCACCTTCTAGTAGACTTATCGAACCCAGTTCGATCCCCAGCCTACGTAGGAGCTCGTGCCTATCACACACACGTCCTACCTCCAAGCCATCCCTCTAGTGTACTCACGTACTCTCTGCAACCTCTGCGATACATTCGCAGGTTCCCACAACACCATGGACTACGTAGCTACTAGTAGACTTATCGAACCCAGTTCGATCCCCGGCCTACATAGGAGCTCGTGCCTATATCCTCAACTGCTGGCACACATCCGACCTGAATGAGTCCATCCACCAGACTGACGCTACAATCGAAATGAAACTCGCTTCACAGACCAAATATAAACTCACGCCACCGTCTTAACCAATCAGCAAGCGCTATTATAAAATAATAACTGCTCCCTCGATAAAATAATAACTGCTCCCCTGGTTTCAACTCATCACAGGTTATAGGAACAGAACCAGATCATACGGAAAAAACAGAAAGCTGAGAGGAAGAAGCCATCTACGAGAAGAAAGAAGAACTAGATCAGAAAGGAAAAACCTACAAGCCATCTATGAAGAGTTAGAATAATTAAAACTAACAGAGAAAAGTATAAAGATAGAAAAATGTAAAAGAAATAGAAAGGAAAAGAAAGGTGTGCCGAAATATAAACGGCACAATTTGAAGAACAGAATCTTTAGGTTGTAAGGAAAAAGTGAAAAGTAATTTTGATATTTGTATTTTATTTATTTTTTTGGGTTATTTTACGACCCTGTATCAACATCTAGGTTATTTAGTGTCTGAATGAAATGAAGGTGATAATGCCAGTGAAATGAGTCTGGAGTCCAGCACCGAAAGTTACCCAGCATTTGCTCGTATTGGGTTGAGGGAAAACCCTGGAAAAAACCTCAACCAGGTAACTTGTCCTGACTGGGATTCGAACCTGGGCCACCTGGTTTCGCGGCCAGACGCGCTGACCTTTACTCCACAGGTGTGGACTTTTGGTATTTGAATAATGGCTTAGGCAAAAGAAATAATTTCTGTGTAAAGTTTGAATGCCATTTATGGTAAAACTGTTGAGTATTGAGGCAAGATATGAACGCGAAGAAGAACCTGAAAAATTATTGGTTTGTCATTTGTTCGATGAATACTTCATGTGTGTAAAAACGTACAAAATTTACTGATCAAAAACGCATTTACAGTGTGATGGAACTTGCAGGAACATTTTGCGTGACTGCACTTTAGGGTTGCTGGCAAGTGTATGCTGAAAGTATGATCATCATCATCACCATCATCATCCTTGCATGTATTGGGCCTAGTGGCCCATTATGGTCTCTTGCCAACGCTTGAACAGACTGCCCAAGGATCTCTTGCCCACAGGATGGTAATTTAAAATTTGGCGTGGAATTCTAGAATGAGGCATTCTGATGACATGTGATCTCCAGTTTTGTCTGTATTTCTGTAGGTATTCCGTAATCGGTTCAATCTGCAGTACTTTCATAATGTCAAACTTTCTAATGTGATCCATTCTTGTGTATCCCGCTGTACGACGCATAAATCTCATTTCTGCCGCCGTTAAACTTTGTGAATCAATATTACGAATCGTCCAAGCTTCACTACCAAAACAGAGTATAGGTCTGGCCAATGTGTTTTTGTACTAAGGTTGGTTTGAATATCTGATTAATTATCCCCATTGCTCTGTTGAATTTAATAATTTTCTCATTCAAATCCTTTTCTTCTTCATATGAAATTTGGTAACTGAGGTAACTAAAATTTTTGACTTGTTCGATGATCTTATTATTGATGCAAATTCTGAAAGTATGATTATGTTAATAAATAAGTATTGTCTTCTGTTATGCAGGTAATTGGATTGGATTTAAGAAATGTTAGAAATTGTAGAGTTCATTTAAAATCATAAAAGAAAATTTTACAGCTCATTAGTCATATTTTCAGTGCTGCCGAGGTTTTATAATTCGTCTGCTGACTTGAATACGTTTAGCTACTGTCAAACAGTGTTATGGTACAGTTAAAATCCATGTGCCTGCATATAATTGTAAAGGAAAACTGTTTTGAAGTTTACTTCGGCCTATTGCTAGAGCGTTTTAAGATTAGAGAGGGGTGTAAGAAATTAAGTTTCCCGGTATTCTTGAAATTGTTTCCACCTGAGTGTTAGGTGAAATAACAATAAAGTCGCTGAGGTAGAAAATTTATTTTCACCTCATTGAACTGCTGTTTAGTGAAATACTTTTATCAATGACCATAACGAAAAGCATGCCTTTGCTAAATACTTTTGCTTTTGTAAAGTAGGCTTTTATTCAACATTACTTTATTCCACCAGTGAGATAAAGACTTTACCTCATAGTTCATTAGTATTTTCCTAGTATCCGAGTACACACATATACTTTTCCATTCAACTATTACCAAGTCAGCCGTGCTATTACTCAAGAAGTTAATATATTAGTTACTAGATGTCAGTACCTGTACTTCTTTATTACCATTTCTTAAATATACATACACTCAATCTCCTTCTCTTTTCTCTATCTACTACATTGTAATTTGTGCATTGCTTCCATATCTAATACGTATTTTTTTTTTTTTAAATTTGTAATAACTTACCTTTTGGGAGGTGATGAGACTTGAACCTGCGAAGTTGGGTTTATAGGATTTTAGGATTTCATAACAACACGCGTTAGTCAACTGAGCTAAACAGATACGATGATTAACTACTTTTTAATATTCCTTTTAAGTTTACAGAAGTAAAATGTGAAATTATCTTAATCACATTAGTCCCGTGAATGCTTGTAAATAATCCCTGTAACTTAAAAAAGACGAAAATACACATTTAAAATGAAAAAAATATATATTAAAATTATATAATTAATTATAATTTGTTATTTATCTAAAGCCTTAGATACCATTCTTCACTAATCATGACGTCCTACATCATGACCTACCTAGTACACGTATCGATTCTAAAATCCATGCCATGATATGTGATTATATGAGGACTTATTTTCAACATATTTTCTTTTATGAAACATAATTTTTGTTATGGTCATGGATAAAATTATGTATGGTACTTATGAGTGTGATCTTTATTGCGCTTGTGTAATTTAAGCACTCGGCTGACGCCGATGCGTTATTGCCTCGTGAAAATAGATATTTGTGTAATGGCTTTGAATTGTTGTGCTGCTGGTAATGATGAAATGAAATAAATGAGGAAATATTGTGTTTGGCGTCTGTACTACAATACGGGAAATGGAAGTGTCCTGAAGTTTTTGTTGGGACACCGGGACAATTGTGTGAAAACAGGGAATGTCCCAGCAAAACTGGGTTGTCTGTTTAGCCTAATTTAATAGTACAAGTAATGAGGAAATAGAAAGAGGAATTGTAAAGTAAGATATGACATTTTGGATAACACTGTGAATTTCCCCTCCAGATGTTTTGTCTGCTGGCCAGGGGATGACCACAGCTTTTCCTGAGACTGATGAGCAAGTTTGTTAAGATGAAGTGAAGGATTTCAAGAGGATATCAAGAGTGAAGGATTTCAAGAGGACATCAGAAGGAGTAAAGGATTTCAAGAGGACAGCAGGAGTGAAGGATTTCAAGAGGACATCAGAAGGAGTAAAGGATTTCAAGAGGACATCAGGAGTGAAGGATTTCAAGAGGACATCAGAAGGAGTAAAGGATT
The DNA here is from genome assembly GCF_040183065.1 of Periplaneta americana. NCBI lineage: Eukaryota > Metazoa > Arthropoda > Insecta > Blattodea > Blattidae > Periplaneta > Periplaneta americana. Next base: position 31,709,389 of record NC_091124.1, on the reverse strand, counting down.
TCAAGAGGACATCAGGAGTGAAGGATTTCGAGAGGTATGTCCCCAGCTTAAAGTTGGAAAGAATTATAATGCACAGTATATTAGAACATTATATGCAGAGTGAACTGTAAGTAATGTCTATAATTATGGTTAAATAGCATTTGGTATATTTTGAATATGATATATGTTATATTTATTTCTACAACTCATATTTGGTAATGGGTCGCTACCACATCTCTGTATTCGTGCTCCCCATTACCTTCTAATTACAATAACACATACAAACTTTCACTGACGTGTGCTGCCATCTTATTTTACCTTTGTTACCTCTATTACTATAATACATACTCTCAATTTGCTTTCTAACCTCTCACCTTAAAATTTTTTCTTCTTTCTAATGAACACCTCACCACTTTTATTGTTTACTTATATTGAAGTACTTCCTATCGTCTAAAATTTCCCTAATTTTGAACTAACTTTTATTAACACTATTTAATCATACTCATTCACTTACCTCTCTAACTTACAATCAGTTCTACCTCTCCTCACTTCTGTCAACATTCTTATCCCCTATTCCTCCCTTAGACACTGAACCACTCTTCGTTGCCAAAGCCCGGCATTAGATAACAACAAGAACACTGAATCACATGTTTATTCTGTTTAATTGTTCCATTACACCCCCATAAATTTTCCGTTTTGCACTATTTTTGTAAGTCAACTCAACCTTCATTTGTAAACTTACATTAAAATACTTGCTGTCTTCCTATCATTTCAATTTCTCTGATTGTACGCTAACTTAGTCGACACTCTATTAGTAACATTTCACTCCCAATTACTATTAACAAACACTTCTAATTTTCTCTAGTCAATTCCTTTATTAACTATTGTTTCTCTGGACACTAATTCACTTATTCGTTCATATATTCTTCCTCCGATTATTTCGATAGTTACTCTTACTCCTTGAACACTCACTTAATTGTTTCTATGTCTTTTGCCACACTTTTATCACTCCACCCCCCTTAAGCACCAACTTCGTAGACTGTAGTTCTGCGGTTCCTTATTTCCTTCCTTTCCCTCGCAAGTAGATGGACTACCCAAATCTTCTTTACTTCCCCTCTTTGTCAGCTCCGGACGTCTTGCTTGTTTCTTCTTAACCACCTTCTTGATCTGTTTTCTATGACCTACTCTTCCCGCTGTCAGCTGATTCGTCATCTTATCCCTTCCGCTATTGTCAGCAGTCCTCAGAAACTGTAGCTTGCATGGTGACGATGGTATATTTTGAATAGTTTTCCAGAAAAATGTGCATTTTAAAATGCATGAATTGTGAGAAGTTGCAATGCTGCACTCTACAACCAGCTGGGAGTAACACATTAAGTTGTGTTCCTCTGAATAAATCCTTCCACCTGAGTTCTTGAAGGCCAATGCCATCATGCTACATACATAGCATTTAAACTTGTAAGAAAAAATTGAGATGGTATACCGTTAAATTTTTTTCTTTAAACTGTTAGAGTCGACGGCAATTCAGAAGGCGGTTGTCTGTTAGCGTTTGCGTCGAGACAGATAGAGAGAGCAAGGCAGCGTACAACATGGTCACATCATACTTCATGCATGTGCAATACAAATAGTGCAGGAGAGAATTTAAATTATCAAAAGATAATAGTGACCTTAGCCGTTGATTACTGTAAGCATGACACCTAACAAACCCTCTTTCCTTCACTAACAATATTCTTTGCACGGTTCTCAATCCCACACCACATGCTTCTGCAGTCGTTTCTTGCGCGTTGGCAACGTTGCTGCCATCATCAGGATGGCCGGCAGTGTTCTGCTCGTTAACATTTTTATAATAATTATACACCTTAAACACTATTTTCCGCGCCTGCTTGTGTAATACTTGTGTTTTTACAGTCTCTTCTTCCATTTATTTACCTTACATACACATAGTAAATGTTAGTTTTACTTATTCAATGTATTGAAACACTCGCACGTGAACAAATGAACTTGGGAAGTGCTTGTTACAGACTGATTCTGATTGGTTCTACTGTACAAGCTTGTGACATCACATACCAGAAATGCTACAGCGCATATAGAAGCTAACCGCCTTCCGAAATGCTGTCTAGTTTAGATGATAGAGAATGAACAGTGCTTTTTTTCAAGTTAAAATCTTGAACAATTTAAAATAAACTTTTGAACCTCCTTCTTCTTCATCATTATCATCATCATCATCAGTTAGCGCTACAACCCGGGGTGGGTTTTGGCCTCCGTAACAACAGCCTTCCATCTTGCTCTGTCCTTTACCATGTTAGTCCATCCTCTCACTCCATAATTTCAAGATGTTTGGATTCCCCATCCATCCATCCATCCATCCATCCATCCATCCATCCACTTTAACTTTGATCTCCTCCTGTTATATAGTCTACCCTTTAACATTTTAATAGGAGTGCGTGTTTCAGGCATCCTGTTTACATGTCCTAGCCATCTCAGTCTTTGAGCTTTCATAAGTTTTACAATTTACATTTCAAATGAATACATATGTATAGATACCCGAAATGAGCATATGCTCGTGCTCGGGTACAGTCCAGTAGAGGCTGTTGTTTCAGTTTCTCAACAATATAGATTTTATTGGTGTGGGGATGTTAGTCCCGCGACCAAACCTCCAACGTGGAGGGCCAGGGACTCTTCTGCCAGGGTTACCATACCTTAGCCGAGAGGTCCCTGTTTTAAGGCGCAGGGAAGCTGCCTTCACCCACTGTCTTACGAGATAGGATTTGCTGGTTATGTAGTCAGCTAAGCCAACAACTCAGGCATTTCCTGCCATTTAATGATTACACCTACTCGACATTGGTGCAACCTACAGGGCCCTTAACCAGCCATTCACCCTCCTCCTTTATCCGGGCTTGGGACCGGCGCTGTAGACCAACTGCTCTACAGTGGCGGAGTTACTTTTGAACCTTATTTTAATTAAATATTGAGAGAACACAGGCAATAGGTATGCTTTCTTCAAACTAAATGGATAAGATTAAGAAATGTGTCTATATTCTAGAGATCGCGAACAATAATGAACCATATTTGACGTTATGAAAAGGAAATTTTAAAACATTTAGGAAAAAACAAAGTTGTAAGTTCCATCAATTATACACGATCCAACATTCACCCTTTTGTCATCATTTCAGTCGCACACAATGCACAAACTGCATACTTCTGCATTGTCTATCGGTCTTTGTGTTCAGTCAACAGTATCAGTCTCCTGTAACAACGTCAGAATAAATAATCCCACTCTCACTTCTCCGATCTTCACTTGTCATCGTATGTTTCTAGGACGTCAGCCAAGTGTTCAGTGTCTCGTGGCTTCTTGTGCTGGTTTGGTTTCTTATGCTTGTGGATGTTTGATATAAAATATTTTTTTTGTTTGTCGAAAAGGAAGCACAAAGGAGCAAAATTGTATTACAGTTTTTTGTTTTAAACAATTGAAAGAATAAGGTCTTGAAATTAATGACATTACTTGAGGTTCACCCTGTAGATGTAAGAGCACCTATAGTCGACAGGACACCTATAGTTGACATCAATTTTTTTAATGAATTTGTGTTTTCCCTAAGGTTAACAGCTATATCAACTTCAGTTCTCAACTTAACATTACATTTTATAACTAGTTTAAACATGCTTCGCACTTTGTGCATGAATATCAAAATTTGTTTGTTGTACAAGTGTTAGAACCTATAGCTGACATGGGCTGTCAACCTGTACTCAATGTTTCAGCTTTAGGAGACAATATTGAAGAACCATTTTTTAGACAAAAATGGCTCCTGAAGAAATTCAACAATATTCCCATCAAGCAACAGATAAAGCACGTGTGTCAGAGAACCATATAGTCTGGTTTGATGGACAAATTAAAAACTTTACAGGAAAATAATGGAGCCTGTTCCATAGAGGATTCTCTGGAAGAAAGTAAAGACCCTACAGCTACAACAAAACATAGCAATAGATAGGAACGTATTAGAGCTATAACCTCAAACAGAAGCACCTAAACCCACGATACCACAGTCAGTTGAAACAAAACCACATATGCCCATGATACCAGTCAGTTGAACCAGAACCACTTATGTCCATGACAACACAACCAGTTGAACCAGAACCACCTATGCCCATGACACCACAGTCAGTTGAACCAGAACCACCTATGTCCATGACACCACAACCAGTTGAACCAGAACCACTTATGTCCATGACACCACAACCAGTTGAACCAGAACCACCTATGTCCATGACACCACAACCAGTTGAACCAGAACCACCTATGTCCATGACACCACAACCAGTTGAACCAGAACCACTTATGTCCATGACACCACAACCAGTTGAACCAGAACCACCTATGCCCATGACACCACAACCAGTTGAACCAGAACCACCTATGTCCATGACACCACAACCAGTTGAACCAGAACCACCTATGTCCATGACACCACAACCAGTTGAACCAGAACCACTTATGTCCATGACACCACAACCAGTTGAACCAGAACCACCTATGCCCATGACACCACAGTCAGTTGAACCAGAACCACCTATGTCCATGACACCACAACCAGTTGAACCAGAACCACCTATGTCCATGACACCACAACCAGTTGAACCAGAACCACCTATGTCCATGACACCACAACCAGTTGAACCAGAACCACCTATGCCCATGACACCACAGTCAGTTGAACCAGAACCACCTATGTCCATGACACCACAACCAGTTGAACCAGAACCACTTATGTCCATGACACCACAACCAGTTGAACCAGAACCACCTATGCCCATGACACCACAGTCAGTTGAACCAGAACCACCTATGTCCATGACACCACAACCAGTTGAACCAGAACCACCTATGTCCATGACACCACAACCAGTTGAACCAGAACCACCTATGTCCATGACACCACAACCAGTTGAACCAGAACCACCTATGCCCATGACACCAGTCAGTTGAACCAGAACCACCTATGTCCATGACACCACAACCAGTTGAACCAGAACCACTTATGTCCATGACACCACAACCAGTTGAACCAGAACCACCTATGCCCATGACACCACAGTCAGTTGAACCAGAACCACCTATGTCCATGACACCACAACCAGTTGAACCAGAACCACTTATGTCCATGACACCACAACCAGTTGAACCAGAACCACCTATGCCCATGACACCACAGTCAGTTGAACCAGAACCACCTATGTCCATGACACCACAACCAGTTGAACCAGAACCACTTATGTCCATGACACCACAACCAGTTGAACCAGAACCACCTATGCCCATGACACCACAGTCAGTTGAACCAGAACCACCTATGTCCATGACACCACAACCAGTTGAACCAGAACCACCCATGTCCACAACACCACAACCAGTTCAACTATTAGAACCTCCTTCACTGTTGAAAAGGACTTAATTTTTTTAAAGAAAAGTCCTCGAAAGAAAGAGAAAGAATTCCTGCTGTAATTACCTCATGACAAACATTGGAATATCTTAAAAAAAAAAAAAAATAATGAAGATACTAAGAAGAAACTAGAGAAAGAGAAGAATGGAAGAGAGCAAGGGAAGAAAAAGAGAGAAATGTCAGATAGAGAAAGTTGAGCTGAAAGTGCAGTTTCATTGATGAATACTTATGGCTGAATGGTGTGAGGAGGATTCTGATGAGGTGATGATAGAAAGTCTTCAGGAAGTGAATGTTAAAGAAGGGAATTTCATAATTTATGAATTTTCGGGGGGGGGGGGGAAGAGAAATACATGCAGATATACTTAGTTGTTTATTGTTCAAATAAAAGTAATGGGTTTGAAAAGTGTTGATGCAAGTAAAACAGAATTTGAGGGGTGATGAAAATGACATTTCTTGCATATATTTTAATCAAATAATTGGGTATGTGGAGGCTCCAGAGCGGACTGTAAGGGGGGAATGGAAAAGATATGTGTTCAAAAAGCAACTGAATGTCAAGGAGAAATAAGTGGATGTTTCTTTGTATTAAATTTAAATTGTTTTAAAGTAATAGCAATAATACAATAAAAACTTAATAACATATAAAGGTGTTTTATTTCATCTCACTGATATAATTTGTTGAGGGTATAAAAAAATGTGTCAACCATAGGTGCATGTGAAGAGGTTATTGCTAATTTGTTTTTAATAGAAATATTCACAGTGTGACTAATAACACATATGTAGGTTAAAGTAGGAATTTGCAGGTGTCAGAATATATTTGTTTAAAAATTATTTGTTATGGTAAAGTTCAGTCGGAAGATTGAAAAAAAAAAAAAAAAAAAAAACAGTATGTTTCCTTAATATGTCGACTACTAGTGCTCTTACCTTATAGGTGAAATAGTAGAGACAAAGTAGATACATATTGATACTGGTGATTCTTTTGAAAGGAATTTGTTGTAACCATGTTTATATGTGTGCAAAGTGTGAGATCGGTGCATTTTCTACTTATGCCAGCTGATTGCAGTGAGGTTTGCTGTATATGTAGATTTGATTTACAAAAAGTGCGAGAATTAATTGAAATATACAGGATGAGTCATTAAGTGTGGTAGTGCTTTGGGAGGCAGTGGTATAGGTAATTTTGAGCAAACAAACAACTTCTGCACCTATCATTACAAAACCTAATGAATATGCCACATATCCTTTGACAATATTCTTCTTTTGTGCATGAGTGCTGCTTTTGATACATTTTTGCCAATACTGTAGTTAATAATATTTCATTTTCCTTACGATTCTGCTTCTCTTCTCTGCTCTGTTCTCTTCTCTTCTCTGTTCTGTTCTCTCTTCTCTTCTCTCTTCTGTTCTCTCTTCTCTCTTCTCTGTTCTGTTCTCTCTTCTCTTCTCTCTTCTGTTCTCTCTTCTCTGTTCTGTTCTCTCTTCTCTCTGTTCTGTTCTCTTGTGTCATCTCTGTTCTCTTCTCTTCTCTCTGTTCTGTTCTCTTGTGTCATCTCTGGTCTCTTCTCTTCTCTCTGTTCTGTTCTCTTGTGTCATCTCTGTTCTCTTCTCTTCTCTCTGTTCTGTTCTCTTGTGTCATCTCTGTTCTGTTCTCTTCTCTCTTCTGTTCTCTTGTGTCATCTCTGTTCTGTTCTCTTTTGTCATCTCTGTTCTGTTCTCTTGTGTCATCTCTGTTCTGTTCTCTTCTCTCTTCTCTTTGTTCTGTTCTCTTGTGTCTTCTCTGTTCTCTCTGTTCTGTTCTCTCTTCTCTTCTCTTCTCTTCTCTTCTCTTCTCTAATTGCTACCCTCTCTGTCAGCCACCACAGTATGTTATCATCCATTGCATTCTCGTCCTTTACTTCCTGTAAGTACATTGCCTCACCTTGTTTCTTCTTATGTTGTACACCTTTTTCATAAATTAAGTCCTTTTCACTCTCCCCTGATGGATCACAAGTTGTTGCACTCCTGGCACTGATGTTGTTTGTATCTGCATTACTTATTTGATGTTTTGCGCTTTGTTGATGCGTTCTTGAATCTCTTGTCTGTTCACTATCCTCAGTTGGCTCCAGCTGATCTATAGCTCTGTTCTTGCTTCCACTCTGATCGTTGGTATGACTATGAGGTATTAATAATGACTGAACTGCTGTTCTGAAATATTTTGCTCAAAATGAGGTGTACAACTGATTCCGAAAGTGTGGGTCAAACTTGGTGACTTAGTCTGTATTATACGAGTATATTAGTAGACTTGTTGAAACAGGTTTTTCTTCTTTGTTAAAAATATAGGAAATTGAGATTGCTATTGTTTTTAAAGTTGCAACTTTGCGAATAGAGGTTATGGTTCATGTTGAAAGTAATTTTGATAGAGCATTTGTAGTGGAAAATATGTTCTGTTGCTTTGATGGTGAACATTGTTAGGAACTGATAGCACGTAATAACAACACACAAATGAGAAATGAAATGGAATGCTATAAGAACATTCATTTGGTGTTGTGTTTCTTGAATTTGGATAAGTAAATACTTTTTTTTTAAAGAAAATATATTTTAATATTTGGAAATTTAGTCATATTTTTCTGCTGTTTAGTGATAATACAATGGAAGTAGGAGTAGAAACGTGTATCAGAGCTGCTCTTGTACAGATTTTGTCGAGAATGTAACTGTGCGTGTAATTGAAAACTTGAGCTGGCATAGTGTAGTGGAAAATGCAGCGGTTTGTGAAAGACATGAAATGAATTGTATTGTGTGCTTCTCCAGAGGCAGTGAATTTTGTTCAGTGTATAATGTTGGATTGTTTTTATGATTGTAAATGATTATTAGCAGTGTGATTTGTTGGCATTAATGATATGTGCGACATCTGTTGGAAAGTGAATGTAATCGTGGAAATGTCTTAGTGGAAGTTGAAAGTTGAGTGAAAAATATACTAGAATTTTTGCTTAATTGTTGTAAATTGACAATATTGCTTCATAATTACGATATTTTGAATGAAGCACGGGTTTCATAGAGAATTGAAGTTTACATGCAAATTTGTACATATTTCATTGTTGAACATTACATAATACAGTGTGATCTTTAAGTTGCCCCACATTAGATACGAGGAATGTAGTGGTAACCCTGGTTATATGTAGGCGTGTTAGCATTCAGTGGAATGAACCATTCACGAATGAGTACATAAGTCTCTTGGTATTGGGACAGTAGCAGACTGGTGGGAATGAATGAATGAATGAATATAGAGGAAACCGTAAAGAGAGAGAGAGAGAGAGAGAAAAGAAAATATGGTATTAATAAATAATCAATAAGATTCTGAAAATGTCCTTGATTCTGTTGAAGGCATCGACCTGGTTGGTGAGTTGGAATAGTGCTGGCCTTCTATGCCCAAGGTTGCGGGTTCGATCCCGGGCCAGGTGTGCTTAAATGCGACAGGCTCATGTCAGTAGATTTATTGGCATGTAAAAGAAGTCCTGCGAGACTAAATTCTGGCACATCCGGCAATGCTGATATAACCTCTGCAGTTGCGAGTGTGTTTAAATAAAACATAAGATTTAACATTTATGCTGAAAGCATAGATCCATACATTTAATTTTATTATTAAAGATGTTAATTAAAGTTTCTTTTGTCACAGAATTTTTATAATTTCTTATTGCCAATTTTAGGTCATGAATTATTTTAGGGTTGCCTTGATATAATGTCGACTTAGCAGCACCCCAAAAGAAATAATCGGGTGGAGTGAGATCAGGGGATCTCAGAGGCCATAGACATTGCGAAATTATCATCTCTCCAAAAAAATGTCTCCTAAGAAATCCATTGACGCATGAGATGTGCGAGCTGTAGCATTAACCTGTTGAAAAAACTGCAACCCATGTCACAATGGGGATGTTGAGATGGTATAAACTTCCTTGACCTTGGCCAAGTCTTAAGAGTATTACCAACTGCTTTTTGGGTGCTTAACTGCTATTCTACCTGCGGTATTGTGGTGGGACTAAACGATCACGCTGTATGTGTGGTGTGCGACAATGATGTGTGCATAATTTGGGGAATAGTGCAATAGAATGATAATTTGTCTTTCCTGCTTATGTAGAAGGCATTGTAGTCTCCTCGTTTGAGTTAAATAAGATTGAATTATGAGTTTATTTACTTAGTGATGGGAAGAATGTAATGTTGGTGTGAGTAATTATTTCTTAATTTGGGTGAGGATGCGAAATATGCACGAAATTGGTTGTTTGTGTTGTAGGAAATATTAACTGAAATGGAAGTATTTTCATGAGTGAGGTGATCATAAAGTAATTATAAAGAAATGACACTGCTAATGATTATTTATCATATTATTGTATTACACTATATCTGAGTTCATACTTTACTGTATATACTCACATTACAGACGCCAGTGGATAATGTATGCAGCCCAATTTGTGGCAGTAATATGTAGGGAGAGGGAATTTATTCATAATGTACAGATTGCTACATGTGGTATTATTGGATGCACTTGTCATGTGAAAATTGTGAAAGGAAAATTTGATCAGTTAGGATAGGTGAGTTTGGAAAGTTTATTTATTTTTTCTGTTGCAAGGAAAAATTACATAAATTGACAAAGATTGAATAATAGTATTGTAATACTTTTATATGAATATTTTTCAAAATTGAAAATAGCTTACCAATTTCACATTGAAGTACCTATTACAAATTGTTGTATAAATAAATTATAACTGGGTGACATCGTAAATAGTGAAATGTTTGAGGTTGGTGTGACCAATTATGAAACAGGATAGAAGGGGGGGGGGGGGAGTGATAATGACAACTGTGATTAAAGTGTTAAGTGTAATTACAAAATATACAAGTTGAATGGCAGATTGCAAGGTGAAATGAGTTACAGTTGGAGAAGTTGTAGAATGAATCATGTTGAATATTACTGGAATGTGTGATGTGGAAATGAGATGTGATATGCTTCTTGATGCAAAGATTTTTGGGAAAAGTGCGTCTATAATGTGAGTAAATGTGATAATTTGTTATTGTGTTAAGCTAGATACACACACAACAATAAATTGTAACAATTAGGTACATACAATTATATGTAATGTGCGCTTACTGTCTGTATGGCATATCTATTTTTGTTGGTGATTTCTCATGATTGACATTGATGAAGATAGGAGTTTTAGGTATAGTTGGTTGTTCTTGTTGGATGTACCGGTACACCTTCTTGGGTTGTTGTGTTTATTCTAGAAATGTAGTAGATGAAAGTGGTACAACGTGGGTTGTTAGGTATTGTTCTGTCCTGCTGCTGCTACTTTTTGTGATTAATTCGTTGTCAGTAGGTTTCTGTTATGATTTGGGTGCACATCTTCTGTTTTGTGGCCCCCCCCCCCCTTTTTGGATGAATTTGTTTTTTTTTTTTGATAGTTTTCTGTTGGCTTTTGTCGAGTGTCCTTTTTCAATGAATGTCTTATCTGTTGTGATTGGGGTATATATATTGTGTCTTTCTTTCACAACTTTTTTCGATTAATTTGTTTTATTCAGTTTTCTGTTGGTCTTTGTAGATGAGTTTATATTTTTGATTCAGTGTCTTTTCTGTTGTGGTCAGGGTGTATGTCTAGTGTATTTGTGTCTGTACTTTGTTAGATGAATTCGTTTTAGTCAGTTTTGTCGGTGAGTTTATATTTTTCAATCGATATCGTTAGAGTTGTGATCAAGGTGTATATCTAGAGTGAGGACTCAACATCGTATTACCCCTATTATAAAGAAAGAAACAAAATGAATGGAAATTCTTTATAGTTTTTTTTATTTTATTGGGTTATTTTATGATGCTATATCAACATCTAGGTTATTTAGCATATGAATGAAATGAAGGTGATAATGCTGGTGAAGTGAGTCCGAGGTCCAGCACTGGAAGTTATAGTAGGATTTTTCAAAGGATCCCCAGTCGGTCTCTTTTGTTGCTAGAAGAACTTTGCCGCACGGTTCACCCCGGTCATTAAGGGACGCGTGCGGAAATTTCTAGGCGCGCAGTTGTCACATTTTACATTGACTTCACCACGTGGCGTGGGTATGAAACAATCGTATATTTATGTCTAGCGGAATCGAATCGAACAGAATTTCTCTTCACGATGTATTTAAATGGAAGATAGCAGAAAGCGGCGCGTCGAATCGAATCGATCAGAATAGAATTCATGAGCTAGAATATTATTCCACTGCCGGAATAGAATTTCTTGTTTCGGGTATGATCGTATGTTCTCGTCAAGCCTTCGTGAAGAAACAAATTAACCACATCCATTATTGGCGGCATAATTTGTTTACTATTGAAAGTTATTGTTGAAATAGTAGACCTACGTATACAAAAATCACAATGTAATATGAACGAAGAAAAATTAATAAATTTTGTGTAGAATTATTCTCTTGTATGACAAAACACAAAACATAAAAGTACTGTTCGGCTCGATTCCACTAGATGTGAGTGGCAGCAGACTTTTCGTTTCGATTCGGTTCGATTCCGCTAAGTGGGAGCGGGCCTTTATACAACAAATTGTACTTTCATTCATTCAATCACGAATTAATGAATGGTTAGTTCTGAGTTACTGTGTGTATAAAGATCCGTTATAGAACCATTGTACGGTCAACTTCTTCAAACTAATATAGTTTAATACATATATCAATAATAATAATAATAATAATAATAATAGTGGTAGTAATAATAATAATAATAATAATAATAATAAAAATTACAGAAGACTTTCAAACAGCGAACAAAAACACTTGTGCATGTTAAGAAAGAATGCAGTTAGCGTTAGCATTCAGGGGAGAATTGGCAACATTTATGTTTACATCAGAAAGCGGAAACAGAGATTACCCCATCCCCCGAGTGGACAGAAAAGGTTGGGGGGACCGTCTTACTTCAAAAAACAACCGCTCAGCGTGTGGTAGCCTCTGTCTTTAACTGGGGACGCAAAGAACGGACCTACTATACCCAGCATTTGCTCGTATTGGGTTGAGGGAAAACCCAGGAAAAAAAATCTCAACCAGGTAACTTGCCCCAACTGGGATTCGAATCTGGGGCCACCTGGTTTCGCGCCAGATGTGCTGACTTACTCCATAGTAGTCTGCCACTTGTTTTCTTGTCCTTTACATCACCTGTGGAGAAGAGATTGTGTTCCCATCTGAAAAGTTTTTGTTTCCAAGGAGGATCCTGTTAAAATGGTGCAGAGAGTGAGTGAGTGAGTGAGTGTGCAACTCTGTCCTCTTTGATTTCTTGCATGGACTCAACACCTTGGAGTAACACGTTGCTCAATGGTGTAATTAGATGTATCAGCCATTGTTTAGTTCACATGATGTGAAACAGAGAGAGAGTAACTTAAATTTACATATGGGGTAATGAGACTTTGTGGCCTCACTGTAGTGTATTTGTGTTTGTACTTTGTTAGATTAATTCGTTTTAGTCGGTTTTCTGTTTGTTTATGTCGATGAGTTTATATTTTTCAATCAAAGTTGTGTGAGTTGTGACCGGGGTGTATATGTAGAGTATTTGAGTTCCTGTGTGGTTAGATAAATTAGTTTTCCTCAGTTGTCTGTTGGCTTTTTTTGGATGGGTTGATATTTTAGAATCAATGTTTTTTCAGATGTGGTCAGGGTGTACAATTTCGTGCATTTCTGCTGCTACATTTGAAAATAAATTCTTTGCACTCAGTCTTCTGTTTGCCATGGGTTTATAACTTTGAATCGATGTTGTTTTTGTCGTGTTCAGGGTCTATTTCTGTCCTTACTTTGTTAGATTAATTTGTTTTACTGAATTTTCTGTTTGGTTTTGTTGATGGGTTTGTATTTCTGAATCAACGTCTTTTGTGTTGTGATTGGGATGTATATCTTATGTATTTCTGACTCTATTTTTTTTAGATTACTTTGTCTTATTCAGCTTTCTGTTAGCTTTTGTGGAGAGGTGATATTTTTGTATTTGCGTTGCTACATTTTGAGATAAATTCGTTTTACCCAGCTTTCTGTTTGCCATGGGTTTATATTTTACAATTGGTGTCGTTTGTATTGTGGTCAGGATGTATATCTTGTGTATTTGTGAGTCTACTTTTTGAGATTAATTCGTTTTACCCAGCTTTCTGTTTGCCATGGGTTTATATTTTACAATTGGTGTCGTTTGTATTGTGGTCAGGATGTATATCTTGTGTATTTGTGAGTCTACTTTTTGAGATTAATTCGTTTTACCCAGCTTTCTGTTTGCCATGGGTTTATATTTTACAATTGGTGTCGTTTGTATTGTGGTCAGGATGTATATCTTGTGTATTTGTGAGTCTACTTTTTGAGATAAATTCGTTTTACCCAGCTTTCTGTTTGCCATGGGTTTATATTTTACAATTGGTGTCGTTTGTACTGTGGTCAGGATGTATATCTTGTGTATTTGTGAGTCTACTTAATTCGTTGTAGTGAGTTTTCTCGTTGCTTTTGTTGATATTTTTGAATCGACATCATGTCTGTTGTGATCGGGATGTGTATCTAGAATACTTGTGTCCCTACTTTATTAGATTAATTAGTTTTGTGTTGACTTTTTTCGATGGGTTTATATTTTTGAATCAATGTCTTTTGTGTTGTCAGGGTGTATTTGTGTCCCAACTTTGTTAGATGAATTCGTTTTAATCAGTTTTCTCTTTGCTTTTGTCGTTGAGTTTATATTTTTAAATCATTGTCATTTGTATTCTGGTCAGGGTGTATAGATTGTTTATTTGTAGTGCAACTTTTTGGGATTAATTTGGTTTATTGAAATTTGGTTGGCTTTCTTTGATGAGTTTATACTTTTAATTCAGTGTCCTTTCTGTTGGTGACAGGGTGTATATGTTGTGTATTTTTGCCACTACTTTTTGAGATTAATTTGTTTCACTCAGTTTTCTTTTTGCTTTTGTCCACGGGTTTGTATTTCCGAATGAGTGTCTTTTGTGTTGTGATAGGGTTATACATCTGCTCGTAGTTTTTAACATTAATTCATTTTACTTAGTTCGGTTTTTTTTTTTTCGATTGGTTTTGTATTTCTGTCCTTACTTTGTTAGATAAATTCTTTTTAGTTGGTCTTCTCTTTGTTTTTCTTGATGGGTTTATGTTTCTCAATCGATGTCATTTCTTTTGTGTTCAGGGTGTGTATCTATTGTACCTGTGCCCCTACTTTGTGAGATTTTGGTTTTACTCGGTTAACAGTTCGTTTTTGTTGTTATGTATATATTTTTTTCAATGAATGTTGTTTCAGTTATGATTGGGGTGTATGTCTCGTGTATTTGTGGCTCTACTTTTTGAGAACAATTGGTTCAAAAATTTTTGTTTGTGAACATTTGTAGATGAGGTTGTATTTCTCGATCAATGTGTTTGTTGTTGTTGTTGTTGTCAGGGTGTATTAGTGTCTCTGCTTTGTTAGATTAATTAGTTTTGCGCAGTTTCCTGTTGGTTTTTTCTGTGGGTTTACTCAGTTTTCTCTTTCGTTTTGTTGTCGGGTTTGTATTTCTTCAATGAATGTCGTCTGTGTTGTGATTAGGACTTGTATTTCTGAATCAACGTCTTTTCTTTTGTGATTGGGGTATATATCTTGTCTATTTCTTGCCCTACTGTTTGACATTAATTTGTTTTACTGAGTTTACTGTTTGTTTTCGCTGATGGGTTGATATTTTTTAGTCAAAGTCTTGTCTGTTGTGATTGGTGTGTGTATTTATGTCCCTACTTTGTGAGATTAATATGGTTTTGTAGTTTTTTTTTTTTTTTTTTTTTTTTTTTTTTTTTTTTTTTTTGAGGTTATATTTTTCAGTGATTGTCTTTTCAGTTGTGGTTGGGCACTACTTTTTAAGATTGATTTGTTCAACTCAGGTTTGTTTTTTATTTTCCCCATGGGTTTATGTTTCTGAATCAACGTGTTTTCTGTTGAGGGTACACTACTTTGTTAGATATAATCATTTCAGTCACTTTTCTCTTTACTATTCTCGATGGGTCTGTTTTCCAATTGACGTTGTTTCTATTGTGATCAGGATGTACTTTTGCCTCTGCTTTGTGAGATTAATTCGTTTTATTCAGTTGGCTGTTTGCTTTTGTCGACGAGTTTATACTTTTGATTCGTGTTTTTTGGTTTTATTCAGTTTACCGTTCATTTTTGTTCATATGTATATATTTTTGGATGAATGTCGTTTCTGTTATGATTGGGGTGTATGTCTCGTGTTCTACTTTCAGAGAATAATTGGTTTTACTCAGTTTTGTTGCTGAGGTTATATTTTTAAAACCAACGTTGTTCCTGTTGTGGTCAGGGTGTAATATCTTGTGTATTTGTGGCCTTACTTTTAGGGATTAATTCGTTTTATTGAAGTTTCTGTTGACTTTTCTTGATGAGTTGATATTTTTGATTCAGCGTCTTTTCTGTTCATGTGAGGGTGTGTATTTCTGGCACTACTTTTTAAGATTAATTTGTTCTAGACAGTTTTCTTTTGCTTTTGTCCATATATTTCCGAATCAACGTCTTTTCTCTTGTGATTGGGGTGTATTTCTGTTCCTATCTTGTTAGATTAATTCGTTTTCTTCAGTTTTCTCTTTGCTTTTGTTGATAAGTTTATATTTTTCAAGAATTGTATTTTCTGTTGTGATGAGGTTCATATTTGGTTTGCTAGAGACAGGGTTCATTTCTGTAGCTATGGATGAATGTTTTCAAAATAAATGTTAGCGATATTTGCTTTGTTGTTTGCTTACAGTCATTGTTTAGGAGGAAAGCTTTATGATTTATTGTTGTGTGTGTGTGTGTGTGTGTGTGTGTGTGTGTGTGTACCTATGTTTTGTGAAATGACAGCTGCAATAGCAGTTATTACGTAATAGGTATTTTGATGTTGCATTGCTTTGTGATGCCATATTTACTCATGTAATAGACGCTATTGGGTAGTGTACGCACTGTAATTGTTGCCAGTATTGTGTAGAATCGTCGTGTAATGTTAGCAGTACTGGTTAATGTATTGATTAATGTGGATTCTCGTTTTCTTTGCTGGATTTATTGTCTGTTTTGCTTTACAGTGAACCGTAGTAAGCGTAAATATGCAAATTTGAGGGTCAAATTTATTAAGTTTGCAGAAATTGACGGAAATTGGGTGGCAGGTCGTGAATTTGTAGTTTGTGAATGCTAGGGTCCGTAAATGGGAGAATAGAAAGAGACACTTTTGTTATTTTCAATAGTACTAGTGTGTGCGGTGTCGAAACTAGTTGTGATTATGGCTTAGGATGTCAGATAATTGTGTAATTAGCATTGTAGAGGTTTAATCGAGAGATCATGTCGTAAATTGCGTCTATTACACGAGTGAATATGGTATTGTGTATTACCCGGCAGAGTGGAGCGCGTGTTTGCGCAAGTTACGATAAAATTATGTATAGATCGGATTGGAACTTTGCTTTGCCGGGTAATATACACGAAAATGGCACGCAAAATAAAGATATATGTTGTCTTTTCTTTTCAGCTTTATTTTATGTATAAAATAGTGTATTGTGTGCCTTTGTTGATGTATAAATTGTTGGTTTAATAATAAAAATGTTGTGCAATTATGTTTTCTGTGTTATTTCCTTGGTTATATATTGTTTCGTGGTTTTGTTCCACGTGTATATCTTTATTTTGCGTGTTTCGTCATGTATAATATGTGTATATATTTGTTCTAAGTTGTTTGATGTATTATTTGTTGTATATTTCTAGTATGTTTTTTCCCCTCCTATGTTTCTTTTTCTATGTTTTTTTGTATATATATTTTTTTCTGTTTATTTATATTTATATATATTTATTTAGTTTTTATATGTTTTTCTTGTGTATATCTTTGTATATTAAGTTCTTTGTTTTTTTCTTGAATAAATCATATAATATATGTTGCACCCTATATGTCTTGTTTTTTTCTAAACAAAATTTGAATTTGCTCACCTCCTGTTACCTGGTTTCAAAAAAAAGTTTTTTCCCGCCAAAAAACTTCCTAGCACTTGTGCTGTACTGATGACGTCAGATATCTAGGTCCCGTTTATATAGGCAGGGGTGGCGACCTCAAATGGAGAGAAAAGGAACTAGAAAAAGTTCCTTCTCTCTCCACTTGAGGTCGCCACTTCTACCCATACAAACGGAACCTAGATATCTGACGTCATCAGTACAGCACAAGCGCCAGAAACTTATGAAAAAAAAATTTCCCTCGCCAAATTATTAGACGCACGTTTATTTTGTAACATAACAACATATATTATTTAAATAACACAAGTTAAAGCACTTTGAAAGCAAGATAAACATTTTAAAAATAATATTTTTTTAAAATATCTTTGAAATAATTATTTTCAAATGGAATTGTTAAAATAACTTCAATATTTTTGGAATAATATTTTTAAAAAGATATTTTTAAAATAATAGTTATGAAATAAATACTTTTAAAGCTTGAAAAATATTTTTAAAATAATATTTTTTAAAGAATGTTTTTCAAATAATTGTTTAGAAATAACAGTTGTTGAAACAACATAAATATTTTTGAAATGATACTTAAAAAAAAATATTTTTAAAATAATTTTTATCTAATAATATTTTTCAAGTCTAGAGAAATGTGAAAACAATTTTAAAATAATTTGTATAGAAAAATATTTTTAAACTTTAAAAATATTTATAAAATAATATTGTTTTAAAATATTTTTAAATAATTTTTTCAAATAAAAATATTTGAAATAAATTATTTAAAAAATATTTTCAAAAAATATTATTTTAAAAATATTTATCAAAGTTTAAAAATATTTTTCCATACAAATTATTTTAAAATTAAAAAAAAATATATATATTTTAAAATAATTTGTATGAAAAAAATATTTTCAAACTTTGATAAATATTTTTAAAATAATATTTTTACAAAATGTTTTTAAATAATTTATTTCAAATAATATTTTTTTCAATATTATTTGAAAAAAAAAATTATTTTAAAAACATTCTGTAAAAACATTATTTTAAAAATATTTACCAAAGTTTAAAAATATTTTTCTATACAAATTATTTAAAACTTTTTTTTTCACATTTCTCTAAACTTTAAAAATATTATTTGATAAAAATTATTTTAAAAATATTTTTTAAGTATCATTTCAAAAATATTTATGTTATTTCAAAAACTATTATTTATAAACAATTATTTTAAAAATATTCTTTAAAAAATATTATTTTTAAAATATTTCCAAGCTTTAAAAATATTTTTTCATAACTATTATTTTAAAAATATCTTTTTAAAAATATTATTCCAAAAATATTTAAGTTATTTTAACAATTCCATTTGAAAATAATTATTTCAAAGATATTTTTAAAAAATATTATTTTTAAAATGTTTATCTTGCTTTCAAAGTGCTTTAACTTGTGTTATTTAAATAATATATGTTGTTATGTTACAAAATAAACATGCGTCTAATAATTTGGCGAGGGAAATTTTCTGTATATACACAATATTTGAGAAGAAATAGTAAATATTTTTGAAGGTGATAGTATGGACTGCTCTGAGTAAAAAAGTTGATATAAACATGTGTCCAATTTTGATTGGGTACAGAGATACAGCTGTTAGAATGTAACCCAAGAAGGTGTTAAGCAAAGGAAAATGATCACGTTCAATGCACTTTCGTTTCGTGTGTTGCTACTCCAGCTGCTATGGACTTATTTATCAATTATCATTGTTGTTTCGAAGGCCAAGTTATGAAGTAATGCTTTAATTTACATAATTGAAAATTTTCAACTCTGATTGTGATTGTTTGGACAATTCTAAAGTATTGTTCAAGCATGCCACACGTATTTACAAATGATGAGTATGCCGATATGGAATATATTGTGTAATGGAAACCCATACACAAAATATACCATACCGGCATAAACAGCATTTGTTAATACATGCAGTATACCTAAACGATACAGTAGAATTGACCAACAAATCACAATCACAGTTGAAAATTATCAATTATGTAAATTAAAGCATTACTTCATAACTTGGCCTTCGAAACAACAATGATAATTGATAAATAAGTCCATAGCAGCTGGAGTAGCAACACACAAAAAGAAAGTGCATTCAACGTGATCATTTTCCTTTGCTTAACACCTTCTTGGATTACATTCTAACAGCTGTACCTCTGTACCCAATCAAAATTGGACACATGTTTATATCAACGTTTTTACTCAGAGCAGTCCATACTATCACCTCCTAAAATATTTACTATTCCTCCTCAAATACTCTGTATATACATGCACAGACGTAGACAACAGCAGAGAACACTGATGGACTGTATACGAACTTCCGGATAGTCCGCATACAACCCACCATAGCTCTCCACTGTTGCCTACATCCTGCAAACGTGGGAAGGAAGATGTAGACAACAGCAGAAAACCCTGGTGGACTGTACATGGACTTCCGGATAGTCCACATACAGCCCACCAGGATTCTCCACTGTTGCCTACACCAGGAAAATGGAAAAAAAAAAAATTTTTTAAGTCCAACAGGTATAGACGACAGCGGAGAACCCCAATGGATTGCACAGGGACTGTCACATAGTCCAAGTGCAATCCACCAAAGCTCTCCGCTGCTGCCTATACCTGCAGGACTTTAAAAATTCTTTAAGGGCTAAGGTACAGCTTACAACAGTAAAATTTGCGAAATATTCAACACTTCTTTCCCTCCATTCCTGTATCTTGCACGATAATGAAAATTATGTGTAAAACACTGTAATTCTGCCTAAAGAAAAATAAATTTTCCTTTTTTAAATCGTAATGTTTATTTATTTATTTATTTATTTAAATATTTCTTAAATTATTTAAAAATTACTTTCATTATTTTGTAATTTCTTTAATTATTTTTAAATTTCTTCAATTATTTAAATATTTCTGTAATTATTTAAATATTTCTGTAGTTATTTTAATATTTCTGTAATTATTTTAATATTTCTCCAATTATTTCAATATTTCTTCAATTATTTAAGTATTTCTGCTATTACTTAAATCACTCTGCTATTATATAAATATTTATGCAATTATTTAAATATTTCTTGAATTATTTTAATATTTCTGCAATTATTTAAATATTTATGTAATTATTTCAATGTTTCTCCAATTATTTAAATATTTCTTAAATTATTTTACTATTTCTACAATTATTTAAATATTTCTGTAATTATTTTAATATTTCTGTAATTATTTAAATATTTCTTCTATTATTTCAGTATTTCTTGAAATATTAAAATATTTCTTGAATTATTTAAGTATTTCTTCAGTTATTTAAGTATTTCTGCAAATTATTTTAATATTTCTGCAATTATTTAAATATTCCTGCAATTTTTTTTATATTTCTGCTATTATTTAAATATTTCTGCTATTATTTAAATATTCCTCCAATTATTTTAATATTTCTCCAATTATTTTAACATTTCTGCAATTATTTAAATATTTCTGCTATTATTTAAATATTTCTGCAAATTATTTCAATATTTCTGCAATTTTTTTTATATTTCTGCTATTATTTCAATATTTCTCCAATTATTTCAACATTTCTGCAATTATTTACATATTTCTGCAATTATTTTAGTATTTCTTTAATTATTTAAATATTTCTCCAATTATTTCAATATTTCTGCAATTATTTAAATATTTCTTCAATTATTTAAATATTTCTTTAATTATTTAAGCATTTCTTTAATTATTTCAATATTTCTCCGATTATTTAAATATTTCTCCGATTATTTAAATATTTCTCCAATTATTTAAATATTTCTTCAATTATTTCAATAATTCTTCAATTATTTAAATATTTCTTTAATTATTTAAGTATTTCTGCAATTATTTAAATATTTCTACAATTATTTTAATATTTTTTTTGCAATTATTTTAATATTTCTGCTATTATTTCAATATTTCTGCTAATTATTTAAATATTTCTGCAATTTTTTAAATATTTCTGCTATTATTTAAATATTTCTCCAATTATTTAAATATTTCTCCAATTATTTAAACATTTCTCCAATTATTTAAATATTTCTGCAATTATTTAAGTATTTCTTTAATTATTTAAATATTTCTCCAATTATTTTAATATTTTTGCAATTATTTAAATATTTCTTCAATTAGTTAAGTATTTCTTTATTTATTTAAATATTTCTCCGATTATTTAAATATTTCTGCAATTATTTCAATATTTATTTAATTATTGAAGTATTTCTTTCATTATTTAAATATTTCTCCAATTATTTCAATTTCTCCAATTATTTAAACATTTCTGCAATTATTTTAATATTTCTGCAATTATTTAAGTATTTCTTTAATTGTTTAAATATTTCTCCAATTATTTAAATATTTCTTCAATTATTTAAATATTTCTTTAATTATTTAAGTATTTCTTTAATTATTTAAGTATTTCTTTAATTATTTTAATATTTCTCCGATTATTTAAATATTTCTGCAATTATTCAAATATTTATTTCATTATTTGAGTATTTCTTCAATTATTTCAATAATTCTTCAATTATTTCAATAATTCTTCAATTATTTCAATATTTCTTCAATTATTTCAATATTTCTTTAATTATTTCAATATTTCTTTAATTATTCAAGTATTTCTTCAATTATTTATATATTTCTACAATTATTTAAATATTTATTTTGCAATTATTTTAATATTTCTGCTATTATTTAAATATTTCTGCTATTATTTAAATATTTTTGTAATTATTTCAATATTTCTGCAATTATTTTAATATTTCTTCAATTATTTAAATATTTCTGCAATTATTTTAATATTTCTGCAATTATTTTAATATTTCTGCTATTATTTAAATATTTCTGTAATTATTTCAATATTTCATCAATTATGTAAATATTTCCTTCATTATTTAAATATTTCTCCAATTATTTAAATATTTCTGCAATTATTTATATATTTCTGCTATTATTTAAAAAGTTCTCCAATTATTTCTATATTTCTGCAATTATTTCAATATTTCTTCTATTATTTTGATATTTCTTTAATTCTTTTAGCGTTTCTTTCATTCTTTATTTATTTATTTCTTTTATTTCATTCTTCACTACTTCTTTACTTATTGCTTTATTAAGTCTTTTACTTACTTTTTTCTATTTATCTTATTCATTTTTAATTAATCTATTTTTTTATTTATTTATTCTTTTATTTTTGCATTTTTATTTCATTTTTGATAAATACATTTTTTTTTAAATCGTCGAAATATCTTTTTCACATTGCTGAAGGACAGTGTTTACACATACTAATTTTCATTATTGTACAAGATACAGTAATCAAGGAAACACATGTTCGAAATTTCCAAAATGTTACTGCTGTAAGCTGTACCTAACCCCTCAAGTCCCACAGATATAGACCACAGTAGAGAACTCTGATGGATCCCACATGGACTTCCGGATAGTCCATGTAGAATCCACCACAGCTCTCCACTGCAGCCTACATCGGCAGAACACAAGGAATAGAATCAAAGTCCCACTGATATAGAAAACAGCGGAGAACCCTGATCAATTCCACATGGACTTCCGCTTAGTCCATGTAGAATCCACCAAAGCTCTCCCCTGCCACCTATACCGGCAGGACTTTGACTCTGGACAAAGCAGGTAAGGTGGGAAAGAGCAGGCCAACACTAATCTATAAACACATGCAACTACAATCATGCTGTTACTACATACATCATGCAAATGCAAAGTCCCTAAACTTCAACGAAGCACAATCCTAAAAAAAAACCTATAACGAAGCTGCTGAATGTGATTGGAAAACTGCAACAATAGAAAGCAATGCCCTAGCATCATTACTGCTTTTCTATGCCTTCCATATCCATCCTACAACTGCCATATCACATATCACATGAAATGGCGTCCTATTTCACTATACAGCAATGAATATGCAACAATACCAATAAACCAGCAACACCAAAGGAATTAAATACAAGAGTCAAAAATATCAAATTCACATCAAAGAGCAAACCTATAGACTCAATAATCACCAATTATAGCCTAAATCAACCTCTACAAACTATACTAAGTCAAAATAGACGTATCAACTGAGTAACAGACAACCGTTGAGAAGACAATTACACATTTATACCATTTACAACAACTAAATGATAAATATTATATCAATGAACCATCCTATGCCACCAAACAATTGAAATCAATAGAAGACCACAAAGTCAATTGTTCAACCTGTACTCCTAATAGCAATAATGCAACTAAAATCCATTCATCAAGTAATGAATACTAAATTCAAAGATAAAGTGCAACTAACAAAAGAAAGACAAGTAATACACACAATGTATCACTTAAAGCAATTAATTTTTCAAATTAGAGAAATGAAGACTAACTTTCATCGATTCAAAACCATTACAGGAATAATTATTCTTCAACACCACAAAACCATTTTCAATTCATATGCACCAGCCAGCTATCAATGTAAGAAATTACAATCCTGACACCAAAAACCAATATTTCAGGTTCACCATTGCACTCAAAAGGTATTAAAATCATCAGTCATCTTCTAAGAAATGCTTATGAAGAAATAAATATCACAGACGACGACAACAACAATACCAATAATTGCAGATATGTGGTCAAAAACTATAGGAATAAAACACATTATCCTCAATAGAAGACTCAAATAGACAAACACACTTGGTATTCAAGTGAACAATATCTAATTCACACCAAAGACCAAACCTACAGATTCAATAATCACGAATCATTACCTAAATAATAGCAATGTATCTCAAATGAACCTTTACAAACAATACTAAGTCAAAATAGACGTGCAAACAGCAATAAACTGCATAACAGAGGAACATTGACAAGACAATTCCAAATTTATACCATTTACAACAAGTAAATGATAAATATTATGTCAACAAACGATCCTATGCCACCAAACAATTTATATCAATAGAAGACAACAAACGCTATTATACAACCTGTACTCCTAATGGCAATAATGCAACTAAAAGCCATCTATCAAGTAATCAATACTGATAACCTCAATAAAAGACCCAAATGCAATGATAAAGTTTAATTGGCAAAAAAATGAAATTACAGACATGAAGACTAGTTTCATGGATTCAAAAACAATTATAGAAATAATAATTTTAAAACAACAGAAAACCATTATCACAATTACAATTCGCATGTACAACCCAACTATCAATGTAATTAATTTAAATCCCGACACCAAAAACCAATCTTTCACATCCACCATTGCATCCATAATGTATTAAAATCAACAAATGTTTATGAAGAAACAAATACCGGTACCACAGAGGAGGACAACAACAACAACAACAACAACAACACCACCACCACCACCACCACCACCACCACCACCACCAATGGACTAAAACGGATTACTGTCAAATGCAAAACTGAAATAGGCAAACACTCTTGCTATTCAAGCCAAAAATATAGACCAAATGTACAGACAGACAGACAGACAACTAATTGAATCATCAGCAATTCTAGCCTAAATGACAACAGTGTACCGGTACCTGAAACTGACCTCTGCAAACAATACATAGTGAAACCTACAAAAGTAGGCATACAAACATCAATAAACTGCATAACAGAGCCAGACCAACAAGACAATTACAAATTAGTACAATTTACAACAAATAAATGATAAATATTAAGTCAATAAACAACTCTATGCCACCAAACAATTCAAATCAATAGAAGAAAATAAACTCAATTGTGCAACCTGTACTCCTAACAGCTATAATGGAACTAAAATCCATCCATCAAGTAATGAATACTCACAACTTCAATAAACGACCAAAATTCAAAGATAAAGTGCAACTAGCAAAGGAATGACAACTAATACACAAAAGCAATCAATTATTCAAATTAGAGAAATGAAGAAGACTAACTTTCATCGATTCAAAATTCAACACCAACAGAAAACCATTATCAAAATTGCAATTCATATGCAAAAGCCTCACACCAAAAACAAATATTTCAGGTACACCATTGCACCCAGAAAGGTATTAAAATCATCAATAACCTTCTAAGAAATGCTTATGTACAAGTGTAGACTCACAATAAGAACGAAACAATACACACCAGATGAAATAACTACAAACTGCCTAATCCAACCAACTATCAACGTACAGTAACAAATTATAATCCTGGCACCAAAAACTAATATCTCAGGTCCACCATTGCATCCAAAACATATTAAAAGGAATGTTTATAAACAAACAAATACCGCAGACGACGACAACAATACCAATAAACCCACAAATATGATCAAAAACCAGCAATACCAAAGGACTGAAACTTATTACTGTCAATGGAAGACTCAAACAGACAAAATAAGCCAATGAACACTCAAGTCCGAAGGTACAGACAACAAACTATTCAATTATCAGGAATTATAGCCTAAATAACAACTGAAAACTATAAAAATAGGCATATAAACACCAATAAACTGCATAACATAACAAGGTCGAGAAGACAATTCCAAATTCATACCATTTACAACAAGTAAATGACAAAACGACTCTATGTCACCAAACAATTCAAATCAATAGAGAGAAACCTATACTCCTAACAGCAACAATGGAACTAAAAGCCATCTATCAATAAATGAATATTGATAACTTCAATAAAAGACCAAAATTCAAAGATAAAGTGCAACTAGAAAAACAATGACAAGTAATACACAAAATGTAGCCTATCACTTTAAGCAATTAGATAAAACAACATTACTTTCATGTACAAGCCAACTATCAATGTAACAAATTACAATCCTGGCACCAAAAACAATCGCTTTCTAACAAATGCTTATGAACAAATACCACATAAGACAACAACAATACTAATAAATTTAGAAATATGGTCAAAACCATCAATACCCGAGGAATAAAACAGATTATTGTCAATACAAGACTCAAAAAGACAAATACACTTGATATTCAAGTCTAAAATATCTTATTCACACCAAAGAGCAAACCTACACATTCAATTATCACGAATCATGACTTATCTCAAATCAACCTTTACAAACAATACTACACTGAAAATACACGTACAAACAGCAATGCAGTGAAACCTCTGCTTACGGACACCCCCAAGATAGGGACACTCCTCATATACAGACAGATTTTTATGTCCCAACTCAAATAATATAGAACTAATGATAAATTTAACTCTCGTTTACAGACACTCTCAGACACGGACACGGACACAGACAGCTGTTTCACACTCCTAAAGCTTGCTTTACCTCCTGACTGCGGACAGAACTTGGGTTTCAACACCTAATGTGTAATAAAATGGAAAATTTTGTTCTTAGAACTGTACAAAAAAATTCCTTAACATGAAAGAAGGCAATAAGAGTATCGTAGGCTACCACTAGCCTAGCTGGCTACCCCTTGTTAGCTGGAAGCCAGTGGATAAACAAAGTCATAAAATTTAACCTGTCTGATAGGTCCAAGGTTTCCACAATCTTCAAATTGTATTCAACACATGATAGGGTTAATAGGATTATTCTCTTCATTTCAATCTGTTACTGTATATTGTTTCGAGAGACATGGCACCTGAATGTAAAGGTTAATTTGAAAACTGTAAATTACGTACTGTATAACTGTCGACCTAGAATAAAATTGCATGCCAAAGTACTGTATTTTCCTTTTTCGGTCTTACCTACTATAGGTCAAAGTTGCAAAGAATTTACTGTAGTACAGTAGACTGTATTTAGAATTAAACTACAGTAATGGGCCTACATTTCATTTAAAGGGATACATATTACATATTATAAATTTACTGTTAGATTGGAGAGCCTCCCTCCCAATAAAGGACACTTCCCAGATGCACACAGATTGTTACGTCCCTTCCATGTCCATAAATGAGAGGTTTCACTGTACGCTGCATAACGGAGAGCACCGTTTCCATTACAAAAACCCCTACACAAAATATACCGTATCAGCATTATCACCATTTCTAAATACGTGCACCATGCCTAAACAATACAGTACACTTGCCCAACAAATCACAACCACAGTTGAAAATTTAAATTATGTCAACTAAAGCATCACTTCATAACTTCACCTTCAAAACAAAAATTACAATCAATAAATAAAGCTCTATCCCTGTACCCAGTCAAAATTGGACATGCCTTTATATCAACATTCCATACTATCACCCCTAAAATATTTACTACTTCTCCTCAAACACTCTCTATATATATCCACCGACATACACAACAGAGGAAAACCCTGGTGGAGGTTGCATGGATTCCGGATAGTCCATGCAACCTCCACCAGGGGTTTCCCCTGTCGCCTATGCCAGCAGAACACAAGGAAAGATGTAGACAACAGCAGAGAACTCTGATGGATTGTATACGAACTTCCACACAGTTCATATACAACCCACCAGAGGTCTCCACTGTCGACTACATCAGGAAACAAACATGGCAAGACGTACACAACAGCAAGAACTCTACTGGATTGCATATGAACTCCCAGATAGTCCATATACAACCCACCAGAGGTCTCCACTGCCGCCTACACCACAGGAAGGCATGATAAATTTTCAAAGTCCCACAGGTATAAACAACAGCGGAGAACTCTAGTGGATTGCATAAGGACTGTCGCATAGTCCAAATACAACCCACCAGAGCTCTCCACTACCGCCTATACCTACACAACTTTCAACATTTTTAGGTCTCACAGATGTAAATCACAGTAGAGAACTCTGATGGAACCCACATGAACTTCCGGATAGTCCATGCAGATTCCACCACAGCTCTCCACTGCAGCCTACATCCGCAAAACACAAGGAATAGAATCAAAGTCCCACTCATATATGATTTACCATTTGTTGCACATTAATATTTCCTAATAAATCTTACTAATGGAAATATATCAACGTTTTCGCCTATACAGCATCATCAGATATTAAAATTTTATAAGTCCAATATAGTTCACTGTGATAAACATAACAATAAATTACTACACTGAACAGCCAGAACAAGAACACATCATCACACACTTCAACACACACACACATTATATAATGATTTCACACTTTTCATACCTTCACATAAGTTCACCACATGTACACACTCGTCATAAGCAAATGAAATTGGACAATCTGATATAATCATGAATTATACATATTATACAACGATATAGCTTTGTCAACTTTCATACACATCAGGAGACTGCTACGGGCAAGACATATAGTCAGGATGGAGAAGGCAAGAATACCAAGGAGAACTTTAGAGGAGCAATATGTGGGAACACCATGAAATAGATGGAAGGATATGGTTCAAGAAGATACTACCAGTTTCCTGCGATTGTGGAACTGGAAGGTGGCAGTAAGGGATAGACAAGAATAAATTGAGAGGAACAATTGAGGAGACCATGCCACGAAAATGGACCAAAGATCCACCATACATACTGTAGATGTACAAATCCAAAACAACCAACATACTTTAAAACGTATCAATATGAATCAACACTGCACTCATCCCACACGTACATAATACAAATCAACAATCATCTGACAAATAATCATACATACATACATACATACATACATACATACATACAACATTCCAACAAAATAAATTCCATCACATACATTATTACAACATTGTAATTATTCATTACAACATCAGCAATACTTCCATTAAATTTTCGTCAACTGTATCACATACACACAAGTACTAACTTTTTTTATTTCATCTATTTTATATATTCATTATACAAATCACTCTTACAACAATATTACACTCTGTCAATTAATCTAATTTATTCTTATGTTTATCACACTCAACTATATTGGACTTACATTTTAGATATTGTTATAACAGTTCAATATCTGATGCTGCCTTATATACAAAAACGTTCATATATTTTCTTCACTAATATCTATTAGCAAATACTCATTTGCAACAATTGATAAATCATATGACTGACAATTTTTTTTTTATTCATTTATAAACAGCGCACTACTTTGATGAGTTCCACACAGACTTCCACTTAGTCCATGTAGAATCCACCTAAGCTCTCCGCTGCCACCTATACCAGCAGGACTTAGATTCAGGACAAGGTAGGTAACATAGGACAGAGCAATAAACATGATGGAACAACTACAATGTCTTGTACAACACAACATTCCAGACATCAAAATCTTCTGTCATACTAAATATTGCACTAATCTACAAACACATGCAACAACAACAATCAAACTATGTTAGTAGATACATCGTCCAAATGCAAAGTCACTACACGTCAACAAAGTCTAAATGTCCAATGTCCAATGTCCACTCATATAAAAAAAAATCCTATGTGTTTGGCAAACTGCAAAATGTCGTTACTGCTTTTCTATGCCACCCATACAGATCCTACAACTCTCACATTGCACATCCCATGCAATGCCATCTGTCCTATTCCTGTTCCACGATACAACAATCAATATGCATCATCAATCAATTTCAACCATCAATTGTCGTCTAAGAAATGCTTATGAACAAACAAACAAACAAACAAACAAACAAACAAACAAACAAACAAATACCGCAGAACAACAGCAATACCAATAAATGCAGAAACATCGTCAAAACCAGCAACACCAAATGAATAAAACATATTTCTGTCAAGACAAGACTCAAATAATCAAAACAACTTGGTATTCACACCAAAGACCAAACCTACAGACTCGATAATCACTAATTATAGCCTACATAACAACAATGTACTATCTCAAATGAACCTCTACAAACAACAGTAAGTGAACATACACCTACAAACAACAATAAACTGCATCACAGAGGAACATCGACAAGACAATTTAACAATTTTTACCATTTTTCAACAACTTCATGATTAATATTACGTCAAGAAACGATCCTATGCCACCAAACAATTCAAATCAATACAAGACAATAAAGCAACGCAATTCTGCAACCTGTACTCCTAACAACAATAATGGAACTAAAAGCAATCCATCAATTAATAAACACTGATAACTTCAAATATTAAGTGCAACTAGCAAACGAATAACAAGTAATACACAAAATGTATCACTTAAAGGAGTTAATTATTCTAATTACACAAATTAAGGATACTTTCAGCGATTCAAAAACAATTATACGCTAAATAATTATCAAAATTGCACACAGCATCTACAAGCCAACTATCAATCTAACAAATTACAATCCTCACACCAAAAACGAATATTTCACAACCACTATTGCACCCAAAATGTATTAAAATCATCAATTGCCTTGTAAGAAATGCTTATCAAGAAACAAATATCACAGACGACGACAACAACAATATGAATAAATGCTAAATTATTACAATAGAAATGGACTAAAACAGATTACTGTCAATGCAAGCCAAAAATATGCAATTCATACTCAAGACAAAATCTACAGACAGACAGACAGACAGACATGTAATTCAATAATCAGCAATTACAGCCTAAATGACAATAGTGTACCTCTAACAAACTTCTGTGCTACCAATATGTACTGCAAATTACAAACACATAGGCTACAATTCCAAATTTATACCACTCATAACAACTACCGGTAAATGATAAATATTACTTCAATAAAAGATCCTATGCCACCAAACAATTCAAACAAATACAACACCATAAACAGCAATAATGAAACTAAAAGCCATCTATAAAATAATCAACACTGATGACTTCAATAATAAACGAAAATTCAATGATAAAGTGCAACTACCAAAGAATAACAAGTAACACACAAAATATAGCACTTAAACCGATAAATTACTTCCATTAGACTAATAACTAGGAGTTGCATTAAAAAAAAAAAAAAAAAAAAAAAAAAAAAAAAAAAAAAAAAAAAAATCCACAAGAACAGAAAACCATCATCAGAATTGCACATCGCTTTTTACAAGAGATAAATACTAGCATTACACACCAAGCAAATACATGTACAAATGTCCAATGACTATACAAATCAAACAATATACACCACATACCTACACAACATGAAATCATTACAAACTCCGTACTCCAACCAACTTTCAAAGTAATTAATCACAATCCTGACACCAAAAACCAATATCTCAGGTCCACCATCGCATTCCAAAACATTTCTCCACAAAAATAAACCCTATAATACCATATCAATCACTTTGCCACATATGTACACACTTCACTGCAACATTTATAAGCTCAGTCGGTAATGCAGCTCTCTGAACATTACGGCACTTACTACCGAAACCCACGAAATTTCTATAACTCCTACAACAAATCTAACAACTTTTCAGCACCAGTACGACGCTATTGCACTTACCCAAGTTCCACTATAGCATAGTTAACTATCATTCCACACCACAAAAAGCACAACAAATCTTACCAACCAACTCCTGCCATCAATTTCATTATCATTATTCAACACTGTACACCCTATCACACCTGTACAACTATCACAATGAAGTCAGCAATTACTATTTCAATCAACAACACTCCACAAAACAAATGCACTGCAACAATTCAAACTTCTCCCAATTTCTTAACATTCATACCATGCTCAGTCGGTAAAGCAGCTCCATAAATACTAAATTAACTCAATCATAATGTCAAAATGGAAAACGACCATACTGCGACATGTTCACAAATTTTATCATCAATTTCACAATTACTATTCAACAATATACTCCCCAATACAATACTAATTTCACATTATTCAACACTACAACACTTAAACAACAAATCTTCTTACAAAATCCAATAACAATTCACCTACACATCAGTCCTTACATCTGCTCCATAATTATTCCTGTAAACTCTATTAATGTTGAAAACAAAACTACTGTATAACTCCTCGCATCAATTTTCCAACCATTATCAAAGACTACAGTCCCTATTCCAGCTCTCCACATATCACAATAAGTCATCAAAGCCTATTCCAAACAACACCAAAAAAATAACTCTTCTTCGGGTTCTCAGCCAATCTCCAAATCACCTGACTGAGAACCTGAGAAGAGTTATTTTATATCAAGCGCCGGGAAAGCCTCAAGTCTAACACCAAAAAAACTATATCAATATAATTAATCTTCCTAGAGACTTGGAAAATACTTATCCATCACTTCAGCCCCATATAAACCTCAGTTTCAACTCTTTTACTGTCTAAAACCAATAAACAACAGTACTGCCACAATTTCTCTGATTCCTACCACATTTTTATCAATTATTATACAACACTAGTCCCTATTCCACATGCCCAAGTACTTGACTCAAGTCTTCAACTGTTATTCAAAACAACAACACCACTAGAAACATGGATCTGCTCAAATTCTATTTCTTTCTCAATTTCTACATATTAACACACCAGCTCTGTCTGTAATGCAGCCCTAGCAGTACTATATTAAGACAATTATTATGTAAAACCACAAAATAAACCTACTCCGACAATTCAAGTCCTCACACGCATTTCACAACAATTACCTAACAGTACAGATCCCATTGCAGCTGCCCAATCATCACCATTATTCAACATCACACAACCATGGCAACCTCCTAAAACTTACTAACAATTTACAACATATTTATCCAAAACTTCAGTCCTCATTAACCACCACTCTACACCCAATCAAAACATAAAACCATTACATAATAATATCACAATTCTTCAACACCCAGCATCAATCTTCCAACACATTTTCAGCACTACACTCCCTATTCCATTTCCCCATTTATCTCTATCTAGTCTTCAATCATTATTCAACACCAACATAATAATTCTTTAAATTCATTCCGAAAACATTACCCTACATTCCGCTTGTCATTCCCGCCCCATACCTATAACTGTAAAGTAATTCATTATAAAAAAAAAAAAAAAAAAAAAAAAAACCCTAAAGCACTGCCACTATTCTGTAAGTCCTGACAATCATTTTGTAACCAATATCCAACAGACTACACTCATTATTAACACTCACTACGCCTATACAAACATCAAAATGTAACAAATCTCACATGCAATTTGCAAAATATTTATGCTACACTTCAGTCGTCATTCGTGCACTATAACTATGATTGCAAAATGATTTACTATATAAAAAGCACTGTCAATGTTGTACAAGTCCTGACATCAATTTAACCAAGTATCACAATCAACTGGTCAATTACTATTCAAATCAACAAAACCCAGAATGGGGGGGGGGGGGAGGAAACAAGCAACTACAACAATTCTAATTCTTTTACCTATAAAGAATTCATGCAACACCCACTCAGTACTAAATTAATTCAATTCTCATCTTAAGGGGACACTAAACTTAAAAATTGGAGAAAAAGTGTCACAGAAATGAAAAATTAAATTTCTACACTAATTTACGTGACAGAACTAAATCAATATGCAGAATTCTTTCCCTATTCATTGAGAAGTCACAGTCAAATGCACAAAGCCAAAAAATAAAAAATGATAATTAAAAATGATATTTCAATTAATGATTGATTAAAAATTGAAATATTTTTTTATTTTGAAAAGTATTGGATCTAATGAGCTGAGATTTTGCATGTTACTTTCTATGTGTATATTAAACTTTTTCTCCAAATTTGAAAAAGATTGGTCAAATAGGAAAAAAGTTCCAAAATATAGTTGAGTGTCCCCTTAAAACAACAATACCGTCCTCAATGCAGCTATCCAAGTAACAGTACCAACTGGTCAAACATTACTCAAAACTACTACATCTAAACAACCATGAGAATGCACTAAATCTTCTTATAAAATTCCACAATAATTAACCTACACATTATGCCCTTTATCTACTCCGTAACTATAACTGCAAAGTCAATCAATCTTCAAAAACACAAAACAAGAGTATTACCACAGGTCAATAAGATCTGCCATCTATTTAGTAACCGTTATACAACACCACAGTCCACATTGCACAACAAGTATGCCAATATAATAAATCTTCCTATAAACTTGCAAAATATTTATCCAACACTTCAGTCATTATAACTGTCCTACAAATATCAATTTAAAGTTATTCATTATGTACCGGTACTGCCAAAGTTCTGTTACTTCTACCATGATTTTATGAATCATCATGCAACACTACAGTTCCTATTGCACATGTCCAAGAACCTCAGTAAAGTCTTCAACTATTAATGAAATCAACAAGGTACTCAAATTCTATTTCTTTTCCAACTTCTAGACATTAACACAAGATCTCACTCGGTAATAAAAGTACAAAAATCAATTCCACAACAACTATCCAACAATACAATCCCTACTCCACCTGTCCAATCATTACTCAACACTACAACACTTACACAAGCATCACAATGTAATAAACCTTGCTATCAATTTGCAAAATATTCATCCAACAGACCAGTCCAGACTAAACCCATTCAAAATATCAAACCATTTAACAAAGTACTCGCAGATTTGTATGATCCACATTATACAACAACAGACTCTCTATTTCAGCAGTCCAACCATCAGTATCAAACATTATTTCATCCTACTACACCTATAAACTTGCAACAGACACAAATTCAAATAATTACTAATTGCCTACTCCAACCAGTATCAACATAATAAATTACAATCTTAACACCAAAAACGAACATCTCAGGTCCACCATTCCACCCAAAATGCATCAATAACCTTGTAAGGAATGTTTATGAAGAGGACAATACCAATAAACGCACAAATATGATCAAACACCAATAATATGAAATGACTAAAACAGATTGTGCTCAATGCAAGACTTAAGGGAAGAGGACGGTATTTTTTTAAACCTTTTTTTCCTATTTGGAGTTAAATATTGATTTTTTTTTTATGTAGAGAGCTCATACCTGTAGAAACTCAACCAAAATAAATATTTTGAAACAAATTATTAAGGGGCCCAGATTTGAAAAAAATATACCCAATGCAGGATTTTATTAAAATCGATATATCTAAACCATTTTTAAATGTAGATTCATCACGTTTTTTGCAAAGTACTTGCAAAAGCATGCTTTACAAACTGTCTGTAACAGAATTTTCATATTAGTCCCTACGTTTGTAAAATATACAATTAAAATTTAATAACACTTTTATGAATTTCTTTCTTGCAAACAAACAGACGTAGTTTTAAAATGAAAACAATTAACAAAATTCTGTTACAGAGAAAAGTTTCCTAATAGTCTAAAGAATGTGTGTTCTAAATTTCATGCATGTATCTTTAATAGTTCAGAAATTATATCCATTTTTGTCTGGCAATGTAGCAAAAAATGAAGTTACCATAAACCAATAAAAGGGGGAGAGTGATTTAAAAATCCATAGCTCAGGAAGTTTAAAAATGGCGTCTCAACATCCGATAAGGGCACAAATACCCACGAGATGTTATGCAATGCATTCCACACATATATCAAAGAGTATTTTAAAGAAAAAAAAATTTTGAAAATTCAATTTACCGGAAACAACAATAAAAGGGGTCGAGTGATTAATATTATGCTATGCATTCCACACATATCACAGAGCATTTTAAAGAATTTTTTTTTTTTTTTTAATTTACTCATTTTTCACCAAAAAATACCATCCTCTCCCCTTAAATAGACAAACACGCTTCATACTCAAGTGAAAAAATTAGCCAATTCACACTCAAGACCAAACACACAGACAGAAAACTAATTCAATAATCAGCAATTATAGCCTAAATGATAATAGTGTACCTGAAATGAACCTCTACAAGCAACACTCAGTCACAACTACAAAAAATAGGCGTACAAACACCAATAAACTGCATAACAGACTAAGATCAACAAGACAATTCCAAATCTATAACTATGCCACCAAAAAATTCAAATCAATACAAGACAATAAACAATAACGAAACTAAAACCCATCAATCAAGTAATCAAGATTGATATAAAATGCAACTAAACAAAGTATAACAATACACAAAATGTATCACTTAAAGCAATAAATTACAGACATAAAGACTAGGTATTTTCATCCATTGGAAAACAATCATAGAAATAATAATTCCAGAAGAACAGAAAACCATTCTAAGAATTGCATACCACACACACACACAAGGGGCTAATACTAGCATTGCATAGCAAGCATACATATGTAGAAGTGTACAATGACAATAAAAATCAAACAATACACACCAGATACCTGCACCGGATCAAATAATTTCAACCTGTGTACTCCAACCAACTATCAACTTCATAAATTACAATCCTGACACCTGAGGTCCACCATTGCATCCCAAAAAATTTATCCACAAAAATAAAACCTACAATATCATATCACGTATCTACAGACTTCACTCCAAATTTCTAAGCTCAGTCGGTAATGCAGCTCTCTGAATATT
This sequence comes from Periplaneta americana, assembly GCF_040183065.1. Taxonomy (NCBI): domain Eukaryota; kingdom Metazoa; phylum Arthropoda; class Insecta; order Blattodea; family Blattidae; genus Periplaneta; species Periplaneta americana. The sequence goes on along the minus strand of NC_091124.1, from coordinate 31,672,640 downwards.
ACCCTAAACTCACTTACTATCGAAACTCACGAAACAAAACTACTCTGAGATTTTTACAACTCCTACAACGAATCTAATAACTTTTCAGCAGCAGTATGACGCTATTGCAGTTGCCCAAATGTCACTATAGCATTCTCAACTATTATTCAACACTACAGCACCACAAACACCATGACAATGTACTAAATCTCACTAAGAAACCTCAAAATATTCATCCAATCATTTCGTCCCTATTACTCAAAAATACCTCCACATTTCTCAAAGTCCTGCCATGAATTTCATAATCATTACTCAACACCGAACACACTATTACACACGTCCAAGTAATAGTGTAGTCAAACATTTCGATGGTATATAACCTTGCAATGCAGATAATATGCAGCTTAATAAAGGAAAATGAAAGTCAACAGCAGAAAACAATCACGGTTTCCAAGTCATGTTACACCTTAAAAACTCACTCAAATCAAGACATCGCATCACAACCGGCAATTTTTTTTTTCCAGCGTTTCCTTGCTTCAACAGCTTTTGAAACTTTTCCTGCTTCAAGAGCTTCTGAAACGTGGAAAACTCAATCAAATTGTCAAACACCAGTCTTCTTGGTCGTTCCTCTCCTGAGAAGCATAGTCGAGGTGAAGAGAGGGCAAACAGGAGAGGCGGGACAAGGTGGCTGTAGCATGTGGGTGTGTGAGGTATCAATGTTATGCGACGTTTAAAGGAAAGATTGTTTTTAAATAACATTACTTTATTTCAGAGATAACAAAGATTAATTATAATTGTGTCTCCCTTCTACTTCTGTGGTAAGGGAAACAGGAGAGGCGTGATCTTTTTTTTTTTTTTTAAAGCATTCGTTTACATCATGTTCCATTACAATTAAAGTAATACTACATGACTGGTTGATTAGTACAAAAATTTATGCGTACAATTATTTTATATAACATAGCTTCCTCTATATCCATAACAGATTTGATATATAATAATAATATTTTTTTTTTACATCATGTTCCATTACAATTAAATTCATACTACATGACTGGTTCATTAGTACAAAAATTTATACATACAATTATATTATATAACATAGCTTCCTCTATATACACAAGACTTTTATATATTATAATATATATTTTTTTTTTTACATTATGTTCCATTACAATTACATTAATACTACATGACTGGTTGATTAGTACAAAAATTTATGCATACAATTATTTTATATATCCATAAGAGATTTGATATATTATAATAAATATGCTAATTTATCCTATTCTACATTACTTCTTAATTTATACCAGTTCTGTTCTTAATATTGTTGTAGTTGTAGATATTTGTTACAATTTTTAGAATGATTCAAAATCTACTGAATTTACAAATTGCATGAATTCTTTACAGTACAATTTTATTATGTCTATTTTATTAACTGCCCATTTCCCTTTCTTTCTTTCTTTCTTTCTTTCTTTCTTTCTTGAAATTTTGTTCCTGAATATTACTCATTGCGAGTTCAGTTTTAGAGCAGTCATATATTACATGTTCTATTGTCTGTTCATTTAGGTTGCAGGAACACATTGGTGATTACATATTTTTGAAGCGGTGAAAATAGGATCTTAGTTTACTGTGTCCTGTTACAAATGTGGTGAAATCGGGTGTTACATGTACATGTGTACATGAGGATATGGTTGTGTTTTATCAAACATGCCAGGATAAGAGAAGAGAGTCCAAGTCATGAAGGTGAGAAATAAGAGTCATCAGGGGAGAGAAGTGGGTGGGTTGTAAGTGGTGATGAGGCCTGTAGCGAGACGAGAATAAAATAATTTTGGAAATGTAACAATGAGGAAGGAGTGGGGAAAATGATCACCTCTATCATCGACAGAGCAAACTGGCGAAATATCGATTGTACAGGGGGGGGGGGGGATGAGGAGAAGGTTGTGTTTTATCAAAAATCCCGGGATAAGTGCAGAGTCCAAGTCATGAAGGTGAGAAATAAGAGTCATTAGGGGAGAGAAATGGATGGTTTGGAGGTCGTGATGAAGCCTGTAGCAAGACGAGAATAAAATAATTTTGGTTATGTAAGAAGTGAGGAAGGAGCGGGGAAAATGATTGCCTCTATCATCGACAGATCAAACAGAGCGAACTCGCGAAATATCGACTGTAGAGGTGGCGGGAGATGAGGAGATGGGTTTTTGTGTTTTTTTTTTTTTTTTAAGCATTTATTAATCATTATGTCCCATTACAATAATTAAGGTAATACTATACGACAGGTTGATTAGTACAAAAATTTATGCATACAATTATTTTATATAACATTGCTTCCTCTATATCCATAAGAGATTTGATATATTATAATAATATTTTTTATATACTAAAAGCATTCATTTACATCATGTTCCATTACAATTAAAGTTATACTACATGACTGATTGATTAGTACAAAAATTTATGAGTACAATTATTTTATATAACATAGCTTCCTCTATATCCATAAGATATTTGATATATTAAATAAATATGCTAACTTATCCTATTCTATATTACTTCTTAGTTTATACCAGTTCTATTCTTAATATTGTTCTAGTCGTAGTTGTATTTATATTACTTATATAGTCTCCCTTCTAATTACTACATATATATTTGTTACAATTTTTTACAGTGATTCAAAATCCACTGAATTTACAAATTGCATGAATTCTTTACTGTACAATTTTATTATGTCCATTTTATTAACTGCCCATTTGCCTTTCTTTCTTGAAATTTTGTTCCTGAATATTGCTCGTTGCAAGTTCAGTTTGGGGCAGTCATATATCACATGTTCTATTGTCTGTTCATTTAGATTGCAGGAACACATTGGTAATTACATAATTTTGAAGCTGTGAAAATAGGATCTTAGTTTACCGTGTCCTGTTATAAATGTGGTGAAATTGGGTGTTACATGTACATGTGTACACGAGGAGATGGTTGTATTTTATCAAACATGCTGGGATAAGTGCAGAGAGTCCAAGTCATGAAGTTGTGAGATAAAGGTCATCAGGGGAAAGAAGTGGATGGGTTGCAAGTGGTGATGAGGCCTGTAGCGAGACGAGAATAAAATAATTTTGGTTATGTAAGAAGTGAGGAAGGAGCGGGGAAAATGATCACCTCTATCATCGACAGAGCAAACTGGCGAAATATCGATTGTACAGGGGGAAGGGATGAGGAGAAGGTTGTGTTTTATCAGAAATCCCGGGATAAGTGCAGAGAGTCCAAGTCATGAAGGTGTGAGATAAAGGTCATCAGGGGAGAGAAGTGGGTGGGTTGTAAGTGGTGATGAGGCCTGTAGCGAGACGAGAATAAAATAATTTTGGTTATGTAAGAAGTGAGGAAGGAGCAGGGAAAATGATCACCTCTATCATCGACAGAGCAAATTGGCGAAATATCGATTGTACAGGGGGAAGGGATGAGGAGATGGTTGTTTTTTTTTTTTTTCAAAAATCCTGGGATAAGTGCAGAGAGTCGTCCAAGTCATGAAGATGTGAGATAAGGGTGGTTTGGAGGTCGTGATGAGGCCTGTAGCAAGACGAGAATAAAATAATTTTGGTTATGTAAGAAGTGAGGAAGGAGCAGGGAAAATGATCACCTCTATCATCGACAGATCAAAGAGAGCAAACTCGCGAAATATCGACTGTAGAGGTGGGGGCTGAGGAGATTTGCTTTTTTTTTTTTTTTTTTTTTTTTTTTTTTTTTTTTTTTTTTTTTTTTTTTTTAAGCATTCATTTACATCATGTTCCATTACAATTAAAGTTATACTACATGACAGGTTCATTAGTACAAAAATTTATGCGTACAATTATTTTATACAATATAGCTTCCTCTATATCCATAAGAGATTTGATATATCATAATAATTTTTTTTTACATAATGTTCCATTACAATTAAAGTAATACTACATGACATTTTTTTTTATATATATTAAAAGCATTCATTTACATCATGTTCCATTACAATTAAAGTAATACTACATGACTGGTTGATCAGTACAAAAATTTATGGATACAATTATTTTATATAACATAGCTTCTTCTATATCCATAAGACATTTCATATATTATAATAAATATGCTAACTTTTCCTAGTCTACATTACTTCCTACTTTATACCAGTTCTATTCTTAATATTGTTCTGGTTGTACTTATATTTATATTACTTATATAGTATACCTTCTAATTAGTACATATATATTTGTTACAATTTTTACAGTGATTCAAAATCTACTCAATTTACAAATTGCATGAATTCTTTACACTACAATTTTATTATGTCTATTTTATTAACTGGCCAGTTCCCTTTCTTTCTTTCTTTCTTTAAATTTTGTTCCTGAATATTGCTTGTTGCGAGTTCAGTTTAGAACAGTCATATATTACATGTTCCATTGTCTGTTGCAGGAACACATTGGTCATTACATATTTTTTAAGCAGTGAAAATAGGATCTTAGTTTACCGTGTCCTGTTACGAATGTGGTGAAATTGGGTGTTACATGTACATGTACATGTACATGTGTACATGAGGAGATGGTTGTGTTTTATCAAACATGCCGGAATAAGTGCAGAGAGCAAAAGAACCTCTCTGCGTCATAGCAAGAAGGTGAGCACTGGATGAGGAGAGCACAGCTGCATCTCCTCATTGAATGCACTGACTCACTCTATGTCCAAAATTGTCGCCTTATATAGACTCCCTCAGAGGTTTGGGTCACGTCACACCCAAGCTTCTGTAATTCCCACTCCCGGCGTGGCACACAACACTTGCTTTCTCCCTCACAAGAGACAAAAGCCAGTCAACCTCCTTTCTGAGAGAGAAAACAAACAGCGATTGATGTCTGCGCGGGTAAATTTCAAATGGTTGCTAAGTAGCACACACGGACACAAAAAGCTATATACACAATAAAATCGGCCATCAAACCACAACCAACAATATTTTACCAGTGTTTCTGTAACCATCCTTGTAAAATTTTAAACCATTAAACAACAGTTCCGTCAGAGATCAATAAAGTCAACAAGAATCTGTAAGTATCTTATCTTATCTTATCTTGCGAGTACCTTATCTTATATGTATATTATCTTATCTTATAAGTATCTTCTCTTATCTTACGAGTGCCTTATCTTATATATATTATCTTATCTTATCTTACAAGTACCTTATCTTATAAGTATCTTAACCTACGAGCACCTTATCTTATATGTATATTATCTTATCTTATCTTACAAATACCTTATCTTATAAGTATCTTATCTTATCTTACGAGTACCTTATCTTATCTTATCTTATCTTATATGTTACGAGTACGTTATCCTATCTATTCAACACTGCAACAAGCATTCCAATTTCATTACACTTCCTATGAATTTTTAGAATATTTTGTAACACTACACATGTCATTATTGCACTTTGACAGTCACATTAAACCAAATAATTAGGTATGTAAAATAATTGAAACAATAATTACTGTCAGACTTGCACTGATCTCAGCATCAGTATGCAACACCAGAGTCTGTACCAGTATTGGAGCAGTCCAAGTGTTTGAGTAAAACCATCAAATACAGTTAAAAACAAAAAGACCTCAACGCGTATGGTAATATGAATAATGTTCTTATCAATCTGCAAATTATTTATGTAAAATTTTCAGTTCTCATTACTTCCTTATAACTATCAGACTAAAGTCACTTCTTATGTAAAACAACTAAACAAATCATTGTAACACTTGTATAAGACATACCATCACTTCAGCAAATCATTATGCAAGACTGCAATCCCTATTACATCTGTATCAAGTTTTCAAGCATTATTAAAAACAACACCACCTGAAAAAGCATGGCCGTCCTACAATTCCAAATTTTCCAAATTGTAAACATTTCCGTTACAGCTCTGTCAGTAATTCATATATACGTCTCTTCATTTTTGTTCATTCTCAGTCAGTAATGCAGCTCCTCCTGTGCTACTTTAAGTCAATTATGATGCAAAAGCAAAAGACTAAATTACTCTGGGACTTCCACAACTCCTGCCATAATTATTCAACAGCACAGTATATATTCCAGTTGTCTCAGTGCAGTATCATGTACTCAAAAATTATTCAAACAACAACACTACAAGTAATATGACAGTGCTATAATTCAAAACTTCTCAATTTCTAAACATTCATGACGGTAATGCAGCTCTATATCTACATTTTTCAGTCAATTATTATGTAAAATCAAAATACAAAGGTCCTCTAAGCCTTGCATAACTCCTGCCATTAATTTGGCAATAATTATTCAATACTACAATCCCAACTGCAGCTGTCCAACTCTCTATAGCAAGTCATCAACAATAATTCAAAATAACACAACCCCAAAAATCATTCCATTGCTACAATTCTAATTTCTCCAAATTGTACACTTTTCTCTTACAGTTCTGTGAGTAATGGAATTCCACGTTTTATAACTTTCCTTCGATTTCCTGTAAGCCACAAGGAAAACGTACTCTGACACTGCAATAACTCCTGGTATTATATCAACAGAACACACCCTATTCCAGCTGTCTAATTGTCAGTACAAAGTACTCAAATATTATTCAAAATTACAACTCATAAATAAGCATGGCAACGTAATAAACCTTGCTATGAATATTGGAAACATTTATCCAACAGTTGAGACTTCATTACTGCCCTATAACCATCAGAGTAAACTAAATTATAAAGTAAATTGTTTAAAAAAAATTGTACTGTCAAAGTTCTACAAGCCCCAGTATCAATTTAGCAATGATTATACAACACCAGCCTCCCTATTACAGCCCTCCAGCTCTCACAATCAAGTCATCAATTAGTATTAAAATCAACAACTCAACAACCATGAGAATCTAACAATTTTCCCTATGAATTTGGAAAATATTTATCCAATAGTTATTGCCCTCTAATTACAAAATTTAAATTATTATGTAAAACCACTACGAAAACCACTGTAACATTACAGCTATAATCCTGACATTAATTTAGGAAATCATTCTGCAAGCCTAGAGCCCCTATCGCAGCTGCCCAAGCCTCTCTAACAAATCTTTACAATTTATTCAAAAGAACAAAATCCCATAAATCATCACAGGACTACAATTCTAATGTTTCCTATTTCTCTTACAGATCGGTTGGTAATTAACCTCTACGTATTTCACTTTCTTGCCAACTTTCCTGTAAAGCGCAAGACAAAGGTACTCTGAGACTTTCAGGAAATACCAATAATTAATTACACATCCTGATTACACAACTTTTAATACTATATCACTTCGGAAAACCTATTATGTGTCTTTCACGTGTTAAATTTTATATTATGCAGAACACAACACAAATGCTAACCACACCTACACAGACATCAACACAGACATGGAAATTCTATACACCCAACCAAAAAGCCAGAAACTAAACGCACTGGAACAATATACAGACACACAGAATCACATTAAAAAAAAAAACTCAACACACACAAAACTCAATTTCAGAAAACACACACACACACACACACACACACACACACTCTTTGACTCCATATTACACTACACAAACACACCCCCACAGGAAACAAAACAAAAGGCGCCAAGACCAGCAACAACCAGTTTTCAAGATGGCCAATAGCAGGCCGAAACATGTTAACAAGGTAATATAAAATTTAACACTGAAAGACACATAATACGTTTACCAATAATTCTGCAATACAACAGTCCCTATTCCATAAACCCAAGTATCAATATTCATTGCCCAAACATTATTCAAAACTAGAACTCATAGGCAAGCATTGAAATGTAATACTTCTTGCTACGAATTTTGGAAACATTTATTCAATAATTCACACGTAATTACTGCCATATGACCATCATTGTAAAGCAAACTATAGTACATTCTTTCACAAACAAAACAAATATGTTATTGTCACAATTGTACAAATTCTAACTTCAAATTAGCAATCATTGAACACCATAATACCTATTGCAGCTCTCCACCCATCACAATCAAATCCTCAATTACATTCTCAAGTCTCTTGTGGTCTTCTTCTTTTCAATACTAACAATTCTCCCTATAAATTTCGAAAATATTTATTCAAAACTTCAGTCATCATCACGACCCTGCAATTAGCACGTTCAAGGACTAGACAAGTCACAGTCACAATTCTATAAGTTCTGGAATCAATTTACAACATCATTATGCATAACTACACTCCCAACTCTCAATGTCAAGTAGTCAACTGTAATTATTCAAAGTCACAACACCACAAAAAACATGGCATTCCTACAATATTCTAAGTATCCAATTTATAAATTTTTCTTTTACAGCTCTGTGAGTTATGCAGTTCCACGTCTTATAATTTTCCTTCATTTTCAACTAAAGTACAAGAAGAACATACTCTGACACTGCCATAACTCCTGGGATTAAATCTAAATAGATAATTATTCAACAGTACAGACCATATTCCAGCTGCACTATTGCCACTAACAAGTATCGGTACTTAAACATTATTCAACACTACAACTCACAATCAAGCAGTCAATATAATAAATCTTGCCAAGTATTAAGAAAACATTTATCCAACACTTTAGACGTTATTACTGCCTATATCCATCAACATAGTCCAAATTATACACAATACTCTTTAAACAAAAGTATTGACAGAGATGAACGAGTCCCAACTTGAATCTTCCAAAAATTGTGCAAGATCAGAACCCTACTGCAGCTGTCCAAGAATTAGGACGAACTTGACAATTACTATTCAAAACAACAACACAGCAAACACCATAGAGAATGTAGTAAACCTTCCAACCAACTTTCAAAATATTCATCTAACAGTTTAGTCACATTTACTGCACTATAAGTAACGGAGTAAAGTCATTCACTATGTAAAAAAAAAGGACCAATCTCACAGTTATGCACAATCATTATGCAACATTACAATCCTTATTGCACCACCCTAGTATGTGCATCAAGTTGTCAACTATTATCCATAACAACAACACCCAAAAAAGGATGGTAATGCTACGATTATAAATTTTCCAATGTCTAAATATTTCCTTAATACCTCAGTCGGTAATGCTGCTTTATGCTTGTCATTTAAGTAAATTATTATGTAAAACTAAAAGATAAAGATATGGCTAAACTTCCATAGGTCTACCATCATTATTCAACAATAGATAGATTACCTATTGCTGTCCCTAGTGCTCACTGTGAAGTAATCAATCATTATTCAACACTACAGCAGTTAAAAAGTTCATACAAATGTAATAAATCTTTTTATAAATATCGAAAATTTTTATCCAACATCTCAGTCGACATTTCTGGCCTATAATCATCATTATATAGAGTAAAACACTAAAAAAAAAGAAACTGTCAGTTGTACAAGTCCACCAAGAATTTACTAATCATTCTGCAAGACAACAGCCTGATTACAGCTCTCCACGTATCACAATGAAGTCGACAATTACATTTCAAAACAACAACAACAACAAGAACAACAACACCACAACACCACGGGAATACAGAAAATCTAGCTGCGAATTTGAAAATATTTATCTCGCAATTCAGCCCTCATTACTGCCATATAAGAAACAGACTAAAGTAATTTATTATGTAAAACCACTTATCAAAAGCACTTTTACAAAATCATATCTTTACACACAAATTAAAAAACATCACTAAGCAAAACTAAAATCCCTATTGCAACTGACCAAGTATCTGTGTGATTTCACAAAATATTATTCAAAACAACAACGCCCCAAAAAGCACGAAAGTTCTACAATTATAAATATTTCTGCAATTGCTCAGTCGGTAATGCAGCTCTCTGTCTTCTAAACTACAAGATAAACACACTCCAAGACTTGCATAACGCCCGGCATGCATTTGGCAATGTTTATTCAACAGTAGAGACTCTAATGAAGCTGTCACTATGAAGTAGTCCATCATTATTCAACACTACAACACTTAAAAAATGTATGGCAATGTAATATATATCGTTATATATTTGCTAAATAATTCTCCAACAGTTCAGTCGTCATTACTGCACTATAATCATCCCTGTAAAGTCTTTTAAAATTTAAAACCATTAAACAAAACTTCTGTCACATATCAATAAATGTAACAAACATTATGCAAGATCACGATCCCATTGCAATTATCCAAGTATCAGAATCAAGTTGACAACTTTATTCAAAATAAGGCCACAATAAGCTTGGAAATACAGTAAATATTGCTACGAATATGGAAAATATTTATACAACAGATCACTCGTCATTACTGCTATGTAAGTACCGTAACAGTATAAAGTCATTAATTATTTAAAAGAAGTACTCTCACAGTGGTATAAGACCTGACATGTGTTTAAACAAATAATTTCCAATACTACAATCTCTATTGCTGCTGCTCATGTGTTCGAGTGAAATCATCAATCACTGTTAAAAGCAAAAATACCTCAACGCGTATGATAATATAATTAATGTTGTTATGAATCTGCAAATTATTCATGTAACATTTTCACTCCTCCTTACTATCCTATAACTATCAGGCTAAGGTAAATTCTTATGTAAAACAACTAAACAAATCATTGTCACACTTGTATAAGACACAGCATCATTTTAGCAAATCATTATGCAAGACTGCAATCCCTATTGCATCTGTCCAGATATCGGTATCAAGTTTTCAAGCATTGTTCAAAACAACACCACCTCAACAAGCATGGGCGTCCTACAATTCCAAATTTACAAATCTGTAAACATTTCTGTTACAGTTCTGTCGGTAATTCACATATACATCTTTTCACTTTTGTTCATTCTCATGTAAAGCGCAACACAAAGGTACAAAGATACTCTGAAACTGCAACAAGTCTTGTCAATGAATTTACGAAAAAATTATCCTGCAACTGAGACGTCATAACTGCCCTATAACCATCACTGTAAACCAAACTGTAATGTAATTCTTAAAAAAAAAAAACTGTCAAAGTTCTACAAGTCCCAGCACCAACTTACCAATCATTATGCAACTCCAGAAAGAATCATGGCAATATAACTACATTTTGCTATCACATTTATCCTGTAATACTGCCCTCTAATTATCAAGTTAAAGTCATGCAGCATGTATAGGTTTAAGACCTCACATCAATTAAGAAAATCATTATGCAACGCTACAACCGCTACTGAAGCTGTTCAAACCTCTCCATCAACTCTTCACAGTTTATTCAAAACAACAAAACCCCAAAAATCATCACAAGTGCTACAATTCAAATTTTTCCAATTTGTCAACATTTCTCCCACATTTCACTCTGTAATTAAGCTCTACGTCTTTTAATTCTTGTCAATTTTCATGTAAAGCAGAAGACAAAGTTATTCACGAGTCGCTATTCCAGCTCTCCAAGTGTCAGTATCAATTACTCAAACATTATACAACACTACATCTCATAAACAAGCACGGGAATATTATAATTCTTCCTATTAATTGTCAAAACATTTGTCCAACAGTTGACACATCATTACCGCCACATTACCACCAGTGTAAACCAAATTATAATGATAAATTCTTCAAACAAAAGTATTGTCAGAGATCTGCAATTCCCAACTTGAATCTAGCTATAATTATGCAAGACCTGAGCACTATTGCAGCTGTCCAAGAATCAAGATCAACTCGACAATTACTATTAAAACAACGAGACAACAAAAGGCATTGGAATGCAGTAAATCTTGCTACGCATTTGGAAAATATTCACCCAACAGTTATTGTACTATAAAAGAGTAAAGTTATTCACTATCAATGTCAAAGCACTAGAAAAAAAAAAACAATCTAAAAGTTCTGCAAGTCCTGACATGAATTTAGAAAATCATTATGCAAAAGTACAATCCCTATTCCAGCAGCCCATGTATCTGTATCAAGTTGCCAACTATTATTCAAAATAACAACAACCCATAAAGCATGGGAGGGTTACAATTATTAATTTTCTAATGTGTAAAAATTTCTAGAATAGATCAGTCTATAATGCAGCTATACGCTTGTAATTTAATTCAATTATTATGTAAAAGCATCAAACAAAAACATTTTGAGATCTCCATATGACTGCCATCAAATTGACAATGATTTTTCAACAGTAGATATTCATTATTCATCTTGATTACACAAGTTTCAACACTATATCACTTTGCAAAACATATTATGTATCTTTCACGTGTTAAATTTTATGTTATCTTGTTAACATGTTTTGGCCTGCTATCGGCATCATCAGAACTGGTCGTTGCGGGTCTTGGCGCATTTTGTTTTGTTTCCTAATACTCTACAAAAACATCTCAACACACATACAACACAAACAAACAAATACAACCACACAGGCATATACAAACTCAAATGTAACACCTGCAACATTTTCTACATAGGACTGACAGGCACATCATTTCAGACACGTTACAAGGAACACATCACAAATGCTAACCACACATACAGAGACATCAACACAGACATGGAAATTCTACACATCCAGCCAAAAAGCCAGAAACTAAACACACTACAACAATATGAAATATACAAACACACGAAAACATATCCAAATGAAATTCTCAACACACAGCTCAATTTCAAAACACATACTCTTTGACTCCACATTACACTACACAAACACACACACACACACACCCCCACAGGAAACAAAACAAAAGGCGCCAAGACCAGCAACAACCAGTTCTGATGATGGCCGATAGCAGATCGGAACATGTTAACAATGTAACATAAAATTTAACACGTGAAAGATATATAATACGTTTTCCAAAGTAGATATTCTATTGGAACTGTCCAGGTATCAATATGAAGTAGTCAATCATTATTGAACACTACAGTAGTATAAAACCTGACATGTATTTACAAAATCATTATGCAACACTAGGGTCCCTATTGCAGCTGTCCCAGTTCTGTATGAAGTCATCTACTATTAATCTAAACAATACCGCCACAAAAACTATGGCAGTGCTACAATTCCAATTTTTCTAATTATTTAAAATTTTTACAACTTAGTCCATAATACAGCTCAATGTCTACTTCTTTCACCCAATTATTATGTAAAATCACAACAAAAATGTCCTCTTCTAAGCCTTGCGTTAGTCCTGCCATCAATTTGGCAGAAATTATGAAAGAGTAGAGTCTCTACTCCAGCTGTCCAAGTGGCAGTATGAAGTAGTCAAACATTATCCATCCATCCATCCATCCATCCATCCATCCATCCATCCATCCATCCATCCATCAAATTCTAAATAAAAATTTGTAAACAATTATAAGGATCCTCAGTCTATAATACAGTCCTATGAGTATCGGTCTAAAATAAACTTTGAAGCTAAAAGAATAAAGTCAAATACTGACATTGTTCTTTAAGCCACCCACGAATCTAGCAATCGTTATGCAACTGTATAAACTCTGCTCCAGCTATCCAAGTGTCAGTTTCAAACAATATTGAACACTACAACACTTAAACATGTGCGATAATGTGATAAACCTTCATATTAAATTCGAAATTATTTAACCTACATTTCAATCAGCACAACTGTAAAGTCAATTTTTTAACGAAAACCAATAAACAAAACTACTGCCACAGTTTATACAACTGCACATACCACAGCACCAATTTAGCAATCATTAAGCAACAGCACAGACCCTATTCCTGTTGTCCAAGTATTACAATCAACTCTTCAACAAATATTCAAAACAAAAGACCACGAGAACCATGGCAATGTAATAAATGTTGCTATGAATATGCAATATATTTACCAAACTGTTCACCCGTCATTACTGCCGTATAAGTCAAAGTCTAAATTCATTTATTATGTAAAGCCAAAAAACAACATTGGCTCTGTCTCAGCTATACAAGTGCTACCACTATTCAAGCAATCATAATTCCAGACTACAATCCCTATTGCACCTGTCCAAGTATCACAGCTTCCAACAATTATTTAAAACATCACAAAAAGCACAGATGAGCCACAATTTCAGTAAGTTATCTTTTTCCAATTTCTTCAGACCAATGGAAGGGCCCCAGTCGCTATTGCAGCTTTATGACCACAATATTAAGTCAATTATTATATTGTAAAAACCACAAAACAAAAGTACTCTTACACTTCCATAACACCTGCCATGAATTATCCAATCACTCTAAAACACTACACTCTCTACTGAAGAATCCACACCTGTGGAGTAACAGTCAGCACGTCTGGCTGCGAAACCAGGTGGCCTGGGTTCGAATCCCGGTCGGGGCAAGTTACCTGGTTAAGGTTTTTTCTGGGGTTTTCCCTCAACCCAATACGAGCAAATGCTGGGTAACTTTCGGTGCTGGACCCCAGACTCATTTCACCAGCATTATCACTTTCATTTCATTCAGACGCTAAATAACCTAGATGTTGATACAGCGTCGTAAGAATAACCCAATAAAATAAATAAAAATCTATTGAAGCTACTCAAGTGTCAGTATAACATCCTCAAACATTATTCAACACTGCAACACATAAACAAGTATGGGAATGTAATAAGCCTTGCAATAAATTCGGAAAATAACTATCCTACAATCAAGTCCTCGTAATTCCTCTTTAACTATAACAGTTGTAAGCTTTATTATTATTCCAAACTACAAAACAAAACTCCTGCCACACTTCTACAAACCATGGCACCAATTTACCTATTGTCAGACAACACCAGAGTCCCTATTGCTGCTGTCCAATTTTCCCAATCAAGTCGACAAATACTATTCAAAACAACTACAACACCACCACCACCACCACCACCACCATCACCACCACCACCACCACCACCACAAGCATGTGAATGTAATAAATTTTCCTATGATTTTGAGAAATATTTTTCAAACAATTCACACGTCCATACTGCCATATTAATGTACCTACATTTAAAGTCATTTATCATGTAAAACCAATCAACAACAGTACTGCCAGAATTCCATAAATTCTAACACGAATTTATAAATCATTTTACAACACTAGAATCCCCATTCTAGTATCGGAATTAAATTGTCAACTATTCAAAACAGCACTCCAAGTAGAATGGGAATGCTATAATTCCAATTCCCCCAAATTGTAAACATTTGTGCAACAATTCAGTCAGTAATGCAGCTCCTTCTGTGCCACTTTAAGTCAATTATGATGTAAAAGCAAACGACTAAATCATTCAGAGACTTGCACAACTCCTGCCATGCAATTGGCCATAATTGTTCAACAGTAGACTATCTATTCCAGTTGTCTAAGTGCAGTATCATCTACTCAAAATTTATTCAAACAACAACAACAACACTCCAAATAATATGATAATTTAAATTTTCCAATTTCTAAATATTTATGAATAAGCTCAGTCGGTAATGCAGCTCTCTGTGTACTATTTTCAGTCAATTATTATGTAAAATCACAACACAAAGGTCCCCTAAGCTTGCATAAGTTCTGCCATTAATTTCGAAATAATTCAAGCATCGGCTGGAACAACGTTGTAAGTTACAAAATTTTCATTCGGCATGTTTCCGTCTAATAATGTTACCTTCCTATACTCCTTGCTTGCAACTGTTCATCAATCCAATACGTGAAATTTGCCCACTCAATAGTTTGCTACCCTGGAACAACAATGTTGTACATGTACACATTTTTTCAGCTCCTGTAAATTTTACGAAATGTAACTTATAACGTTGTTCCAGGTGACACTTCAATTATTCAACACTACAATCCTTACTGCAGCTGTCTAACTCAATATAACAAGTCGTCAACAATAATTCAAAATAACAATACCCCAAAGAGGATTCGATTGCTACAATTCTAATTTCTCCAAATTGTAAATTTTTCTCTTACAGTTATGTGAGAAATGGAATTCCACGTTTTATAATTTTTCTTCATTTCCATGTAAGCGACAACAAAAACGTAGTCTGAGACTGCAATAACTCCTTGTATTATATCAACAGAACACACCCTATTCCAGCTGTCCAATTGTCACTACAAATTACTCAAATATTATTCAAAATTACAACTCATAAATAAGCATGGCAACGTAATAAACCTTGCTATGAATATTGGAAACATTTATCCAACAGTTGAGACGTCATTACTGCCCTATAACCATCAGAGTAAACTAAATTATAATGTAAATTGTTTTAAAAAAATTGCACTGTCACAGTTCTACAAACCCCAGTATCAATTTAGCAATGACTACACAACACCAGCCTCCCTATTACAGCCCTCCAGCTCTCACAATCAAGTCATCAATTAGTATTAAAATCAACAACTCAAGAACCATGAGAATCTAACAATTTTGCCTATGAATTTGGAAAATATTTATCCCATAGTTACTGCCCTCCAATTACAAAATTTAAGTTATTATGTAAAACCACTACGAAAACCACTGTAACATTACAGGTATAATCCTGACATTAATTTAGAAAATCATTCTGCAAGCCTATAGTCCATATCGCAGCTGCCCAAGCCTCTCTATCAAATCTTAACAATTTATGAAAGACAACAAAACCCCAAAAATCATCACAGTACCAGCATTACAATTCTAATTTCTCCTATTTCTCAACATTTCTCTTACAGATTGGTTGGTAATTAAGTTCTACGTATTTCAATTTCTTGCCAACTTTCATGTAAAGCGCAAGACAAAGGTACTCCAAGACTACCAGGAAATATCAATAATTAATTATACATCCTGATTACACAACTCTTAACACTATATCACTTCGCAAAACCTATTATGTGTCTTTCACGTGTTAAATTTTATATTATGCAGAACACATCACAAATGCTAACCACACCTACACAGACATCAACACAGACATGGAAATTCTACACACCCACCAAACAGCCAGAAACTAAACACACTGGAGCAATACCAAATATACAAACACAGAGAAACACATTCAAAAGAAATTCTCAACACACAACTCAATTTCAGAACAAACACACACGCACATGCACCCTTTGACTCCACATTACACTACACAAACACACCACCACAGGAAACAAAACAAATGGCGCCAAGATCAGCTACAACCAGTTCTCAAGATGGCCAATAGTAGGCCGAAACATGTTGAAAAGATCATATAAAATTTAACACGTGAAAGACACATTATATGTTTACCAATAATTCAACAGAACAGTCCCTATTCCATGTACCCAAGTATCAATATTCATTGCTCAAACATTATTCAAAACTAGAACTCATAGGCAAGCATTGAAATGTAATACTTCTTATTACGAATTTCGGAAAATTTATCCAAAAATTCAAACGTAATTACTGCCAAATAACCATCACTCTAAAGCAAATTATAATGTACATTCTTTCAAAAAAAAAAAAAAAAAAAAAAAAAAAAAAAAAAAAAAAAAAAAAAAACCGAGTATGATACTGTCACAGTGGTACAAATCCTAACATCAAATTAGCAATCATTCAAGATCCCAATTCCTATTCCAGCTCTCCACCATCTCAGTTAAGTCCTCAATTAGATTCTCAAGTTTCTTGTTGTTTTCAAAACAAACAATTCTTCCTATGAACTTGGAAAATATTTATTCAAAACTTCAGTCGTCATCACGGCCCTGCAATTAGCACGTTCAAGCACTAGAAAAGTAACTGTCACAATTCCATAAGTTCTGGAATCAATTTACAACATCATTATGCATAACTACACTCCCAACTCTCAATGTCAAGTAGTCAACTGTAATTATTCAAAGTCCCAACACCCCAAAAAACATGGCATTCCTATAATATTCTAAGTTTCCAATATATAAACTTTTCTTTTACAGCTCTGTGAGTTATGCAGTTCCACGTCTTATAATTTTCCTTCATTTTCAACTAAAGCACAATAAAAACATACTCTGACACTGCCATAACTCCTGGGATTAAATCTAAATAATTATTCAACAGTACAGACCCTATTCCAGCTGTACAATTGTCAGTAAGAAGTACTATACTCAAACATTATTAAACACTACAACTCATAATCAAGCAGTGAATGTAGTAAATCTTGGTAAGTACCAGTATTTAGGAAACATTTATCCAACAGTTCAGACGTCATTACTGCCATATATCCATCAACATTAACAAAATTATAAAGAACATTCTTTAAACAAACGTATTGTTAGAGATGTACAAGTCCCAACATGAATCTACCAAAAATTATGCAAGACCAGAGTCATACTGCAGCTATACAAGAAACAGAATGAACTCGACAATTACTATTCAAAACAACAACGCAACAAAGAGCATAGAAAATGCAGTAAACCTTGCTACGAACTTTCAAAATATTCATCTAACTGTTTAGTCACATTTACTGCACTGTAAGTAACAGAGTAAAGTCATTCACTATGTGAAAGCACTAAAAAAAAAAAAAAGTTATGCAAGTCTCGACATATATTTTGAAAATCATTATGCAGCACTACAATCCTAGTATCTGTATTAAGTTGTCAACTATTATTCAAAACAACACCCCAAAAGCATGATAGTGCTACAATTATAAATTTTCCAATGTCTAAATATTTCTGTAATACCTCAGTCGGTAATGCAGTTTTATGCTCGTCATTTAAGTCAATTATTATATAAAACTACAAGACAAAGATACTATGAGACTTCCCTAGGTCTAGCATCAAATTTGGCAATCATTATTCAACAGTAGATACCTATTGGAGCTGCCTAGCACTCACTATGAAGTAATCAATCATTATTCAACACTACAGCAGTTAAAGAATGCATGGGAACGTAATAAATCTTGTTATAAATATAGAAAATTTTTATCCAACATTTCAGTCGACATTTCTGCCCTATAATCATCACTATAAAAAGTAAAACAGTTAAAAAAATACTGTCAGTTGTACAAGTCCACCAAGAAGAATTTACCAATCATTATGCAAGAGAAGAGCCCAATTGCAACTCAGAATGAAGTCGATAATTACTTTTCAAAACAACAACAACAACAACAACAACAACAACAACAACAACAAAACAACAAGCATGGGAATGCAGAAAATCTAGCTACGAATTTGGAAAATTATCCAGCAGTTCAGCCCTCACTACTGCCCTATAAGAAACAGACTAAAGTAATTTATTATGTAAAACCACTTATCAAAAGCACTTTTACAAAGGTATATGTCTAGGCAAGAGTTCAGAAACTCACTAAGCAAAACTAGAGTCCCTATTGTAACTGACCAAGTATTTGTATGATTTCTCCAAATATTATTCAAAACAACAACGCCCCAAAAAGTGCTACAATTCTAAATTTTACAATTGTTAATTTTTCTGGAAAAAAAAAGCTCAGTCGGTAATGCAGCTGTCTTCTAATTTACATATATCAATTATTATGTAAAAGTACAAGACAAACACACTCTCAGACTTCCATAAGGCCCGACATTAATTTTGAAATGATTATTCAACAGTAGAGACTCTATTGAAGCTGTCAGTATGAAGTAGTCTATCATTATTGAACACTACAACACTTAATAAATGTATGGAAATGTAAAATATCTTGTTATATATTTTCTAAATAATTTTCCAACAGTTCAGTCGTCATTACTGCACTATAACCATCTCTGTAAACCCTTTTAAGATTTAAAACCATTAAACAAAACTTCTGTCACAGATCAATAAAGCCCAGGAATAATTTAGCAAACATTATGCAAGATCAGAGCCCCATTGTAATTGTCCAAGTATCAGAGTGAAGTTGACAACTTTATTCAAAATAAGGCCACAACAAGCTTCGAAATACAGTAAATATTGCTACGAATTTGGAAAATATTTATACAACAGTTCACTCGTCATTACTGCTACAGCGTAAAGTCATTAATTATGTAAAAAAAAAAGAACTCACAGTGGTAAAAGAACTGACATTGTTAAAAAAAAATAATATGCAATACTAGAATGTCTATTGCAGCTGTTCAAGTATCGGTATCAAGTCGTCATCTATTAACCTGAACAATACCACCCCTAAAACTACGGCAGTGCTACAATTCAAAATTTTGCAATTTGTAAACATTTATGCAAGAACACAGTCGGTAATGCAGCTCTGTGTATACTTCTTTAAGTCAATCATTGTGTAAAATCACAATACAAAAGTCCTCTTAGCCTTGCATAAGTCCTGTCATGAATTTGGCAGTAATTATTCAACAGTACAGTCCCTACTGCAGCTGTCCAAGTGTCGGCATAATGTACAGGTCTAAAATATTATTTATCTATCCATCTATCTATCCATCCATCCATCCATCCATCCATCCATCCATCCATCCATCCATCCAACCCTATAAGAAGCATTGCAATTTAATTAATCCTCCTATAAATTTTCAAAATATTTAACAACACTTCACACGTCATGACTGCACTTCAACAGTCACATTAGGTGTGTAAAATAATTGGAACAATTACTGTCAGACTTGTACTGGTCCCTACATCAATTTAGCAACCATTATGCAACACCAGAGTCTCTACTGCAGCTGCCCAACTGTCTATATCAAGTCGTCAACTGTAATTCAAAATAACAAAACATCAAAAAGCATGGGATTCCTAAAATACTAATTTTTCCAATTTGTAAACTTTTCCTTCACCTCCTATAATTTGTTATTTTCATGTAAAGCACAAGAAAAAGGTACTCCGAGGCTTGCATAGGTCCTGCGTCAAGTTTGAGAATGATTATTCAACAAAGTAATCAATCTTTATTGAACACTACAACATCTAAAGAATGCATGGGAATGTAATCAACCTTCTTATAAATTTCGAAAAATTTTATCCAACACCTCAGCCGACATTTCTGCTCTACAAGCATCGCTATAAAGACAGTTAAAAAGTAAAAAATTAAAATACTGTCAGTTGTGCAAGTCCCACCAAGAATTTTGCAATCATTATGCAACACCAGAGCCATATAACATTTCTCCAAGTGTCAAAATGAAGTCGATAATTACTGTTCATAAAAACAACAACACCACTCAAAGAAGGATGGGAATTCTATAATTCTAATTCCCTAAATTCTAAACATTTATGGAACAAGTCAGTCGGTAATGCAGCTCCACATGCACTACTTTAAGGAGATCCGTAAAGATGAAAATCTTCAAGTCTTCAATGTTTTTTTTATTCATGATCTACAAAATTTCCCTTTACAATGATATATGATACACATGTATTGGGAATATTGCTATGTGTGACGTCTTCACATTATAATCTGTACTTATTATGAACAAGGAGAAACTGAGAGCTTCAGCAAAAGCTGTAAGAGACATTCAATCAAGGGCAACACAACATACAAGAGCAGCAAAAAGAAAACTAAAAGATGAAGATCAGGAAGATGCTGACAACCCATAATTTGCTGCTGAAATGCATTGAAAAAACTTTCAAGCCCGATTCCCATAAATTGTTCATTTTTCATACAAAATTTTCTTTTTCTAAAATTTTATTTGTCTGAATTGGTTCAAACCATCAAAGGATACAATTATTGACTCCGTCAACATATTTCATTATGAGGATTTTTTTCTTTTTTTACATTTGAAACAAGTTAGGGTCTTACAAGCATTGAAAAATGTAAAAATTTCCATTTTTTGAAAAACAATTTTCAATTTTCGAAATTATCAATGTTTTTTTTTTAAAATTCCCGTGTTCAAGCAATCAGAAAGGTACATAATACAGCTCATACTTTTTCCAAGATTGTAGTCCTAACAGTCTCTCAGACATGCATTTTTAACGTTGGTAAGATAGGACCTTTCCAGACACCCGTAAGTCAATTATTATATAACAGCAAAAGACAAAATTACTTAGACACTGGCATAAGTTCTGGCATGAATTTGGACATAAATATTCAACAGTAAAGTCTCTATTGTTAACAATAATAGCTGTTTCAGGTTTCTCAATGTTTAATGGTTATATATATCACAGAATAAATATTTAAATTATCTCATTTATTATTATTATCATTATCATTATCATTATCATTATTATTATTATTATTATTATTCCAACTGTCCAAGTGCAGTATCAGGTACTAAAAAATTATTCAAAACAACAAAACCCCAAGAAGCATGGAAGTGCCAAGATTCTAAATTTTCCAATTTGTAAAAATTTATACAAAAAAGCACAGTCAGTAATGCAGCTATACGTCTACTAGTTTCAGTCAATTCTCATGTAAAATCACAACACAAAGGTGCTCTAAGCCTTGCACAAGTTCTGCCATGGATTTGGCAGTACATATTCAACAGTACAGTCCCCACTTCAGCTGTCCAAATGTCAGTAAGAAGCAGTCGAAAATTATTCAGTACTACAGCACATAAACAAGAATAGTACTAGGAAGTGGTCCTTTTAATTTAGAAAACGTTTATGCAAAACTTCACATGTCATTACTGCACTTTAACAGTCAGATTAAAACCATTATTATTAGGTTGTAAAATCATTATAACAATTATTGTCGCACTTGTACTGGTCCCTGCACCAATTTAGTAATCATTATGCAACACCAGAGTCCAGGGTTGCCAGACGTCCCGACTTGGCAGGACATGTCCCGATTTTCATATAAAAATCTCGAGTCCTGCTTCAATTCGAGGTGGGACGCAAAAAGTCCCTCCTTCAGAAAATTAACATCACTTGTATGATTTTATGGTTACCTAGTAACTATTTCCTTCTAGGCCTACATTACATTTAAAATATTTTTTTTTTTTAACATTGGAAAAAAAAACGAATATTTTGGCAAGTGTAAGTTTTGTACTAGCGAATTCAGTGGTGAATATGATATTTCTAAACATTTAAAAAGATACGTTCATTAGAAATGCGTGGTACAGAGAATGAAAAAAGCTTGTTGAAAATGCTAAAGTCCAGTGATAAATATTTATTTATTTATCTAACGGCTAGTACATGATATTTATTATCACTGACTGAGCGAAAAACAAGAAAGGGGTGAACAAAACTACGGATTAAGTAATTAAAAACATTCGGGCTCTGGCTTCCCAGTAGCGGTCGACTTCCTTGGAGGATTTCAGAGCAGGGCATTTTGCAAGATGTTGTCTATCCATGTCTTCCTGTTAATGGCACAAAATGCAGGATGCTGATGGAAGGATGCCAAGACGATTGAGGTGTTTACCCAGGCACTCAGACTTATCACAGGAGGAGTGAAATCTACTCCCATTAACTGTATGCTTTACCTCACAGACATTAAACCTCTTGTAACAACAATAGAAGAAAGAGCCATTATTCTTCATGAAAAACTGATCAGAAGTAATGACGACTATTGGTCCACATACCTTAACACAGAAAGGTATCTGAAAACGCAACACGGATTCATCCAATATGCAGAGAAACTAAAAGAAGAACTCGATATACCCAATCTCCTTCAACCTCTAATGCTTCCACAAAACCCACTTCAGATAGACATAATTCAATCAGAAATAGACCTCCTAGAACAAATCACCAAAAATCAACACAGTAAAGAAAATTTAAAACAATTGGCCCTTGAAACCGTCAACATCAGATATCCGGAAGACTATTGGATAAGAATTTATACTGATGGCTCGAAAACAGACCCTCTAGGAAATGTAGGAGCTGGTATTTTTAGTAATATTTTTTGCTTCTATCTCCCAGTTGGTTATAATCTATCTGCCTATGATGGAGAAATTGAAGCTATACATGTTGCCTTAAATAAACTTTTATTCCATATGGATAAATTCACAAATGCAGTCATCCTCTCGGACTTAAAAGCAGTGATTTTGTCCATAAACAAAACGGACTTAAAAGCAGTGATTTTGTCCATAAACAAAACTGATCACCCCTACACAGAACAAATCAATAATTGTTAAAAAATACTTGCAACTTTAAAAGAACGTGGCAAAACAGTTGTGTTACAGTGGATCCCAGGACATTGTAATCTACATGGGAATGAACAGGCTGACACATTAGCTAAGTGATAAATATGATGTACCGGTATATAAAACTCTGTAAATGTATACTGTATGTTAAATGATGGGTTTTGAGCAGTAGTATGCTAAGGTACAAAATAGAATGTGAATTTAGATATCAATAAATTTTATGTGATTGTAATCAATTAATAAACTTTGAAAATTAAATATTTTGTCACACGTGAGCCGTGTTTTGAAATTTGTGCTTTACTGTTATTAATAAACAGCTGGGGAAAACTATGAGACAGAACTACTATTAAGTCATTAAGTTAATAATTTTGCATAACATATTATTGCCACAAGCCCTTCAGAAAGACCCCAGAGAAACGTGATGTAACTTGCAGCGAGATAAATATTGCTTTGTACTTGCAAACCTGTACCTACAATTTGACTTTTATTAAAATTGCAATTCTGACATTCATATTAGTCACTAACTGCATATATGTAGAGAGATAATTTTTATTCTTTTCTTTAAAGACAAAAGTAAGTGCTGTATTATATGATGGAAAAAAGATGTCCCTCTTTGGCATATCTAAAATCTGGCAACCCTGCCAGAGACCCTACTGCAGCAGTTCAAGTATCTGAATAAGTCGTCAATTACTATTGAAAACAAAAAGATCTCAAGAAGCCAGGCAATATAATTTTTTTAATCTTTCTACGAATTTGGAAAATATGTCAAAATTTCATTCCTCATTACTGTCCTATAACTATCAGGAGTAAACTCATTTATTATGTAAAACAACTAAATAAATCACTCTCATACTTGTATAAGACCTAGCATCAATTTAGCAAATCATTATGCAAGAAATAATAGTGACTACCTCCAAGCAGCCGAGAAGATGACGTGGCTATACATTGGAAGACTGAAGAAAACTACAACTCCAGAAACAGTGGAAAGAAATGGTACCCAAGCAAACATCATATGTGAAGAATTGCATTACTTAGGAGACAAGAAAGCCTTCAAACTAGCTTCCCTTTTAACTACATCGACGAGACAGAGCGGTCAGACTTCTGGTCACAAGGAGTGATAGTCAGACGATTTCTCTTTCCAAAAAACAACCGAGACTAAGACTAGACACATAAAGATCTTCCCTAAGCAAAGCAAAGTCACTCATACCAGTAGAACCAATAGCAGCATACGATGCAATCATTCTTACAGAAATCTTCTTAACAGAAGAATACAACATTCAAGGACATACGGAATACACACTTCCGCCCAACCCACAGCAGGAAAGCCAGCAGGCAGAGTATCAATTTTCCTCAAGCCAAAATTAGGAAAAAATCAGAAAAATCTTAAAAACCGAAAACACAGTCTTGCTAAAAACCGAAGATGTGACCATAATTGGCCTATACATCAACCCACAATCAATAGCAGAAGACACAGTAGAAAGGATAGCAGAGGCCATCACATAAACTACCGAAAAAGAGAGAATCATCCTCGTGGGAGATCTAAACTATAGGATAGATCGATGGCTCAGAACGAGACTGTTACAACTCAAAAAATTCACTTTTTGAGTTATTACCATCATTTGAACACTTGAATTGAGAACTATGCTATGTGAAAGTGTTAAAACTCTACAAATTTCCTAGTGGGACATAAATGCACATTGTTGTGCCAGGATTCTCTGATTTGTCATATACAATGGAAAACTTTAAATGGCTCTACTGAAAAATCTCTATTTTTGAGTTGTAACAGTCTCGTTCTGAGCCATCGAGATAAGCGAAACACCAAATCCGAAGTGCTTCTGGACACGCTAACAGAACAAGGGTTTACTCTCATAAAAAAAAGCCACAACTGAAGACTTATATAGCACCAAACGGAACTACCGCCATAGACCTTGTACTCCACAAAGGAGAAAGAGTCCAAACAATAAAACAAGATGGACTTTGGACAACAGAAATGGCTTCTATAAGAAAGCATATACCAATCGAAACTATAATCACAATTTAGCAGTCTCAACAAATCTCCAATCTAAAAGTACACAGAGCCTCCAGAAAGATGGACACCAGAAAACTGAAGGAAATGCGGGACAAAATCACAATGGCTTCACAACTAGCCAAGCAGAACGAACTTGGTAAAGTCGCTAAACTACACACATCAATTCTCCAAGAGTGCAGCATCCCAACAAAAGAAAGAAGAGCCCCGGCGAAAACGTAATACGGCAAACGCCAGTAGGGGAAGTTATCCCCACCCACATGAAATGTGCATTCGACACAACACTAGCCTATCACGTAGAGTGTTTGGTGAGCTAGTAGGGGAAAAGTGGAAAGGGGTCATGGGCGGAGCTTAGCGTTCGCCGTATTACGTTTTTCCCCCCAAGCCTGGTTTGACAAATAGGATTTCCATAAGCGGCAGAAAACGTTGACAGCACTCCACCAAGTAAGAACCACAAATAAAAAAGACATACTATCGCAATATGCTACACAGAGAAAACAGTACAAACAACTAATAAAAACGAAAAAAGCGCAATATATAGAGGAAGAAGCAAGAAAACTAGCTGTGGAAGCCAACCAAAACCCCTTCATCGCACTCAGGAAATCAAGACCAACAGCAGGAAAGGAAATCACCATGGATGCATGGGAACTCCACTTCAAAGAAATCCTGAATTACCAGCATTGAGAAAAGTCATATCAACTACCCAAGAGAGAAACAATGCAACCCCCATCTCCTATAACCAGGAAACAAGTAGAAGAAACAATTACATCACCCAAGAACATGAAAGCAGCGGGATATGATGGCATGTACATGGAAAACATAAAAAACTTCCTATATCTGACAGGCGACTTCTGGCTGAAGCTTACTTACTTACTTACTGGCTTTTAAGGAACCCGGAGGTTCATTGCCGCCCTCACATAAGCCCGCCATTGGTCTCTATCCTGAGCAAGATTAATCCAGTCTCTACCATCATATTCCACCTCCCTCAAATCCATTTTAATATTATCTTCCCATCTACGTCTCGGCCTCCTAAAGGTCTTTTCCCCTCTGGCCTCCCAACTAACCCTCTATATGCATTTCTGGATTCGCCCATACATGCAACATGCCCTGCCTATCTCAAACGTCTTTCTATAAAGACTAGTTACGTTCCATGTACCAAATCTTATAACCTTATTCCTTTGCTGCGATCGTGCCGGAGAATCAGTCCCATTACGAGGCTTATTGTTAGGTTTCGTAACAAGCTGTTTTTTACGGTGATGGGTTGTTAGCCCTTCGCCCAACCCCGAAGCTGGAGGACCACCCCTTATCGGCTGTCCATGACTGCTTATTCAATATATTCGCAGCTACTCAACAATAAATTGTCTACACCTAGCAATAATCACAGAACCATAGAGAAAATAGACAACGAAAATTCTCTTCAAAGGAAAAGGAGAAACCAACAACCTGAACTCCTTCAGAGGTATTGCCATCGAGAATGTCGCTCTCAAAGTTCTCACAAAAATACTAACAAACTAGTAGTGGAAGTAGACAACCGTATCCTGGAATGCCAGTTCGGATTCAGGAAAAGCAGAAGCAACCTTCACGAAGTAAGCAGCGTAATAGAACAAATAGAGAATACCCTAAGATACCCTGGGAAGAAATACCATGTAGTATTTGTGACTACAGCAAAGCTTTGTACCTTATAAACACGAAAACACTAATTAGAAAACTAAGCAACATGATGGCGAATCACATGCCCTAACAACAATAATCGCAGACATCCTAAGCTACAACTACATCCAAATATGCGATGAAATTACACTTACTTACTTACTTACTTACTTACTTACTTACTTACTTACTTACTGGCTTTTAAGGAACCCGGAGGTTCATTGCCGCCCTCACATAAGCCTGCCATTGGTCCCTATCCTGAGCAAGATTAATCCATTCTCTATCATCATATCCCACCTCCCTCAAATCCATTTTAATATTATCCCCCCATCTACGTCTCGGCCTTCCCAAAGGTCTTTTTCCCTCCGGCCTCCCAATTAACACTCTACATACAGACGAAATTACACCATCCAAGAAAATAGTACAGATAAATAGGGTACTACAAGGAGAACCTATCAGCCCAGTCCTCTTCAATCTCATGATCACAGACAAAACAAAAATCTCAAAGGACACTACAGCATTGTTGATTATGTACGCAGACGACATGGCGATAGGCTCGTGCGACATAGAAGAACTACAACAGGTCCTAAATAAACTCGTGAGATGAGCCGAGGAAAACAGCCTACAGATAAACCACCAGGAAACAAAGCAAATGAATTTCAGAAACGGCAGCAAACAAAGAAAAAAATACACCCTGACATTGCAGAAAGATCCACTTGAGACAGTGCAAAAATTTAAATACTTAAGAGTAACGCTCCAAACAACATTAAAATCATACAGAATCCACATTCAAGAAATAGCAGCAACTGCAATAAAATCGATGTATAGTATCAAAAATCTGTAACAACTAGAAACAAAAACGGCAATGAACTTATTTACTGTCTTCCTCCAACGAGTTTAGCGCTGGGATCTAGGTATTCTTGCCATCGGTGCGGGGGTTTGCAGGTAGATTCTTTTGTTGCTACAGCCAAGCCGAGCCGAGCGGAGTGGGAAGTATTAATTGTCCAAAAATATGCAGTCTTCAGTTTGTAGTAGTGTGTGAATATTTCATATACATATTGTTTACCTATATGGTTTTGTTATTAATATATTAAATATATTGTTGCAATTTTTGCTCAAACATACCCTGATGTTAGCTATGTTAATAATATATGAATTACTCATATTAATTATTTCACCGTTACAAGTCATTTTTAAGGAAACATGCTGTGGAAAAGTTTTTGGTTTTATTCTATTGGAATTTTAGAATATGTGTGATTGGTATCGTGAAAAACAGATTCCTATTATGTCATGCGAAAATCATTTGTTGATGATATCTTAAAATACAAATCAAGTACTTTTACTTCTGAAGTTAGTTCAGCAGTACAGTATATTTAAATTGCTTACTTTACAAATTAAATTCAATTCTACTAATCACTAAATTTAATAGTATGATTCTTCTTTTCATTTATATTATTGTAGTTGTATTATAATTTTTCTTTTTATTTATTTTATTGTGTTTGTATTTCTGGTGATGTGATGGCCTTAACTTCACCAGAATAAATAAATAAATAAATAAATACATAAATAAAAATTTCTACAACACTTTCCTTCTCTGAACACGTAAGTACGAATGGTTGTATCTCTATCTCGCCAAAAATACGTTAGAAAACTAACAGCCATACTGTTTTCGTAAACTGGGAGAATGTTTTCAGTATGACTGTGCTTCCGTCCAGACTGCCGCTGTCACTGTTCCCTCCCACTCCAGTACCACGCTAGACTAGTAGGAACTGCATTCCTCTCAGCATTAAACTCCTCAGAGGATGACAGTAGGTCAGCTATAGGACCAATAGCAACCTACGGACTAAATATCATATGGGGATACTTAACAATCAGCGACATGGAAAAAATTTAACGAGTCAAATCATCCTTCGTGAAAAGAGTACTAGGAGGAGGAAGAACAATACTCTCGAGACTAACATACGAACTAATAAAGGAACCTTCTTCATCGATGATATTACAACGCAACACTGCATGCTCAACACCCCAGCATATGAGAAACCCCGTCAAGTACTCAGAGGAAAGAAGAAAGTCATTTGGAGCGAGTTCTACATGACGGACGCCATGACAACTAGAGACTGGACAAACACAAACTACGAACTGAGACACATAGTGACCCGTTATGCATTGCATGATTTTCACTATAAGATCTGTGCCACCAAGTGATACCACGAACTCAACGACAAGTGCGTGTGCAAACTATGTCAGGCTAAACTAAAAATCGTATGCACATTGTGCGCATTTTATTTCTTTCATTCATTTATTATATTTCAAGACTACAATCCCTATTACATCTGTCCAAATATTGATATAAAGTCCTCAAGTATTATTCAAAACAACATAACCTCAAGAAGCATGGGAATGCTACAATTCCAATATTTCGAATTTGTAAACATTTCTGCTAGAGCTCAGTCGGTAATTCACATATTATGTCTTTTCATTTTGTCAGTTTTCATGTAGAGCACAAGACAAAGGTACTCTCATACTGCCATAAATCCTGGCATGAAACAGCAATAATTATTCAACACTACAGTCCCTATTCCAGCTGTACAAGTGTCAGTATGAATTAATCAAACATTATTCAACACTAGAACTCATATGCCAGCATAGAAATGTAATATTTCTCTCTATGAATTTCGGAAACATTTATCCAACAGTTGACACGTCATTACTGCCACATAATCGTCAGTGTAAAGCAAATTATAATGTACAATCTAAAAAAAACAAGTAAAGTACCCTTACAGTTCTACAAGTCCCAGCATCAAGTTCGCAAGCATTATGTAAGACCACACTTCCTATTGCAACTTTCCAACTATAAGACTCAAGTCCTCAATTAATTTTCAAAATAATAAGACCACAACAAACATGAGAATCTAACAATTCTTCCTATGAAATTGGGAAATATTTAACGAAACATTCGGTCGACATTACTATCCTGCAATTATCAGGTTCAAGTCATTTCTTATGTAAAAGCACAAGAAAAGTCACTGTCACAATTCTATAAATCCCACCATCAATTTCGAACATCACTACACTCCCTACCGCAGCTGTCCAACTCTCTGTATCAAGTCAACAACAGTAATTAAAAACAACACCACCCCAAAAAGCATCAGATTGTTACAATTCTAATTATTTCAATTTGTTTACTTTTCTCTCACAGCTCTGTGAGTAATTCAGTTCCAAGTCGCATCAGATTGTTACAATTCTAATTATTTCAATTTGTTAACTTTTCTCCCACAGCTCTGTGAGTAATTCAGTTCCAAGTCTCATAATGTTTGTTAATTTTCATATAAAGCACAACAAAAAGATACTCTGAGATTGCCATAACATCTACTATTAAATCAAAATAATTATTCAACATTACAGACCCTATTCCAGCTGTCCAATTGTCAATACGAAGCACTCGCACATTATTCAAACAGTACAACTAAGAAGCAAGCATAGAAATGTATAAATCCTGCCATTTATTTAGGAAACATTTACCAAAGACTTGAGACGACATTACTGCCCTATAACCTTCAGTGTAAAGCAGATTTTAATGTAAATTCTGTGTACAAAAGTACTGTCAGAGATGTGTAAGTCTCAGGTAGAATCTAGCAATAATAAATGCAAGACCTAACCCTTATTGCAACTGTCCAAGAATGAGGATGAAGTCCATAATTACTATTCAAAACAACACAACAAAGATCATGAGAGTGCAGTAAATCTTGCGATGAATTTCCAAAACATTTTCCAACAGTTCAGTCGTTTTTTCAGCTCTATTACTAGCAATCTAAAGTTATTCCTTAGGTACAATAAATAAATAAATAAATAAATAAATAAATAAATAAACAAACAAACAAATGAACACACAAATAAACATACAAACACACAAACAAATGAACATACAAACAAACATACAAAAACACAAACAAACAAACACACAAACAAATAAATAAATACCACTCTCACAGTTGTGCAAGTCCTCGCAAGAAAATACAAAATCATTATAAAATACTGCAATCCCTAATGCGGCAGTCCAATTATCTATATCAAATTCTCAGCTATTATTCCAAACAACACCACAAGAAGCATGGGAGTGCTACAATACTCTAAATTTTTCAATGTTATGTTAACATTTTCCCAAGCCATCGAAACCTGTGGAGTAATGATCAGTGCACCTGACCACAACACCAGTTGGCCCGCGTTTCAATCCCAGTCGGGGCAAGATGGTTCAGGTTTTTTCAGGGTTTTCCTCTAAACCAAACATGAGCAAATGCTGGGTAACTATCAGTGCTGGACCACGGACTCATTTCACCGGCATTATTACCGTCATTTCATTCATACGCTATATATAAACTGAGATGTTGGTACAGTGTCGTAAAATAACGCACTTAAAAAAGTCCTCAACATGTCAGTCGGTCATGCAGCTCTGTGTCTTGTATTTCATGTAAATTATTATGTAAAACTACAACACAAAGATACTCTGAAACTTCCATTGGTTTAACATTAATTTGGCAATGATTACGCAACAGCAGTTACCGTAATCAATCATTATTCAACACTATAACACTTAAAGAATGCATAGGTATATAATCAATCTTGTTACAAATTTCCAAAATTTTTATCCAATAGCTCAGTTGAAATTTCTGCCCTAAAACCGCCACTGTAAACACATTTCAAAAGTAAAACTACTAAACAAAAATACTGTCACACTTGTCTAAGACCCACCAATAATTTAGCAATCACTATGGAACACCAGAGCCCTATTGCAGCTGTCCAAGTAACAGAATGAAGTCGACAATTACTGTTCAAAACAACAACACCACAAAAAGCACGGTAATGCAGTAAATCTTGCTACGTATTTCGAAAATATTTATCGAGGTGTTCAGCCCTCATTACTGGCCTACAACTAACACAGTCAACTCATTTATTATGTAAAAGCACTTATCAAATGCACTCTAAGGGTAGGTACATGTTGGAGCGACAATAAATGATAAAAGAAGCAGCGATGCTATATCAGAGAGAATTGAAGCATGCATTGTCATTGAGGTGTGCATATTGGAGTAACGATAAAAGTGAAGATACACGATAAAAGCGACAAAAAAGAAAAGTACCATTTCCTTCGTTCTTGTCGTTCATATGATCTCTGATTAAGATAATATTAATCTGTATAAAACCGGTGATTATCAATATATCCGAATATTAATCGATTTATTATTATTTCGGCTTATTAAATTAATTATTGTAGATATTGACAAATTGATCAGTTGTGTATTTATTCGTCCTATGTTATGTGATCACAAGAACCAATCACAACACAACGATTTTATACTATCTTTGGGATGAGAAACTGGTTTAATTTTGTACGTATTTAAGTTATATTAACCTTGAACTTGGCAGCTGATACTTTCTATAAATCTTCTCTCATTAAGTGGACGCATAGAATATCTTCTACTGATAAATCAAAATGTTCGCTTCCCGTGTTCTTGTTGCTCCAATATGAACACTTGATTCTTTGATAATACCAAAGCGTCACTAGATCATTTCTATTATTGTTTATCGCTGCTCCAACGTGTACGTACCCTTACAATGGTATGGTTCCAAACATGAATTTAGAAAACCACTATGCCACATAACATTTCCTATTCCAACTAACCAAGTATCTGTATGATTTCGCCAAATAACATCACCCAAAAGAATGAGACTGCTACAATTCTAAATTTTCAAACTCTAAATATTTCTACAAGATTTCAGTCGGTAAGGCAATTCTTCCGGTAAGTCTTGTAATTTAAGTCAATTATTATGTAATAGAACAAGACAAACATCCTCTGAGACTTCCATACCCATTCCCTCCACATGAATTTGGCAATGATCATTCAATAGTAGAGACTCTATTGAATCATTATTGCATACGTACAACAACACTTAAACAATGTAACAAATCTTGTTATAAATTTGCAAAATAATTTTCCAACACTTCAGGCGTCATTACTCCACAATAACCATCCCCGTAAAGCCTTTAAAAATTTAAAACCATTAAACAAAACTTCCCTTAAAAAAAAAAAAAAAGTGCACTTAGCAAACAAGTCGTCAACCATTAATCTCAACAATACCATCCCAAAAAATATGGAAGTCCTACAAATCCAACTTTTACAGTTTGTAAACATTTATGCAAGAACACAATAGGTAATGCAGTTCTATGTACAGTTCTTTAAGTCAATTATCATGTAAACTCACAACACAAAAGTCTCTAAGCCTCCACAAGTCTTGCCATGATTCCGCCAGTAATTATTAAACAGTTCAGACCTTACGGCAGCTGTCCACGTGTCAGTATAAAAAATGGACCAAACAATATCTTATATCATCATACGAGTATGTTATTCAATCTTACGAGTACCACATCTTATATAAACTTACGGGTATCACATATGAACTTACGGGTTTCAACATCTTATATAAACTTACGAGTACGCATATTATATAAACTTATGGGTATCACATCTTACATAAAATTACGGGTACCACATCTTATATAAACTTACGAGTTTCAACATCTTATATAAACTTACGGGTATCACATCTCACATAAACTTACG
Organism: Periplaneta americana; assembly: GCF_040183065.1. Classification (NCBI taxonomy): domain Eukaryota; kingdom Metazoa; phylum Arthropoda; class Insecta; order Blattodea; family Blattidae; genus Periplaneta; species Periplaneta americana. Next base: position 31,638,547 of record NC_091124.1, on the reverse strand, counting down.
GGTATCGCATCTTACATAAACTTACGGGTACCACTTCTTATATAAACTTACGGGTAGGACATCTTATATAAATTTACGAGTATGCATCTTATATAAACTTACGGGTATCACATCTTATATAAACTTATGGGTACCACATATTATACAAACTTACGGGTATCAAAATCTTATATAAACTTACGAGTATGACATCTTATATAAAGTTACGGGTATGACATCTTATATAAACTTACGGATATCGCATCTTATATAAACTTACGGATATCGCATCTTATATAAACTTACGGGTCTCACATCGTATATAAAATTACGGGTATCATTACTTATATAAACTTACGGGTATCACATCTTATACAAACTTACGAGTATGACAACTAATATAAACGTACGGGTATCACATCTTATATAAACTTAGGGTATCACATCTTATATAAACTTACGGGTATCACATCTTATATAAAGTTAAGGGTATCACATCTTATATAAACTTACGGGTATCACATTTTATATAAATTTACGGGTATCACATCTTATATAAACTTACGGGTATCACATCTCATATAAACTTACGAGTATGACATCTTATATAAACATACGGGTATCAGATCTTATATAAACTTACGGGAATCACATCTCATATAAACTTACGAGTATGACATCTTACATAAACTTACGAGTAACACATATTATACAAACTTACGCGTATGACATCTTTATAAACTTACGGATATCACATTTTATATAAACTTACGAGTATCACATCTTATATAAAATTACGGGTATTGATACCTTATATTAACTTACGGGTATGACATATTATAAAAACTTACGGGTATCATATTTTATATAAACATATGGGTAGGACATCTTATATCAATTTACAAATATGACGATCTTATATAAACTTACGGTTATGACATCTTATATAAACTTACAGGTATCACATCTTATATAAACTTACAAGTATGATATCATATATAAACTTACGGCTATGAAATCTTATATAAACATACGAGTATCACATCTTATATAAACTTACGAGTGTGACAACTTATATAAATTTAAGGGTATCACATCTTATATAAACTTACGAGTATGACATCTTATATAAACTTACGGGTATCACATCTTATATAAACTTACGAGTATGACATCTTATATAAACTTACGATTATGACATCTTATATAAACTTAAGGGTATCACATTTAATACAAACTTAGAAGTATGACATCTTATATAAAATTACGGCTATGACGTCTTATATAAACTTACGTGTATGACATATTATATAAACTTACAGGTATCACATTTTATATAAACTTACGAGTATCACATCTCATAAAAACTTACGACTATGACATCTATATAAACTTACAGGTATCACATCTTATACAAACTTACAAGTATGACATCTTATATAAACATACGGGTATCACATCTCTTATATAAACTTACGAGTATGACAACTTTTATAAAATTACGGGTGTCACATCTTATATAAACTTACGAGTATGACATTTTAAATAACCTTATGGGTATCACATCTTATATAAACTTACGTTTATCACAACTTATATAAACTTATGGGTATCACATCTTATATAAAATTAGGGGTATCACATTTTATATAAACTTACGTGTATAATATCTTATATAAACTTGCGGGTATCACATCTTATATAAACTTACGGTTATCACATCTTATATAAACTTACGGGTACCACATCTTATATAAACTTACGAGTATTACATCTTATATAAACTTACGGATATGACAACTTATATAAACTTACGGGTATGATAACTTATATAAACTTACGAGTATGACACTATATATAATCTTACGGGTATATCTTACATAAACTTACGAGTATGACATCTTATTTATATAAACTTACGGGTATGATATCTTATATAAACTTACGAGTATGACATTTTATATAAACTTACGGCTATGACATCTTATATAAACATACGGGTATCACATATTAAATAAACTTACGGCTATGGCATCTTATATAAGCTTACGGGTATCACATCTTATATAAACTTACGGCTATGACATCTTATATAAAGTTACGGGTATCACATATTATATAAACTTACGGGTAGGACATCTTATATAAATTTACAAGTATGACATCTTATATAAACTTACGGCTATGACATCTTATATAAACTTAAGGGTATCACATATTATATAAACTTACGGCTATGACATCTTATATAAACTTACGGGTATCACATATTATATAAACTTACGGCTATGACATCTTATATAAACTCACGGGTATCACATATTATATAAACTTACGGCTATGACATCTTATATAAACTGACGGGTATCACATCTTATATAAACTTACGGCTATGACATCTTATATAAAGTTACGGGTATCACATATTATATAAACTTATGGGTAGGACATCTTATATAAATTTACAAGTATGACATCTTATATAAACTTACGGCTATGACATATTATATAAACTTACGGCTATGACATCTTATATAAACTTAAAAGTACGACATCTTATATAAACTTACGGCTATGACATCTTATATAAACTTACGGGTATCACATATTTTCAACTTACGGGTATCACATCTTATATAAACTGACGGGTTTCAAATCTTATATAAAATTACGGGTAGGACTTCTTATATAAATTTATAAGTAGGATATTTTATATAAACTTACGGCTATGACATCTTATATAAACTTACGGGTATCATATTTTATATAAACTTACGGGTAGGACATCTTATATAAATTTACAAGTATGACATCTCATATAAACTTACGGGTATCACATATATAAACTTACGGCTATTACATCTTATATAAACTTACGGGTATCACATATTATAAACTTACGGCTATGACATCTTATATAAACTTACGGGTATCACATATTATATAAACTTACGGGTATCTCATCTTATATAAACTTACGGGTAGGACATCTTATATAAACTTACGGGTATCACATATTATATAGACGTACGAGTATCACATCTTATATAAACTAACGCGTAGGACATCTTATATAAATTTACAAGTATGACATCTTATATAAACTTACGGCTATGACATCTTATATAAACTTACGCGTATCACATCTTATATGAACTTACGGGAATCACATTATGACATATGACGCGTAGGACATCTTATATAAATTAACAAGTATGGCATCTTATATAAACTTACGGCTATGACATCTTATATAAACTTACGAGTATCACATATTATATAAACTTACGGCTATGACATCTTATATAAACTTACGGGTATCACATATTATAAAAACTTACGGGTAGGACAACTTATATAAACTTACGGGTATCACATATTATATAAACTTACGGGTATGACATCTTATAAAAACTTACGGGTAGGACATCTTACATAAACTTACGGGTATGACATCTTATATAAACTTACGGCTATGACATCTTATATAAACTTACGGGTATCACATATTATATAGACTTACGGGTATCACATCTTATATAAACTTACGGGTAGGTAATCTTATATAAACTTACGGGTAGGTAATCTTATATAAATTTACAAGTATGACATTTTATATAAACTTACGGTTATCACATCTTATATAAACTTACGGGCAGGACATCTTATATCAATTTACAAATATGACATCATATATAAACTTACGGCTATGACATCTTATATAAACTTACAGGTATCACATCTTATATAAACTTACGGGTAGGACGTCTTATATAAATTTACAAGTATGATATCTTATATAACTTTATGGCTAAGACATCTTATATAAACTTACGTGTATCACATATTATATAAACTTACGGGTATGACATCTTATATAAACCTACGGGTATCCCATATTATATAAACTTACGGGTAGGACATCTTATATAAACTTACGGGTATCACCTATTATATAAACTTACGGCTATGACATCTTATATAAACTTCCGGGTAGGACATCTTACATTAACTTACGGGTATCACATCTTATATAAACTTACGGCTATAACATCTTATATAAACTTACGGGTATCACATATTATATAGACTTACGGGTATCACATCTTATATAAACTTACGCGTAGGACATCTTATATAAATTTACAAGTATGACATTTTATATATACGTACGGGTATCACATTTTATATAAACTTACGAGTATCACATCTCATAAAAACTTACGACTATGACATTTATATAAACTTAAGGGTATCACATCTTATACAAACTTTCAAGTATGACATCGTATATAAACTTACAGGTATCACATCTCTTATACAAATTTACGAGTATGACAACTTATATAAACTTACGGGTATCACATCTTATATAAACTTACGAGTATGACATCTTATATAAACTTACGAGTATGACATCTTATATAAACTTACGAGTATGACATCTTATATAAACTTACGAGTATGACATCTTAAATAACCTTATGGGTATCACATCTTATATAAACTTACGTGTATCACAACTTATATAAACTTATGGGTATCGCATCTTATATAAACTTAGGGGTATCACATTTTATATAAACTTACGAGTATGACATGACATCTTATATAAACTTACGAGTATGACACCTTATATAAACTTACGAGTATGACATCTTAAATAACCTTATGGGTATCACATCTTATATAAACTTACGTGTATCACAACTTATATAAACTTATGGGTATCGCATCTTATATAAACTTAGGGGTATCACATCTTATATAAACTTACGGGTATCACATCTTATATATACTTACGGGTATCACATCTTATATAAACTTACGGGTACCACATCATATAAACTTACGAGTATTACTTCTCATATAAACTTACGGGTATGACAACTTATATAAACTTACGGGTATGATATCTTATATAAACTTACGAGTATGACATCTTATATAAACTTACGGGTATGATATCTTACATAAACTTACGAGTATGACATCTTATATAAACTTACGGCTATGACATCTTATATAAACTTACTGGTTTCACATATTATATAAACTTACGGGTATCACATATTATATAAACTTACGGCTATGACACCTTATATAAATTTACAAGTACGACATCTTATATAAACTTACGGCTATGATATCTTATATAAACTTACGGGTATCACATATTATAAACTTACGGGTATCACATCTTACATAAACTTACGGGTAGGACATCTTATATAAATTTACAAGTATGACATTTTATATAAACTTACGGCTCTGACATCTTATATAAACTTACGGGTATCATATTTCATATAAACATACGGGTAGGACATCTTATATAAATTTACAAGTATGACATCTTATATAAACTTATGGCTAAGACTTCTTATATAAACTTAAGGGTATCACATCTTATATAAACTTACGGCTATGACATCTTATATAAACTTACGGGTATCACATATTATATAGACTTACGGGTATCACATCTTATATTAACTTACGGGTATCACATCTTATATTAACTTACGGGTATCACATCTTATATTAACTTACAGGTAGGACATCTTATATAAATTTACAAGTATGACATTTTATATAAACGTACGGGTATAACATCTTATATAAACTTACGGGTAGGACATCTTATATAAATTTACAAGTATGACATCTTATATAAACTTACGGCTATGACATTTTATATAAACTTACGGGTATCACATCTTATATATACTTACGGGTATCACATCTTATATAAACTTACGGATAGGACATCTTATATAAATTGACAAGTATGACATCTTATATAAACTTACGGGTATCACATATTATATAAATTTACGGCTATGACTACTTATATAAACTTCCGGCTATGACATCTTGTATAAATTTACGAGTATGACATCTTATATAAACTTACGGCTATCACATCTTATATAAACTTACGGCTATCACATCTTATATAAACTTACAGGTAGGACATCTTATATAAACTTACGAGTATAACATATAAATTTACGGATATGACTTCTTATATAAACTTAAGTGTATGATATCTTATATAAAATTACGGGTATGACATCTTATATAAATTTACGGGTATGATATCTTATTTAAACTTACGAGTATGACATGTTAAATAAACTTACGGATATATCTTATATAAACTTACGGGTAAGATATCTTACATAAACTTACGAGTATGACATCTTATATAAACTTACGGGTATGATATCTTATATAAACTTACGGGTATACCTTATATAAACTTACGAGTATGACATCTTATATAAACTTACGAGTATGACATCTTATATAAACTTACGGGTATGATATCTTACATAAACTTACGGGTAAGACATCTTATAAAAACGTACGGGTATGACACCTTATATACACTTACGGGTATCACATCTTATATTAACTTACGGGTATGATATCTTACATAAACGTACGAGTATGACAGCTTATATAAACTTACGGGTATGACATCTTATATAAACTTACGGGTATGATATCTTATTTAAACTTACGAGTATGACAGCTTATATAAACTTACGGGTATGATATCTTATATAAACTTACGGGTGTGATATCTTACATAAACATACGGGTGTGATATCTTACATAAACTTACGAGTATGACATCTTATATAAACTTACGGGTATGATATCTTATATAAACTTACGGGTGTGATATCTTACATAAACTTACGAGTATGACATCTTATATAAACTTACGGGTATGATATCTTATATAAATTTACGAGTATGACATCTTATATAAACTTACGAGTATGACACCTTATATAAACTTACGGGTATATCTTATATAAACTTAGGAGTATGAGACCATATATAAGCTTAACGGGTATGACATCTTATATAAACTTACGGGTATGAAATCTTATATAAACTTACGAGTATGACACCTTATATATATAAACTTACGGGTATGACATCTTATATAAACTTACGGGTATATCTCATTTAAACTTACGAGTATGACATCTTATATAAACTTACGGATATGATATCTCATATAAACTTACGGGTATGACATCTTATACAAACTTACGGGTATGATATCTTATATAAACTTACGAGTATGATATCTTATATAAAGTTACGGGTATGATATCTTATATAAACTTATGAGTATGACACCTTATATAAATTTCCGGGTATGATATCTTATATAAACTTACGACTATGATATCTTATATAAAGTTACGGGTATGATATCTTATACAAACTGACGAGTATGACACCTTATATAAATTTATGGGTATGATATCTTATATAAACTTACGAGTATGGTATCTTATATAAAGTTACGGGTATGATATCTAATATAAACTTTCGAGTATGACACCTTATATAAACTTACGGGTATGATATCTAATATAAACTTACGGATATGACATCTTATAGAAACTTACGGGTATGATATCTTATATAAACTTACGAGTATGACACCTTATATAAGCTTACGGGTATGATATCTTATATAAACTTTCGAGTATATCTTATATAAAGTTACGGGTACGATATCTTATATAAACTTACGAGTATGAAATCTTATATAAACTTATGGGTATGATATCTTATATAAGCCTACGAGTATGATATCTTATATAAAGTTACGGGTATGATATCTTATATAAAGTTACGGGTATGATATCTTATATAAACTTACGAATATGACACCTTATATAAACTTACGGGTATGATATCTTATATAAACTTACGAGTATGACATCTTATATAAACTTACGGGTATGATATCTTATATAAACTTACGGCTATGACATCTTATATAAACTTACGGCTATGACATCTTATATAAACTTACTGGTATCACATATTATATAAACTTACGGCTATAACATCTTATAAAACTTACGGGTATCACATATTATATAAACTTACGGCTATGACATCTTATATAAATTTACAAGTACGACATCTTATATAAACTTACGGCTATGACATCTTATATAAACTTACGGGTATCACATATTATAAACTTACGGGTATCACATCTTATATAAATTTACAAGTACGACATTTTATATAAACTTACGGCTCTGACATCTTATATAAACTTACGGGTATCATATCTGATACATAAACTTACGGGTATCACATATTATATAAACCTACGGCTATGACATCTCATATAAACTTACGGCTATGACATCGTATATAAACTTACGTGTATCACATATTATATGAACTAACGGGTATGACATCTTATATAAACTTACGGGTAGGACATCTTACATAAACTTACGGGTATCACATCTTATATAAACTTACGGCTATGACATCTTATATAAACTTACGGGTATCAGATATTATATAGACTTACGGGTATCACATCTTATATAAACTTACAGGTAGGACATCTTATATAAATTTACAAGTATGACATTTTATATAAACGTACGGGTATCACATCTTATATAAACTTACGGGTAGGACATCTTATATAAATTTACAAGTATGACATCTTATATAAACTTACGGCTATGACATCTTATATAAACTTACGGGTATCACATCTTATATAAATTTACGGCTATGACATCTTATATAAACATACGGCTATGACATCTTATATAAATTTACGAGTATGACATCTTATATAAACTTACGGCTATCACATCTTATATAAACTTACGAGTATAACATATAAAATTACGGGTATGACTTCTTATATAAACTTAAGTGTATGATATCTTATATAAAATTACGGGTATGACATCTTATATAAATTTACGGGTATGATATCTTATTTAAACTTACGAGTATGACATGTTAAATAAACTTACGGATATATCTTATACAAACTTACGGGTATGATATCTTACATAAACTTACGAGTATGACATCTTATATAAACTTACGGGTATGATTTCTTACATAAACTTACGAGTATGACACCTTATATAAACTTACGGGTATATCTTATATAAACTTACGAGTATTACATCTTATATAAACTTACGGGAATGATATCTTACATAAACTTACGAGTATGACATCTTATATAAACTTACGGGCAAGACATCTTATAAAAACGTACGGGTATGTCACCTTAAATACACTTACGGGTATCACATCTTATATAAACTTACGGGTATGACATCTTATATAAACTTACGAGTATGACATCTTATATAAACTTACGAGTATGACACCTTATATAAACTTACGGGTATGACACCTTATATAAACTTACGGGTATATCTTATATAAACTTACGAGTATGAGACCATATATAAGCTTAACGGGTATGACATCTTATATAAACTTACGGGTATGATATCTTATATAAACTTACGAGTATGACACTTTATATAAACTTACGGGTATGATATCTTATATAAACTTACGAGTATGAGACCTTATATAAACTTACGGGTATGACATCTTATATAAACTTACGGGTATGATATCTCATTTAAACTTACGAGTATGACATCTTATATAAACTTACGGATATGATATCTGATATAAACTTACGGGTATGACATCTTATACAAACTTACGGGTATGATATCTTATATAAACTTACGAGTATGATATCTTATATAAAGTTACGGGTATGATATCTTATATAAACTTATGAGTATGACAACTTATATAAACTTACGGGTATGATATCTTATATAAACTTACGACTATGATATCTTATATAAAGTTACGGGCATGATATCTTATATAAACTTACGAGTATGACACCTTATATAAACTTATGGGTATGATATCTTATATAAACTTACGAGTATGGTATCTTATATAAAGTTACGGGTATGATATCTTATATAAACTTAGGAGTATGACACCTTATATAAACTTACGGGTATGATATCTTATATAAACTTACGGGTATGACATCTTATAGAAACATACGGGTATGATATCTTATATAAACTTACGAGTATGACACCTTATATAAAGTTACGGGTATGATATCTTATATAAACTTACGAGTATGACACCTTATATAAACTTATGGGTATGATATCTTATATAAACTTACGAGTATGATATCTTATATAAAGTTACGGGTATGATATCTAATATAAAGTTACGGGTATGATATCTTATATAAACTTACGAGTATGACACCTTATATAAACTTACGGGTATGATATCTTATATACACTTACGAGTATGACATCTTATATAAACTTACGGGTATGATATCTTATATAAACTTACGGATATGATAACTTATATAAACTTACGGGTATGACATCGTATATAAACTTACGGGTATGATATCTTACATAAACTTACGAGTATGACATATTATATAAACTTACGGGTATGATATCTTATATAAACTTACGAGTATGACACCTTATAAAAACTTACGAGTATGACACCTTATAAAAACTTACGAGTATGACATCTTATATAAACTAATGGGTATGGTATCTTATATAAAGTTACGAGTATGATATCTTATATAAACTTACGGGTATGACATCTTATATAAACTTACGAGTATCATATCTAGCAAGATTGCAATCCCTATTACATCCGTCCAAGAATAGGTATTAAGGCTTCAAGCATTATTGAAAACAACAACGTCTCAACAAGCAGTTTTCTAATTTCAGTTTTTCCAATTATCTAATTGGATAATTCGCATACCGTATACTTCTTTTCACGGCTATTAGTTTTCATGCTAAGCACAACACACAGATATTCTCAGACTGCCACATGTCTTGTTATGAAATGATAATTATCATTCAGCAATACAGTCCGTATTCCAGCTCTCCAACAGACTGTATCAAGCCGTCAAACCTTATTCGACATTAGAACCTATTACCAAGTACTTACTGCACTTTTGCAGTCACATTAAAGCCAAAGCTCTGTAAAATAATTGAAATAATATTTACTCTCAGACTGTGATTGTCACACTCCTATAAGACCTATCATCACTTCAGCAAATCATTATACAAGATTGCAATCCCTATTACATCCTGCAATAGGTATTAGGTCTTCAAGGATTATTCAAAACAACAACACCTCAACAAGCCGTTTTCTAATTCCAGTTTTTCCAATTTTTAAACATTTCTGTTACTGCTCAATCGATAATTCATATACCATATACGGCTTTTCGCGTCTATTAGTTTTCATGCAAAGCACAACACAAAGATACTTTCATACTGCCACCACGTCTTGTTATGAAATAGCAATTATCATTCAGAAATACTGTTCGTATTCCAGCTCTCGAAGAGTCTGTATCAAGCAGTCAAAACCTTATTCGGCACTACAACCTATTACCAAGCACTTACTGCACTTTTGCAGTCACATTAAAGCCAAAGCTATGTAAAATAATTTAAATAATATTTACCGTCAGACTGTAATTGTTAGACTTCTATAAGACCTATCATCACTTCAGCAAATCATTATGCAAGATTGCAATCCCTATTACATCTGTCCAAAAACAGAAATTAAGTCTTCAAACGTTATTCAAAACAACACCTCAACAAGCAGTTTCCTAATTCCAGTTTTACCAATTTCTAAACACTTCTGTTACTGCTCAATCGATAATTCATATACCGTATACGGCTTTTTGCGTCTATTAGTTTTCATGCAAAGCACAACACAAAGATACTTTCATACTGCCACCATGTCTTGTTATGACATGGCAATTGTCATTCAGAAATACTGTTCGTATTCCAGCTCTCGAACAGTCTGTATCAAGCAGTCAAAACCTTATTCGGCACTACAACCTATTACCAAGCACTTACTGCACTTTTGCAGTCACATTAAAGCTAAAGCTATGTAAAATAATTGAAATAATATTTACCGTCAGACTGTAATTGTTAGACTTCTATAAGACCTATCATCACTTCAGCAAGTCATTATGCAAGATTGCAATCCCTATTACATCTGTAATAGGTATTAGGTCTTCAATGATTATTCAAAACAACAACACCTCAACAAGCAGTTTCCTAATTCCAGTTTTTCCAATTTCTAAACACTTCTCTTACTGCTCAATCGATAATTCATATACCGTATACGGCTTTTCACGTCTATTAGTTTTCATGCAAAGCACAACACAAAGATACTCTCATACTGCCACCATGTCTTGTTATGACATGGCAATTATCATTCAGAAATACTGTTTGTATTCCAGCTCTCGAACAGTCTGTATCAAGCAGTCAAAACCTTATTCGGCACTACAACCTATTACCAAGCATTTATTGCTATTACCTCCGTAATAGGTATTAGGTCTTCAAGGATTATTCAAAACAACAACACCTCAACAAGCAGTTTTCTAATTCCAGTTTTTCCAATTTCTAAATATTTCTGTTACTGCTCAATTGATAATTCGTATACCGTATACAGCTTTTCGCGTCTATTAGTTTTCATGCAAATCACAACACAAAAATACTCTCATACTGCCACCATGTCTTGTTATGACATGGCAATTATCATTCAGAAATACTGTTCGTATTCCAGCTCTCGAACAGTCTGTATCAAGCAGTCAAAACCTTATTCGGCACTACAACCTATTACCAAGCACTTACTGCACTTTGCAGTCACATTAAAGCCAAAGCTATGTAAAATAATTTAAATAATATTTCCTGTCAGACTGTAATTGTTAGACTTCTATAAGACCTATCATCACTTCATCAAATCATTATGCAAGATTTCAATCCCTATTATATCTGTCCAAAAACAGATATTAAGTCTTCAAACATTATTCAAAACAACAACACCAACAACAACACCACCACCACCACCACCACCTCAACAACCTTCAGAGTGCTACAATTCCAGTTTTTCCAATTTCGAATCATTTCTGTTACAGCTCAGTCAGTAATTCACATGTACGTCTTTTCATGTCTGTTAGTTTTCATGCAAAGCACAACACAAAGATACTCTCACACTGCCACATGTCTTGTCACGAAATGGCAATTATCATTCAACAATACAGTCCCTATTCCAGCTGTCCAACACTCTACATCAAGTACTCAAACCATATTCCCCACTACAACCTATTAGGCCTGCTCAGCAGGGAAATTGCAATAAATCTTGGTTCGAATTTAGGTAGGATTTATCCAACAGGTGAGCTGTCATAACTGCTCTATAACCATCAGTGTAACTCAAAATGTAATATAAATTATAAAAAAATAAAAAAGTACTCACACTCACCAATGTAGAGGTCCCAGCACCAATTTCCTCCTCCAAGGCTTCTGTATGTACTGCCATGAATTTGGCAGTAGAGTTCCTACTGCAGCCGTCGAAATATTATTCAACACTACAACAACCATGCACAACACTACAACAACCGCACAAAATGACGTTCCTATGAATTTTCTAACCATTTATCTAACTTTTCACACATCATTACTGCCATATAACCATCGCCTTAAAGCAATTTATATTATACAATCTTTAAAAAGAAAGGACTGTCAGATTTGTATAAGTCGCACAATAAATTTACAATCATTATGCACAAGAAGCATTGCGGTCTAATAAATTTTATTTTGAGCCTAGAAAATAAAAATCCAAGACTTCTGTTCTGTTGCTATTATTGCATTCAGTTATTACCATAAAGTCTATTAATCTGTAAAATGCAAAATAATAACAACAAAAATTCTGTAAGAATTGTAAGTTATAAGTCCAGACTTCAATTTAACAATCATTATGGTTCACCAGAAACCCTACAGCAGCTGTACAAAATCTATATTGAGTCGTCAATAAATACGCAAAATAATAAGTCTGGAAGAAGCATCTCAGTGCTAATATTAGGACTAAAATTTTGTAAACAATTACTGTACGAAACAGCTCAATCGATAATGCAGTCCTATAGGTATTAGTCTGAAGTCCAAATACTGTCAGTGTTGAATTAGTCCCTCGTCAATTTAGCAATCATTATGCAGCTGTAGAATCCCTGTTGCAGCTGTCCAAGTATCAGTATGAAGTCGTGAATCATTTTTAATAGAAACAAGACCACAGTATGAGCAGGAAAAATAATAATTCAAGAGTTCAGTTGCTATTACTGCCTTTCATTATTAGTGCAAAGTCAACTAAGATTTCTAAGAATAAAAATTTTCAGTGTTTTATAAGTAGCAGCATGGATTTAATTACGCAATACATCAGTGGGTAATACATTTCCTTAAGTATTAGACTAAAGTCAATTTTAGTGACAAAGCTCTAAATGAAAGCACTGTCAATGTTCTATAATTCCTGTTAAGAATTCCACCAATCATTATGCAATTGTACAGAACCTTGAGCACAAGTCAAATGTCCATATGAAGTCCTTAATTCTTTCTCAAAATAACAAGTATGAGAATTCAGTAAGTCTTCAGCTTGCAAAATATTTATAGAAGGGTTCAGTTGTTATTACTACTTTTAACCTCAGAGTGTAGAACTCCGGGCAACTATACAAGTGTCTGTATTAAGTGGTCAACTCAAAACAAAGAGATCATAAGAAACATGCCAATGCTATAATTCTAATTAAAAATGTATCCAACAATTATGCAACTGCTCAGTCCAAATGCAGTCCTGTATGTATTGGTCTAAAAAAAATTTTAAACTCAAAGCACGAGTCACTGTTAATGTTGTATATGTCTACCCATGAATTTACTAATCATTATGTAACTGTAGAATCCCTGCTGCAGTTGTCCAAATGTCATTATGAATTCTTCAATTATATTCCAAAACAATCGAGCCGCAGGAAACATAGGAATCCGAAAAACGTCAGTGTGAGTTTTGAAAATAAAATCCCAGGATTTCGGTTACCATTACTATCTATAATTATTAGTGTAAAGTGAATTAATATGCAGAAAAGAAAAAAAAAAAAAAACAATTAAACCGAAAAAAAAAAAATTATCAGAAATATGTAAATCCAGGCATGAAATTAACAATCATTATGGATCAACAAAAAAAATATAGCAGTTGTAGTCTACAAGTGTCTGTACTGAGTCGTCAGTTCATATTCAAAACAAGAAGACCAGAAGAAGCATGTTAGTGCTAAAATTAACTGAAGAATATTGCTGGAGAATCTTTTAAGTGTACTGTAAATATTCATAATTTAAATATGTATGTAACTATTACATTGTTTAAGTCCAGTTGAGTGGAATAGAAGGCCTTATGGCCTTAACTCTGTCAGCAAAAATAAAACATATTACTCCTACTAAAAATTGTAAAAAGGAAAACTTTCCAAACAACTATGAAAGACCACTAAGCAGAGCACTATCAATCTTATATAGTTCCCGGTATTAATTTAGAAATCATTATACAAAAACAAGTACCCAGTTCCAGCTGTCCAATTCTCTGTATGAAGTCACCAAACTTTATTCAACACCAGTAAACGTAAGCAAGCATGGGAATCTAATAGATCTTGCTATGAAATTGGAAAAAAATATTCTACATTTTAGTTGTCATTCCTGCCCTATAGCAAGGAGTGGAAATTTATTTTTCATGTTAAGCTCTACATAAAAGCATTGTCAATAATGTACAAAAAGCCCGGCTTAATTTATTCAAAATTAATGCAACACTAGAGTCCTTGTTGCAGCCATGGAAGTGTGAGAATAAAGTCGTCAATTACTTTCAAAAGCAAAAACACCTAACAAAGCATTCTGACCTATAATTCATTTTTTGTTTTTCAATTGCTAAGTATTATGAATGAGATCAGTCGGTAATTTATTTTATTAGTTCTAGTGCAAGTCATTTTTTATATAAGATCAGCAGAAAAGGAAGTGTCAGTGTTGCGTAAGTCCTGGCAAGAATTTAGCATTCACTATACAGAACTAGAATCCATATTGCAGCTGTACATGTGTCACTAATATGCCTTCAAAGATTTTCAATATCACTACACCGACATAGACACAAGAATGTAATAAATCTTGCATTAAATTTGGAGAATATTTATACTACAATCAAGTCGTCATTCCTGCTCAGTAAGTGGGAGCATAAAGTAAGTTATCACGAAAAATCAAAAAGCCAAAAATCAGTCAGTGCAGTACAATTCTTGGCTGTATTTAGCAATCATTGTACAAGACAACAGACAGTTCTGCAACTTTTGAATTATCTCGAGGTAGATGTCAAGCACTATTTAACACCAGTACACTTCAGCAAATATAGGACTCTAACAAATCTTGCTATGAATTTAGGAAAAAATTTAATTTTCTTTTCAGTTGTCATTCCTTCCCAATAGGATTGAGTGTAAAGTCATTTGTAAAGTTAAATTCTTAAAAAATCACTATCAGGCTTGTATAAATATTAGCTTAAATTTTGAAATAAATATGTAACAGTAGAGAAAGTCTCGTATCTGTCCAAGTATGAGTACGAAGTCATGAATTAATTTTCAAAGCAACAACATAAAAAAACTTGTGGCATATTGGCCTAATTATAAAATTTTCTACTTGTAAATAATTATACACAGCTCAGTCGGTAATGCAGCTTTAAGAGTTGTGGATTAAAGGGACTGGGAAAGCTCTATACCGACAATGTTAAATTTATCAAATTAAGGTATTTCTTCTCTGGATTTATTTCAACTATGGCAATAAAAAATTTACGGCATTGAACTTTCGCTTTCATACACACTTTAAAACTGGGTTTTGTAATAACTGCATTATTTCATGAGTTTCATTTTTTATACATGACTAATTATTATTAAAAAATTATATTAATATAGTAATAACTTTTTTTCTGTTTAAGATATTTTAACATGGTTGTGTTAAAGTATGAAAAACACATTAGCAAATAAGTGCAGAAAATTTGAGCCTTCTATATCCAATATTTACATGAAAAAAGATAGCTTTCTGACAAATAATAAATGATGAAAAATGAAGAAAAGTAGGTTTTATGCTTTCATGTTTATATTCATATTTAAACATTTTAATTTCATATACTCTATATTGTAATAGAGAAAAAAGAAGTTGCGAAATATTGCAGAGTGGTCCTTGTGGCTATAAAGGCGAACCCGTCCTAATCCAGAGCCTTTCGACTTTCTAAGGCAGTGTCCCATTTCAACTGTAGTTTGCTCCAGATGTGGTAGACTTCCTTACCGTTCAATGGGGGGATTCAAACCCACTCCATTTCACTGATTAGAAGCTAACCCTTCAAGAGCGAACTACAGCCAAACCCAGGCACATCTACATAAGCCTCACGTAATCAACCGAGGTTTATTGTAATCTAATAAAAAAAAATCACTATCAGTCTTGTATAAATATTAGCTTAAATTTTGAAATGTATATATAACTGTAGAGAACTTATTGCATCTGTCCCAGTAATGGTATGAGGTCCTGAATTAATTTTCACAGCAACAGCAACATAAAACGACTTGAGGCATATAACTATAAAATTTTCTACTTGTAAGTAATTATACAAAGCTCAGTCGGTAATGCAGCTTTGATAGTTGTGGATTGAGGGGACTGGAAAATCTATATCCCGACAATGATAAATTTATCAAACAAACGTATCTTTTTCTCTGGATCTATTTCAACTATGGCAATAAAAATTTTACTTAAGTTTTCATACACACTTTGAAACTGGGTTTTGTAACAACTACGTTATTTTATGAGATTTATTTGTGTTTATATGTCTATTTTTTATTTTAAAAAATTATATTAATATTCCAATAAATTTCTTTCTATATAACATATTTTAAAATGGTTGTGTTAAATTATGTAAAGCACATTAGTAAATAAGTGTCGGTGCTGAAAATTTGAGCCTTCTATATCCAATATTTATAGGAAAAAAGATAGCTTTCTGACTAATAATAAATATTGATGAAAAATAAGAAAAGTAGGTTTTTGTGCTTTTATGTTTGTATTTATAATTAAACATTTTAATTTCATAAACTCTAGGCCTATATTGTAGCAGAGAAAAAAGAAATTGCAAAATTTTGCAGAGTGCTCCCTGTGGCTATAAAGGTAAACCTGTTCTAATCTAGAGCCTTCGCCTTTAGAATTTAGTGTCCCATTTCAACTGTAGTTCGCTTCAGATGTGGTAGACTTCCTTACCGTTCAATGGGGGGATTCAAACCCACTCCATGTCACTGGTTAGAAGCTAACCCTTCAAGAGCGAACTACAGCCAAACTCAAGGATGTCTACATAAGCCACAAGTTATCCACCGAAGTCTATTGTAATCTAATAAACTTGGTATAAATTTGGGGAATAACTTAATTTACATTTCAGTTCACATTCCTTCGTAATACGATTGAGTGGAAAGTAATTTTCCAAGTAAAATTACATAAAAAGAATTACTGTCAGTCTTTTATAATACCTGGTTTATTTTTAAATACCTATGTATGCAATATTAGAGTCGTTACTGCAGCTGTCCAAGTATGAGTATGAAATCGTGAATTATTTCTCAAAGCAACAACACCTAAAAGAAAAGAAGGGGAAGCCTACAATTCCATATTCATTTAAATATTAATATTCGTGATCTCAGTAAATAAAAAATCTTAATAACTACAATATTAAGCCACTTTTTATGTGAATTCCGCGAACAAAACCACTGGCAGAGTTTTTTATAAGTCCTGGCATGAATTTACCAACAACTATGCAGGACTAGAGTCCCTATTACAACTCTCAATGTTTCAGGATGAACTCGTCAAATATTATTCAACACCACTTACTTACTTACTGGCTTTTAAGGAACCCGGAGGTTCATTGCCACCCTCACATAAGCCCGCCATTGGTCCCTATCCTGAGCAAGATTAATCCAGTCTCTATCATCATATCCCACCTCCCTCAAATCCATTTTAATATTATCTTTCCATCTACGTCTCGGCCTCCCCAAAGGTATTTTTCCCTTCGGCCTCCCAACGAACAGTCTATATGCATTTCTGGATTCACTCATATGTGCTACATGCCATGCCCATCTCAAACGTCTGGATTTACTTACTTACTTACTTACAAATGGCTTTTAAGGAACCCGAAGGTTCTTTTCTGCCCTTACATAAGCCCGCCATTGGTCCCTATCCTGTGCAAGATTAATCCAGTCTCTATCATCATACCCCACCTCCCTCAAATCCATTTTAATATTATCCTCCCATCTACGTCTCGGCCTCCCTAAAGGTCTTTTTCCCTCCGGTCTCCCAACTAACACTCTATATATGCATTTCTGTATTCGTAACTTCTGAATTTAATGTTCCTAATTATGTCAGGTGAAGAATGCAATATTTAACACCACTACACCAATAAAAACATGAGAAGATAACAAGTCGTGCATGGAATTAGGACTTATTTACTCTAAAATTAAGTCGGCATTCGTGCCCTCTAAGTATGTACGTAAAGTAAGTTATCATACAAAACCACTAATGTAAATGACTGTCTGTGTTGTGTGTGTCCTGGCATGAATTTATAAATTATTATGCATGACAAAGGACCCCATTGCAATTCTCCAATTATTTATATGCACTGTTGTACACCTGTACACTAAAGCAAATATTCGTAACTAACAAATCTTGTAAGAAAATACGATAATAATTTTATCCTACACTACATCTCTTTTTCCTGCATTCTATGTAAAAAAATGATTATCAAAGGCCACTGTGCAGAGCATTACCAGTCTTGTACACATCTAGGTATTAATTTAGAATCCCTTACACAAAAACAGAAACCAAGTTCCAGCTGTCCAATTCTCTGAATGAAGTCGTCGAACTTCATTCAACACCAGTAAGCATAAGCAAGCAAGCAAGCAAGCAAGCAAATCTAGTAGATTTAGTTGTCATTCCTACCCTTTAGAAAGGAGTGGAAATTAATTCCTCATGCAAACCTCTTCAAAAATCCAATGTCAATATTGTATAATGCCTGGCTTCATTTATTTTATATTAATGCAACACTAGAGTCCTTATTGCAGCTGCTGTGCAAGTGTGAGAATAAACTCGTTAATTACTTCCAAACAAAAACACCTACGGTAACAAAGCATTTCTGACTGACACTCTAAACTTTTTTCAATTGCAATTCATTATGAATGAGCTCAGTCGGTAATGCAGCTTTATGGTTCGTAGATCAAATCATTTTCTTTTTATGTAAAATGACTAGAGAAAGGCACTGTCAGTGTTGTATAAGTCCTGACAAGAAAAGAACAATCACTAAACAGAACTAGAATCCTTATTGTTGCTGTCAATGTCTCACTAAGATGTCGACAAAGATTTCTTAATACCACTAGGCCTACACCTATATAGACATGTGAACGTAACAAAACTTGCATCAAAATCGGGATATTATTTATACTGCAATCAAGTCGTCATTCCTGCTCTGTAAGTAGGAAAGTGAAGTAAGTTATTATCAAAAATCAATGAGTTAAGAAGTGTCAGTGCTGTGGAAGTCCTGGCATGGATTTATCAATTTTTATGCAAGACGAGATCCTAAATGTTGCAGTTTACCAAGTGTCAGTATGAAGTCTTGAAATACTGTATTATTGAACACCAATCAAGATAAGCAAGCATGGAAATCTATTCGATTTTGCTATGAAGTTGGAAAAAATTATTCTACATTTCAGTTGTCATTCCTGAGCTATAGGAAGGAGTGTAAATTCATTTCTCATGTATAGCTCTTTAAAAAAACCACTGTCAATGTTGTATAAAGCCCGGCTTAGTTTTTTCCACTTTAATGCAACACTAGAGCCTTTACTGCAGCTGTCCAACTATGATAATAAAGTTGTCAATTATGGTACTTTCCAAAGCAAAACACCTAACAAAGGATTTCAAATATTTTTCTATGTTTTTCACAATTGTAAACATTTATGAAGTAGCTCAGTCGATAATGCAGCTTTATCAGATTTTAATTAAGTCATATTTTAAAATCGCAAACAAAAGCACTGTAAATGTTGTATAAGTCCTGGCAGAAATTAGCAATCACTATTAAGAATTAGACACCCTATTGAATTACTGTGATGTCGCCAAAGATTTTTGAACACCACAAACAACCACACAAAGCAAATGGAAGTGGGGACACATTGCCAGACTACAAGACAACAGATGGACCTACAAAAGTACTGTTTGGGACACACGAATTGGGCAAAGGACGCAAGGCAGACCAAGACGCAGATGGGAGGACATCTTCAAAGATCAAGCAGGGCACCAATGGTCACGGATAGCAAGGGACAGAGAAGAGTGGAAGTCGCTAGGCAGACATCTGAGCAACGACTAGAACAGCAACATGCAAGCATCATTGTTTGAGGGAAGTTTAATAGTGAACAGCGAAAAGTGTAGTGTCAAACAACATTATACCTAACGAACAGCATTGAACCTAACATGGAGTAGCTCGCCAAGTTAGGAAAACTGAGCTAACCCTATCCAAGGGTAGCCCTTCATGGGACATATTGGGCAATTTCATTTCATTTCATTTCATTCCACTACACTTATATACACTTACACATGAGACTGTAATAAATCTTGCATGTAATTTACAGAATATTTATACTACACTCAAATTGTCATTCCTGCCCTGTAAATATGTGCCTAAAATAAGTTATTATGAAATACCAGTAAGCTAAATATCTGTCAGTGTTGTGTAAGTCCTGGCATGAATTTAGTAGGTACCGGTAATCATAATGAAAGACTAGAATCCTTTATCAGTTTACCAAGTGTCAGTAAGTAGTCATCAAAAATTGCTCAACACCACTTAACATAACAAGCATTGCAATGTGATTAGCTCTACTTTCGATTTTAAGAAATTTATTTTACTCCTCATATAAAAAGAGCTGTTATGTAATTTATTATGAAGAACAAGCAGCAAAAGCACCGTCATTCTTGTATCAGACGTGGCATGAAATTAGCAATTCCTATGCAAATCCAGAATCCCTAAGCATCAGTCCAATTACCTCTATGAAGTCGACAAACATTATTCAACACCAGTCTACTTAAACAAGCATGGGAATCTAAAGAATCTGGCAAAACATTTGGATAATAATTTTATCCTACACTAGGCTACATCTCTCTTCCTGCTTTCTATGTATCAGTAGAAGACATTTATTATGAAAGATCACTAAGCAGAGCACTATCAGTCTTGTATACATCCTGGTATTAATTTAGATTCCATTATAAAGGAACCCAGTTCCAGCTGTCTAATTCCTGTATGAAGTCGGCAAACTTTATTGAAAAGCAGTAAGCATAACCAAGACTGGGAATCTAATAGATCCTGTTATGACATTGAAAAAAATTAATCCACATTTCAGCTATGATTCCTGATCTATAAGAAGGAGTGTAAATTCATTTCTCATGTAACGCTCCTTAGAAAAACACTGTTAAAGTTGTATAAAGCCTGAGTTAGTTTCTTCCACTTCAATGCATCAGTAATGTCCTTATTGCAACCGTGCAAATGTGAGAGTAAAGTCATCAATTACTTTCCAAAAAAAAAAAAAAACGTAACAAAACACTTCTCACCTACAATTCTATTTTTTTTAATCCAAAATTTTATGTATGAGCTCAGTCGGTAATGAATGTATATGAGTTAGACATAAAGTCATTTTTTATGTAAAATCAGCAGAAAATGGCAATGTAAGTGTTGTATAAGTCCTCGCAATAATTTAGCATTCACTATACAGAACTAGAATTCATATTGCAGCTGTCCATGTGTCACTATGATGCCGTCAAAGATTTTTCAACACCACTTCACCTATACACACATGAGAACATAATAAATCTTGCATGGTATTTAGACATTATATATACTAAACTCACATGTAATTCCTGCCCTCTAAGGATGAGCGTAAATTAAGTTAATGTGAAAAATCACTTAGCTAAATAACTAAGTGTTGTATAAGTCCTGGCATGAATTTATTATCCACTACTCAAGACTAGACCTCTATTGCAGTTTACCAGTTGTCACCAGGGCCGCCGAGAAGGGGGGGCAAAGGGGGCGAGTGCATATGGGCCCGTGAGCAATAAGGGCCCATCAGATTAAGTGAGTCTGATTACTTTTTATTATCACAAATAATTATTCGTAGATACATATGGGTACTATAAAATTTTGTAAGAACATTTCTTACATAAGTTTGACATATTAACTCAACAATAGTAGAATTAATACAAATTACCACTTCATACGTAAATATTTGACTTTTATATGATAGAATATCAGTTTCCCACATTAACGTTCACCAACACGACAATTGAGGGCACCGGCATTTGCCTGAACTATCTTCCCGTCGCTTGTACTGAACATGTTCAATTATTTATTGGCTTGTCCTTTTTAACTACCAAACTCCTGCTGACCCACCGCAATATGCTAGTGGACTCTCCCAAACTGAAGTCACAGGATACGTTTCCTTTTCAATACATTGTATGTTTCGTGTCAAAACTTTCGTCTTTTCATTGTCGTTTGTCTAGTAAATTCTGTTTATTAGTATTACCGGTTATAGTTCAACTGCACAATGGACAAGTACAGGCATAAGTCGGGAGCTGAGAAGCACAAGGAGAGACAGAAAAAAAAATTGGAAGATATTAATATGGGTGCTAGACAGCGTGAAAAATATTATGGAGACATTAACAAAGAGATCAGTGATGAGCCGAAAAATGTAAAATCAATTCATGCCTCTAATTTAGGGCCAACCCCATTGAAACCTATGAATCTCCTAAATAGTCTGAGGGAATTAAAACTGGACAGTTTATTTCCAAATATTTGTATAACTATTACAATATTCTATAAAATTCCTGTGACAGTTGCTGATACTGAAAGATCCTTCAGCAAAATGAAGGAAATAAAAAATGTATTCAGATCAACAGTGTGTCAAGAACGACTGAGTAACCTTGGCTCCTTAGTCTGGAGAGCGATCTTGCTAGGTCTTTAAATTAAATTTTGATGATATAATTGACGACTTTGTATCAGAGAAGTCAAGGAGAGTTGTTTGTTGATGTTGGACTGCAAGTTAGAAATTACAGGTGTTTAGGAATAATGTTTTATGAATATAATATATTGTGCTAATGTGAAGTTTTGCTGAACGTTTTCAATGTAATAAAAGTGTATATTTTTAAGTTCGTATCTGTGTATGGGGTTATCTCTTACGTATTTTGCAAAAAATGATTATGGTTAGAATAATAGGTAACTTGTAATTGTTACTTTTTTCAACGGGGGTCCGAGTACAGTATTGCATAGGGGCCTATAAATTCTGTCAGCGGCCCTGGTTGTCACTATCAAGTCATCAAACATTGCTCAACACCACTTAAGCTAACAAACATTGCAATGTGATAAGCTCTACTTTGAATTTGGAGAAAATTATCTTACTTGTTGGATGTACTTCCTACCCTATAAGAAGAACTGTAATGTAATTTACTATGAAAAGCAAGTAGCAAAATCACTGTCAGTCTTGTATCAGACCTGACATGCATGTAGCAACTCATAAACAAGTCTATTTCAGCTGTCCAATTTTGTATATGAAGTCATCAAGCATTATTGCAGAACAGTAAGTGTAAGCAAGCATGCGAATCTAGATCATCCTATGATACTGGAAAAAAATATTCTACATTTCAGTTGTTATTCCCGGCCTGCACAAAGGAAAGTAAATTCATTTCTTATGTATAGGTCTTTAAAAAAGGAGTGTCAATGTTATATAAAGCCTAACTTAATTTTTTCCACATTAATGCAACACTAGTCTTTATTGCAGCTGTGCAATCATGAGAATGAAGTCGTCAATTAATTTCCAAAGCAAAGACACCGAACAAATCATTTCAGATCTGCAATTCCATTTTTTTCCCTCAATTGCAAACATTTATGAAGTAGATCAGTCAGTAAATCAGTTTTAAGGGTTTGTACAGTTGTTAAAAGAAAAAGTGGCTGCTCTCTAGAAGCAAAGTTCCCTTCGGGTATCTTCACTACAATTCAGAGACAGGTGATGTTACATGTTGTTGGATCATGTTCCCTGATATCTACAGTTATTATTAAAGTATTCTGTGTGTTACTTTATAGCATAATGGTAGCGATCCAGCCTAGTATTCGTGAGGTCCTGCGTTCGAACACAACTTAGTGCTTTTTATGTTCGTTTTTGTTCTGTTTTTAACAGAGAGAGAGAAAATATATATAATTGCTCCTGTCTCTTTTATGATTATTTTAGTAATTAACATCAGGTTCATGAATGTAATATGCCATGACTTTATCATTATTTATTATGACATCATGGCTGCAAATGGAAAGAAAAAAGATTTAATTGTCAAAAAAATATCTTTCGTGGCATAAACAAAACAAACTTACTGGCGTCTGCCTTAGAACAGTCAAACAATTAAGCATTCCAAAAAAAAAAAAAAAAAAAATGCCACGATTCAATATTTAGTCTATATTCTCCACATCTCTATCACAGTTGCAGTCGAGTGGGCATGGAATCGACTAGTCTTTTCAAATAGCAATTGTACTCAGCCATGACATTCCTGGCATCCTGGACATACGTAAGTGTTATGCCCATGGGCAGGTCTTTCACTGCAAACCCAACATTCTCCAATTTTTTCTATGTTCTGCCTTCCTCTTAATCTCTGCATATGATCCATGTATTTTAATGTCGTCTATTATTTGATATCTTCTTCTGCCCCGAACTCTTCTTTCATTCACCTTTACTTCCAGTGCATCCTTCAGTAGGCAGTTTTTTCTCAACCAGTGACCTAACCATTTCCTTTTTCCTCTTTCTAATCAGTTTCTTCACCCACTTTTTCCAACACAACTTCATTTTTATTCTGTCTGTCCACTTCACACACTCCATTCTTCTCCACATTCACATTTCAAGTTCTTCTATTCGTTTCTCTTCATTTCATTTCGTCGTAATGCCCATGTTTCTTCCCCATAAAATGCCAAACTCAACACAGGGCACTTCACTAGTCTCTTCCTTAGTTCTTTTTCCAGAGGTCTGCAGAAGATGCTCCTTTTTCTATTATAAAAGCTTCCTTTGCTCATGTTTGCAGTTTTTCTTGGGAAGGACCAATGCGGCAACTTCCCATTGCTTTCCACACACCACTGTCTATTTCGCATCTTAATAGATCCCAGGGGGCCCAAACGTGGAGATGAGGAGAGTGAATTCGACTAATTGGGCCCTCCAGATTTCACTTCAATTCTCCGCAATGATTAAATATTAGTTCTATCAGGATTTTTGACCTGATCAGAGACCAAGAGATCCCAATTAGCCTTTGCTTCCCGCATCATGGATCAGCTTCTACAAATCATCAGAAAATCTTGGAGGGGGGATTGGGCCAAATTTTCCGCAAATCTGTCTATACTTGTGCCTTCGTAGCTCAGTCGGAAGAACATAGGAATTTAGATGTCATGTCTCGGGTTCAATTCCTCGTCACTCTTTTTCAATTTATTGTGTTTGAAGATAGTATAATGTAATTATATAAAAAGAAAAAAACTAACACCAGTATTATGCAACTATATTGTAGGAAGCTGTAGAAATTCATTTCTCATGTAACGCTCTTTAGAAAAGCACTGTTAATGTTGTATAAAGCCCATTTCAGTTTTTTGCATTTTATTGCATCAGTAATGTTCTTATTGCAGCTGTACATATGTGAGAATAAAGTCGTCAATATTTTCCAAAGCAAAAACACCTAAGAAAGCACTTCTCACCTACAATTCCATTTTTTTAATTGCAAATATCTTTAAGAAGTATGAGTTAGACATAAAAGTCATTTTTTATGTAAAATCACCAGAAAATGGCACTGTCAGTGTTGTATAAGTCCTAGCAAGAATTTATCAATCACTATACAGAACTACAATCCCTATTGCAGCTGTTCATGTTCACTAACATGTCGTCCAAGATTTTTCAACACCACTACACCTATGCAGACACGAGAATGCAATACGTCTTGCATTAAATTTGGGAAATATTTATACTACACTCAAGTCGTCATTCCTGCCCTGTATGTAGGAGCATAAAGGAAGTTATTATCAGAAATCAGTAAGATAAAAAATGTCAGTGCTGTGCAAGTGTGAGAATGATGTCGTCAATTACTTTCCAGAAGAAATTAAAAAATATGCTACGGCGAACCTGGTCAACATGGAAGCCTCACAAACAACAAGCTGGATACCCCCAGGATGTTCTAATGAGCGGTTGAAAATCAAATAACACCAATAAGTGCAATCAATAATATCTTGAAAACACAAAATGTTCAAAATGAAATTAAACTATTGCAAAAACTTTAAACCCACTACATTTCATCCCAATCGATGTCAAACTAACTATTTCAGACAATCTTAAGAACACTGACTCAAATTAAACAATGTTAAAATGCTATACTTTTAGCATGTTGAATGAAAAATGTCCGGAAGATCAATGGTTACGAGTATTCACTGATGGATCTAATATAGCAGACATGGATGTGGGAGCTGGAATATTTTGCACATTTTTCTCACACTACACTTCAGGTGGATAGATACCAAAGCAATTATGATGGAAAAATAGAAGCCTTTTATATAGCTCTACAAAACTTCATTTACAGATAATATAAATTCGAAAAAGCAGTTATACTTGTAGATTCGAAGGCTGCCATTCAAGCAATATCCTTAAACAGTAAACCCCACTCTTCTTATGAGATATGTAAATTACGTTCATAAAAGTTGTAATCTGAACACATGATAAAATTTGTATATATCCACTGAATTATTATTATTTTTTTCAATAGTTTTTTTTTTTCTTCTTATATATTTTACTATAAATATTTAAATTAACAGTTGATAGAAATAAATTAGGAAAATAATCTAAAATAGATTCCGATAAATGTGTTGTATAAAATTTAGTAACTGCTTGTAAAACATTGTTTAATGGAAAACTGTGTAACGTCTTCAGAGATATCAACCCACAGAAATTTAAACTACATTCTTGTGAATATTAGGATTAGTTATTTGCTTAGGTTATAATATAGTATACATTTAATGAAACTTGTTAATTGAAATATAAGATTGTATTTTAGTATTTAATTTCATCTCATTGTATTAATTCCATAATTGAAACGTAAGATTAATTCAATAGGAGAATTCATTAATCAATATAATATTATTATTATTATTATTATTATTATTATTATTATTATTATTATTATTATTATTATTATGCTTTACAGGAAGCTTCACCTGAAAGACTAGATTTGCATATTATTATTATTGTTATTATGTATTTATAACCCTAACATACCTATCTAGGATAAAATAGGGTTCTCTGTAAAATTGGAGTGTAATAAATAAACCCCACTCTTCTAGAATTAAGGATACTTACTTACAAATGGCTTTTAAGGAACCCGAAGGTTCATTGCCGCCCTCACATAAGCCCGCCAGCGGTCCCTATCCTGTGCAAGATTAATCCAGTCTCTATCATCATACCCCACCTCCCTCAAATCCATTTTAATATTATCCTCCCATCTACGTCTCGGCCTCCCTAAAGGTCTTTTTCCCTCCGGTCTCCTAACTAACACTCTATATGCATTTCTGGATTCGCCCATACGTGCTACATGCCCTGCCCATCTCAAACGTCTGGATTTAATGTTCCTAATTATGTCAGGTGAAGAATACAATGCGTGCAGTTCTGTGTTGTGTAACTTTCTCCATTCTCCTGTACCTTCATCCCGCTTAGCCCCAAATATTTTCCTAAGCACCTTATTCTCAAACACCCTTAGCCTATGTTCCTCTCTCAGAGTGAGAGTCCAAGTTTCACAGCCATACAGAACAACCGGTAATATAACTGTTTTGAACATAATTTACAACTAGAAAAATTAAACTGTATTCCAGTGGATTCCTGCCAATGTCGGAATTGAAGGCAGTGAGAAGGCAGATGAGTTAGCTAAATGAGGTACTAAAGTTTGCATAGGAAATGAACCCCGATGATCAACTCTGAAAATTCAACACAAGTGAAAACCTCAAAACATAGCAACAAGAATCCTCTCAATTTGCAAAAAAAAAGATGAAGTGGGAGAAAATAACAGAACTACGGGGGGGGGGGGGGGGGACCATGAAAGGAAGTAGTGGCTGCCTTTAGACAAGCTATGGGACACGACTGTCTAGCTGCACATCTTGCTAAAATAAAAATATACGAGATAGAAAAGTGCACCATCTGTAAGCAGTCTGGATCAGTAATGGACTCTGATTACCTTCATTGTACAGGACTCGACCCAGCTCGACAAAACCCAGAAAATTTATCAGCAAACGAATTAATTTTTCACTTGAATTCTTAAGGTTTATATTCCAAATTGATGATCTGTATTTTATTAATGTTTTGTGTTTATTTTACCATATTTTAATGTTCATTATGTAATGAGATGCCATTTATAATGAATTAAATTCCATATAAAGAGACATACAAAAATAACAACAATTTTCCAAAGTAAACACACCTAACAAAGCATTTCTGACTTACAATTCTAATTTTTTCAATTGCAAATTTTTATGAACGAGCTCAGTCGGTAATGCAGCTTTATAAGTTGTAGATCAAGTCACTTTTATGTAAAATCAGCAGAAGAAGGCACAGTCAGTGTTGCACAAGTCCTGGCAAGAATTTAGCAATAACTATACGGAACTACAAACCCTATTGCAGCTGTACATGTGTCACTAATATGTAGTCAAAGATTTTTCAACACAGTTTCACCTAGCCTATATAAACATGAGACTGCAATAAGTGTTGTTTACCAAGTGTCAGTAAAAAGTCGTCAAAAATTGCTCAGCACCACCTAACCTAACAAGCTTTGCAGTGCGATTAGCTTTACTTTCAATGTGAAGAAAAAATTATCCTATTCCTCAGATATAATTGCCACCCTATAAGAAGTAGTGTAACGTAATTTATTATGACAAACAAGCAGTAAAGGACTGGCATTCTTTAATTACACCTGCCATGAATTTAGCAATTCATACGGAAGTCTAGAATTCCTATAGCAGCTGTCCAGTTATCTATATGAAGTTGTCAAACATTATTCAACACAAGTATACTTAAGCAAGCATGGGAATCTAATAAACCTTTTTAAAAAGTTTGGATATTAATTTTATCCTACACTACATGTCCTTTTCCTGCCTACTATGTATTAGCACAAGAAATTCATTAATGAAAGACCACTAAACAGAACAATATCAGACTTGTATACATCCTGGTTTTAATTTAGAAATGATTATATAAAAACAGGAATCAAGTTCCTGCTTCCCTTATTCTCTGAATGAAGTCGTCAAACTTTATTGAAAACCAGTAACCATAAGCAAGCATGCGAATGTAACAGATTTTGCTATGAAATTGAAAAAGAAATATTCTACATTTCAGTTGTCATTCCCGCTTTAGAGGAAGGAGTGGAAATTCATTACTCATGTAACGCTCTTTAGAAAAGCACTGTTAATTTTATATAAAGCCCGTCCCACTTTTTTTCCACTTCAATGCATCAGTAATGTCCTTATTGCAACCCTGCAAATGTGACAATAAAGTCGTCAATTATTTTCCAAAGCAAAAACACCTAACAAAGCACTTCTCGCCTATAATTATATTTTTTTAATGCAAAATTCTATGTATGAGCTCAGTCGGTAATGAAGCTGTATGAGTTAGTCATATGAGACAGTCATTCTTTATGTAAAATGAGCAGAAAATGGCACTGTCAGTGTTGTATAAGTCCTGGCAAGAATTTAGCAATCACTATACAGAACTACAATCCCTATTTCAGCTGTTCAAGTTCACTAACTTGTCGTCAAAGATTTTTCAACACCACTGCACCTGTGCAGACAAGAGACTGGAATAAGTCTTGCATTAAATTTTTAAAATATTTATACTACACTCAAGTCGTCATTCCTGCCCTGTAAGGATGATTGTAAATCTAGTTATTGTGGTAAATGAATAAACAGAATAACTCTCATTGTTGTATGTCTTGGTATTAATTTATCAGTCATTTTGCAAGACTAGACCTCTAGTGCAGTTTACCAGGTGTCACTATCAAGTCATCTAACAGTGTTCAACACCACTTAGCCTAACAAGAATTGCAATGTGATTAGTTCTACTTTCATTTTGGAGAAAATTATCCTTGGCCTACTCCTCACATATAATTCCTAACCCATAACAAGAACTGTAATGTAATTTATTATGAAAAATAATTAGCAAAAGCACTGTCATTCTTTTATTAGATGTGGCAACAATTTAGAAATTCATATTCAAGTGTACAATTCTTATTGCAGGCGTCCAATTAGGCCTATACATATGAAGTAGTCAAACATTATTCAACACCAGTACAATTATGCAAGCCTGGGAATCTAATAAAAACTGTAAAAAAATTGTATAATAATTTCATCCTACAATAAACTCTTTTTCCTGCCTTCTATGTACGAGTACAATAAATTTATTATGAAAGACCACGAAGCAAAGCATTATCAGTCTTGTTACATCCTCCTGTCAATTTAGAAATCAATATATAAAAACAGGGACCCATTTCCACCTGTCCAATTCTCTGTATGAAGTCGTCAAATATTATTCCATACAAGTACACTTAAACAAGCAAGGGAATGTAATAAATCTTGCAAAGGATTTGCAAGAAACCTTGTCCTATACTTTAGTTGTATTTTCTGCACTATCAGTATGAGTATAAAGTAATATGTAATGAAAAACCAAG
Source organism: Periplaneta americana (assembly GCF_040183065.1). NCBI lineage: Eukaryota > Metazoa > Arthropoda > Insecta > Blattodea > Blattidae > Periplaneta > Periplaneta americana. Next base: position 31,607,039 of record NC_091124.1, on the reverse strand, counting down.
CTGAAATTCTCATATAAATCCTGGCATTAATTTAGAAATCAATATATAAGGAAAGATTCCCTGTTGCAGCTCTCCAATTATGTGTATGAAGTGTGAATCATTATGCAACACCGCTATACCTAGGCAACAATTTTATTGGAATCCAATAAACCTTTCATGAGTTTCGAAAAAAAGAATTATTCTATCTGCCCTAGGAATTGTGTTAATTCAGTGCTCATGTAAAACTAGAAACTTAAACAATACTCGCAATCTTGTATATAACCCGGCTTAAATTTTGGAAATTTATGCTACACAAGAGTCCTTTCTGGACCAGACCAATAATGAGTAAGAAACAGTGAAATACGTTTCTAAGTAACAACATAAAAAAGCGTGGGACACATACAATTCTACATTTATCCCTGTTGTAGAAATTTATGCTTGAGTTCTAACGGTAATGCAGCTTTATTAGTTGTAGGTTAAGTTGTTTTTAATGTAAAATCAGCAAACAAACTGTTGTCAGTGTTATATAAGTCCTTGCGTGAATTTATTAACCACTACACAGGACATCAGTATTTATTACAGCCCTCCATTTGTCGGTAGAAATTCGGCAAAGATTATTAATTAGGTTCATAGGAATCTAATAAATAGATCTTGCTATGAAATTGGGGAAAAAAAAATTTATACATTTCACTTGCCATTCCTGTTTCTTAGCAAAGAGAGGAAACTCATTTCTCATCTAAAGCTCTATATAAAAGTACTGTCAATGCTGTATAAAGCCTGGCTTAATTTTTTCCACAGTAATGCAATACTAGAGTTCATATTGCAGGCATGCAAGTGTGAGAAAAAAACCTATCAATTATTTTCCAAAACAGAAACACCTAAGAAAGCATTTCTGACCTACAATTCTAAAAATTTTCAATTGCAATTCATTATGAATGAGCTCAGTCGGTAATGCAGTTTCCTGAGCAGCCGATCAAGTTATTCTTATGTAAAATCAGCAGAAAAAGGCACTGTCAGTGTAGTGTTAGTCCTGGCAAGAACTGAGCAATCACTATACAGAACTGCAATCCCTATTGCTGCTGTCCCTGTGTCACTAACATGTCGTCGAAGATTTTTCAACACCTCTTCACCTATACAGACTTGAGAATGCATCAGGTCTTGTACCAAATTTGGAGATTATTTATACTACAATCAAGTCTTCATTCCTGCCCAGTAAGTAGGAGCGTAAAGTGAGTTATTATCAAAAATCAGTATGCTAAAAACTGTTAGTGCTGTGCAAGTCCTGACATCAATTCATCAATCATTATTCAAGACAAGATCCTAACTATTGCAGTTCATCAAGTGTCAGTATGAAGTGTTGAAATATTATTGAACACCAGTCAAGGTAAGCAAGCATGGGAATCTAATACATTTTAGTATCACATTGGGAAAAATTTATCTACATTTCAGTTGTCATTCCTGCCCTATAGAAAGGGGTGAAAATTCATTTCTCATGTAAAGCTATTTAAAAAGCACTGTCAATGTAGTATAAAGTCTGGCTTAGTTTTTTCCACTTCAATGCAACACTAGAATCCTTATTGCAGCTCTCCAACTATGAGAATAAAGTCGTCAATTACTTTCCAAAGCAAAAACACCTATCTAAGCATGTGAGACCTACTGTTCTATGTTTATACAATTGTAAACATTTATGAAATACCTCAGTCAGTAAGCAAGTTTTATGGGTTCTAGTATAAGTCATATTTTGTGTAAAATCAGCAAACAGAATCACTGTCAGTGTTGTGTAAGTCCTGGCAAAAAGTTAACAATCACTGTACACAACTAAAATCCCTATTGCATCTGTCCATGTGTCACTATGAAGTCCTCGAACATTTTAACACCACTACACCTATACACACATGAGAATGTAATAAATCTTGCATGGAATTTGGAGAAAATTTATACTACACTCAAGTTACCGTTCCTGCCCTGTAAATTACAGCCTAAAATAAGTTGTTATGAAGATCCAACAAGCTTAATAACTGTCATTGATATGTATGCCCTCGAATGAATTTATCAAACATAATGCAAGGCTAGATACACCTATTGCAGTATACCAAGTGTCAGAAAAAAGTCGTCAAAAATTGCTCAGCGCACCTAACCTAACAAGCATTGCAATGTGATTAGATTTACTTTCAATTTGGAGAAAATTATCCTACTCCTCAGATGTAATTCCTACCCTATAAGAAGAACTGTAACGTAATTTAATATGACAAATAAGCAGTAAAAGTACTGTCATTATTTAATTAGACCTGTCATTAATTTAGCAATTCATATGGAAGCCTACCAATCCCATAGCATGTGTCCAATTATCTATATGAAGTCGTCAAACATTATTCAACAAAAGTAGCCTACATTTAAGCAAGCATGGGAATCTAATAAACCTTTTAAAAAAATTTGGATATTAATTTTATCCTACACTGCATGTCTTTTTCCTGCCTACTATGTCTCAGAACAAGAAATTTATTATGAAAGACCACTAAGCAGAGCACTATCAGACTTGTATACATCCTGGTATTAACTTAGAAATCATTATATAAAAACCTGAACCAAGTTCCAGCTTTCCTTATTCTCTGTATGAAGTCATCAAGCGTTATTGAACACCAGTAAGCATAAGCAAGCATGAGAATGTAATAGATTTTGCTATGAAATTGGAAAAAGAAATATTCTACAGTTCGGTTGTCATTCCCGCCCTATAGGAAGAAGTGGAAATTCATTTCTCATGTAATGCTCTTTAGAAAAACACTGTTAATGTTGTATAAAGCCTGGCTCAGTTTTTTCCACTTTAATGCATCAGTAATGTCCTTATTGCAACAGTGCAAAAGTGAGAATAAAGTCCTCAATGATTTTCCAAAGCAAATACACCTAACAAAGCACTTCTCACCTACAATTCAATTTTTTTAATTGCAAAATTCTATGTATGATCTCAATCGGTAATGAAGATGTATGAGTTAGACATAAAGACATTTCTATGTAAAATCAGCAGAAAATGGCACTGTCAATGTTGTATAAGTCCTGGCAAGAATTTAGCAATCACTATACAGACTACAATCCCTATTGCAGCTGTTCATGTTCATTAACATCTCATCAAAGGTTTTTAAACACTCTTCACCTCTACAGACATGAGAATGCACTAGTTCTTCCATCAAATTCGGCAAATATTTATACTACACTCAAGTCGTCATTCCTGTCCTGTAAGTAGGAAGGTAAAGTAAGTCATTATCAGAAATCAGTAAGAAAAAAAAAATGTAAGTGGTGTGCAAATATGAGAATAATGTCGTCAATTACTTTCTTAAAGAAATTCAAAAACAAGTTATGGTGAACCTGGTCAACATGGAAGCCTCACAAAGAACAAGCTGGACGCCCCCAGTGTTTTCTAATGAACGGTTGAAAATCAAAGAACTCCAATGACTGCAATCAGTAATATCTTGAAAACACAAAATGTTCAAAATGAAATGAAACTATTGCAAAACAATTAAACCCACAACATTTCATCCCTATCGATGTCAATCTAATTATTTCAGACAATCTTAAAAGCACTAACTCATATTTAACAATGTTAAAATTCTATACTCTTAGCATGCTGAATGAAAAATATCTGGAAGATCAATGGTTACGTGTATTCACTGACAGATCTAGAATACCAGACATGAGTGTAGGCGCTGGAATATTTTGCAGACTTTTCTCACACTACACTTCAGTGGATAGATACCATAGCAATTATGATGGAGAGATACAAGTCCTGGCAAGAATTTAGCAATCACTATACAGAACTACAATCCCTATTGCAGCTGTTCATGTGTCACTATTATGTAGTCATATATTTTTCAACATCATTTCACCTATACAGACATCAGGTTGCAATAAATGTTGAATCAAATTTGGAGAATATTTATACTACACCCAACTCTTCATTCCTGCTCTGTAAGCAGCAGCGTAAAGTAAGTTATTATCAAAAATCAGTAAATGAAAACTTTGCAAAGCAAAGCCAGAGGACGTAAGTCAAAAGGCAAAGTTTCAATTCGCCTCTTCAGCTAGAGAAGTGTGATGACAAAAATTCTGTCGATCACTACTCTAGGACAGGGTGGAGAAGGAAGAAATCTCCTATGAGAAATTCCAAATTGTGGAAATAAAAATTTTCAGAGCTGTAAAAGTCCTGGCACGAATTTGTCAAGGTAGACAGATAGTGAGGTTTTAAAAGGTCACTACAATGGCTATTTGCGCCCTTACGAATTTTTTCAATCATTATGAAACACAAGATCCTAACGTTTGCAGTTTACCAAGTAACAGTATGAAGTCTTCAAACATTATTGAACAACAGTCCAGGAAATCAAGCATGGGAATATAATAGAACTTAATATGAAATGGAAAAAATTATTCTAATTTCAATATTCATTCCTGCCCTATAGGAAGAAGTGTAAATTCATTTCCTCATATATATCTTTAAAAAAGCAAAGTCAATGTTATACAAAGCCTGACTTAGTTTTCCCACTTTAATGCAACACTAGAGTCCTTATTGCACCTGTCCAACTATAAGAATAAAGTCGTCAATTACTCTCCAAACCAAAAACACCTAACAAATCTTTTCTGATCTACAATTCTAGTTTTTTCACAATTGTAAACATTTATGAAATAGCTCGGTCAGTAAAGCATATTTATGGGTTGCAAATCAAGTTCTATTTTATGTAAAATAACCAAACAAAACCAATGTCAGTTCTCTCTAAAAGTCCTGGCAAGAAATTAGCAATCACTATCCGGAAATAGAATCTCTATTGCATATGCCCATGTGTCACTATGATTTCGTCAAAGATTTTTCAACACCACTATACCTATACACACATCAGAATTTAATGAATCATGATGCAATTTTGGAGAATATTTATACTACACTCAAGTTGTCATTCCTGCCCTGTAGATATGAACCTAAAATAAGTTATCATGAAAGACCTATCAGCTAAATAATGTCAGTGCTGTGTAAGTCCTGGCATGAATTTAGCAATCATTATGGAAGACTAGACCGCTATTGAAGTTTACGAAGTGTCAGTATCAAGACATCAAAAATTGCTCAACGCCACTTAAACAACAAGCTTTGCAATGTGATTAGATCTATACTTGTTTTTTTGAAAGATGGAACATGACAGTTAAGCGGCCGAGCTTGGAACTACAGTGCTATGTTGCCAATATTGACTACCACACTGCCAGCTGATGGAAGTTAGCAATTGACGTTAAGATGGCTGACGTTAAAACATTCATTGACAATTGACGTGAAGGTAAAAAAACAATACAAAAATCGACAGAGAATTAAAGATGAAAGGTTCCAATATTAACATTGTGTGCACAATAAATGTTGTCGTCACTTGGGAACAGAAGTTTGGCAACTAACTCAACTGTCATTACCATAGCAACAGACCTACCATGCTATGTGACATTCAGTTGTTTTTCCGATCGCAACGCTCCTGTCATGTCCCATCTTTCAAAAAAACCAGTATAGGTTACTGTCAAATTGGAGAAAATTATCCTACTCCTCACCTGTAACTCCTACCCCATAACAAGAACTATAATGTAATTTATTATGAAAAACAATTAGCAAAAGCACTGTCATTCTTTTATCAGATCTAGCAACAATTTAGAAATTCATATGCAAGTCTATAATTCTTATTGTAGGTGTCCAATTAGGCCTATCTATATGACGTCGTCAAACATTATTCAACACCAGTACATTTAAGCAAGCCTGGAATCTAATAAAACCTGTAAAAAAATTTGGATAATAATTTCATCCTACACTACATCTCTTTTACCTTTCCTCTATGTAAGAGTACAATAAATTTATTATAAAAGACCACTAAGCAGAGCACTATCAATCTTGTATTCATCCTCGTGTCAATTTATAAATCAATATACAAAAACAGGAACCCAGTTCCACCTGCCCAATTCTTTGTATGAAGTCGTCAAATATTATTCAGTACCAGTACATTTAAACGAGCATGAGAATGTAATAAATCTTCCAAAGAATTTGCAAGAAACCTTGTCCTATACTTTAGTTGTATTTTCTGCTCTATCAGTATGACTATAAAGTAATATGTAATGAAAAACAAAGCTGTAATTCTCATAAAAAAAATCCTGGCATTAATTTAGAAATCAATATATAAGGAAAAATTCCCATTGTAGCTCTCCAATTATTTGTATGAAGTGTGAATCATTATGCAACACCGCTATAACTAGGCAACCATTTTATTGGAATCCACTAACCCTTTTTGAGTTTCGAAAAAAAAAAAAAAAAGAATTATTCTACCTGCCCTAGGAATTGTGTTAAATCAATGCTCATGTAAAACTAGAAACTTAAGGAATACTCGCAGTCTTATATAAAACTCGGTTTAAATTTGTGCACCAGACCAACAATGAGTATGAAACAGTAAAATAAGTTTCTAAGTAACAACATAAAAAAGCGTGGGACACATACTATTCTACATTTATCCCTATTGTAGAAATTTATGCTTGAGTTCTAATGATAATGCAGCTTTATTACTTGTAGGTTAAGTTGTTTTTAATTTAAAATCAGCAAACAAACTATTCTCAGTGTTATATAAGTCCTTGCATGAATTTAGTAACCACTATGCATGACCTCAGTATTTATTACAGCCCTCCATTTGTCGGTAGGAATTCGTCAAAGATTATTCATTAGGTTCATGGGAATGTAGTAAATCGATCTTGCTATGAAATTGGGGGAAAAAAAAAAATGTTTACATTTCACTTGTCATTCCTGCACCTTAGCAAAGAGAGGAAACTCATTTCTCATGTATAAAGCCTGGCTTAATTTATTCCACAGTAATGCAACACTAGAATTCATATTGCAGGCATGCAAGTGTGACAATAAAGCTGTCAATTATTTTTATAAACAAAAACACCTAAGAAAGCATTTCTGACCTACAATTCTAAACCTTTTGAATTGCAATTCATTATGAATGAGCTCAGTCGGTAATGCAGCTTTCTGTGTTGCAGATTAAAACATTCTTATGTAAAATCAGCAGAAAAAGGCATCGTCAGTGCGGTGTTAATCCTGGCAAGAACTGAGGAATCACTATACAGAACTAGAATCCCTATTGCTGCTGCCCGTGTGTCACTAACACGTCGTCAAAGATTTTTCAACACCTCTTCACTTATACAGACTTGAGAATGCATCAGGTCTTGTACCAAATTTGGAGAAAATTTATACTACAATTAAGTCTTCATTCCTGCCCAGTAAGTAGAAGCATAAAGTGAGTTATTATCAAAAATCAGTAGGCTAAAAACTGTCAGTGCTCTGCGAGTCTTGGCATGAATTCATCAATCATTATGAAAGACAAGATCCTAACTATTGCAGATGACCAAGTGTCAGTATGAAGTCTTCAAATATTATTGAATACCAGTCAAGGTAACCAAGCATGAGAATCTAATACATTTTAGTATGAAACTGGAAAAAATTATTCTATATTTCAGTTGTCGTTCCTGCCCTATAGGAAGGAGTGAAAATTCATTTCTCATGTAAAGCTATTTAAAAAAGCAGTGTCAAAATTGTATAAAGTCTGGTTTAGTTTTTTTCATTTTAATGCAACACTTAGAGTCCTTATTGCAGCTCTCCATCTATGAGAATAAAGTCGTCAATTACTTTCCAAAACAAAAACACCTAACTAAGCATTTGAGATATACTGTTCTATGTTTTTACAATTGTAAACATTTACGAAATAGCTCAGTCGGTAAGCCAGTTTATGGGTTCTAGTATAAGTCATATTTTATGTAAAATCAGCAAAGACAGAAGCACAGTCAGTGTTGTGTAAGTCCTGGCAAAAAATTAGGAATCACTCTACAGAACTAAAATCCCTATTGCATCTGTACATGTGTCACTATGAAGTCCTCAAACATTTTTCAACTCCACTACACCTTTACACACATGAGAATGTAATAAATCTTGCATGGAATTTGGAGAAAATTTATACTACACTCAAGTTACCGTTCCTGCTATGTACAGTCAGTAAAAAATTTCTCCGTACACGAGGCTCACATATTAACATTTGTGAAAAAAATCTGATTAAATATATAGTAAAAAAATATATTTTACTATTACGTGAAATATAGTCTGTTTACGGTTAATACCTACATTAAACGGCGTAGTTACCTCTGTACATTTTCTTGTAAACATGACAGAACATAACTCAAAACTAAAGGAGAGTACATAAAGTCTCTGTACGGACAGCACTAGTGCAAGAATACCTGTGTTTGTTGTCGTTCAGAAAGCTACAGAGTCAGTATAGAGTTGCCTGTGACTGTAGTAAGTTAAGATGCAGAAAGACTTGGGACTACAATGGAAATAACAATACTAATTAGAGACTTAATTATTAAGTTTAGAAATGAGGGATAGTCGTTAAAAATAGCATAAAATGTAAAAAAAAAAAAAAACCTTTTCTGTACAATATATGTTTGAAAGGTACAATGACACGAAATAACTGGTTAGTAAAAGTCGATTAGGACGATCCAAGAAACTGGAATCCAACCATAGACGGGCAGTATTGAAATCCGTCAGAGAAAATCCAAAGATAATTGGACAGAGACTGGCAGTCATGGTTAAAAAAGGTTATGGGGTAGAGGCAGTATCTCAGACTATAGGAAATGTCATAAATGAAGGAGGTTACCATGGCCGAGTTGCCCGAAAGGAGCCCTATGTGAGCAACATCAACAAGCAGAAGAGATTGGCTTTCGCAAAGGAGCATGTGAACAAACCGCAGGCCTTCTGGAATTCAGTCATCATCTTCAGTGATTCGGATGGTAGGGCAGTGGTATGGAAAAAAGCCAAGTGAACAATTACAGAGCAAGAATTTGTGCCCTACTGTAAAACATGGAGGAGGTAGTAGTTTTGTTTGTGCTGCATGAGTGCTGCAGATTTGGGGAATTTGGTTTTTTGTGGGCTGGACTATGGTCTGGATACAATATTTGAACATCCTGAAGGAAAACCTACACGACAGTGCTGAAAAACTCAACATCAGTGAGACGTTTATCTTTCATCAAGACAATGACTAACTGCCTCAAATGTGAAGCTCTGGTTATTGTACAATACAAAAAAAAAAGCTCCATACTCCTCCCCTATTCCCTGACATGACCACCATAGAACATTTATGAGATGAAATGAAACGAAGGCTGAAAAAACACAAGATAAGAAGTAAGCAACAATTGAGGAAAAAATTCTAAAGGAATGGGGCAATATTGAGCCAGAGAAAACAAGAAAACTAGTACAAACAATGCCTAACGCATGAGGGATGCTATAAAAACAAAATAAGGTCCAACTGACCACCGAATGAAGAGTGGTTGGTGATTTGAATGCAAACAAACTCTAGTGAACGGAGACTTTTTTTTATTTTGTTTTTGGTTTCCAGTTTCATTTAATATAATTCACAAGTTTCTTTGTCTATTTTTCAAACTATTATATATAATTCCGTTAGTATACATCAGGATAATCTATACAAACGGATCAGCACGTTTTTGTTTTACTTATGTATATATTATTATGTAAAAGAGAGTAATTTGGAAGGTTGTATGGAGACTTTTTTTACCGACTGTAAATATCAGCCTAAAATAAGTTATTATTAAGAAACAACAAGCTTAATAACTGTCATTGTTATGTATGCCCTTGCATGAATTTATCAAACATAACACAAGACTAGACACCTATTGCAGTTTACCAAGTGTTAGTAAAAATTGCTCAGTGCCACCTAACCTAACAACCATTGCAATGTGATTGGATTTATTTTCAATTTGGAGAACAAATTATCCTACTCCTCAGATGTAATTCCTACCCTATAAGAGGAACTGTAACGTAATTTATTATGATGAGAGAGAGATGGAACGGAGAAAAATTCTCTCCGGCGCCGGGATTTGAACCCGGGTTTTCAGCTCTCCGTGCTGATGCTTTAACCACTAAGCCACGCCGGATACAATCCCGACACCGTTGAGAATCGTCTCAGATTAAGCTCCATCTCTTGGGTTCCCTCTAGTGGCCGCCCTCTGCACTACGTCATAGATGTCTATGCACGCAGGACCGAAGTCCATACATGTGTAGAGGTGCACTCAGATGAGTGACTGTTTGGCCGGGGTCCGACGGTATGGGCGCCGTCTTTAAATCACAAAGTGATTTATTACGCATATCATATTTATTTTGATGTACCGAAGTACATATGATATTTCCATGCAGATATTCTGCTTTCTCAGATGATGAGAGAGAGATGGAACGGAGAAAAATTCTCTCCGGCGCCGGGATTTGAACCCGGGTTTTCAGCTCTCCGTGCTGATGCTTTAACCACTAAGCCACGCCGGATACAATCCCGACACCGTTGAGAATCGTCTCAGATTAAGCTCCATCTCTTGGGTTCCCTCTAGTGGCCGCCCTCTGCACTACGTCATAGATGTCTATGCACGCAGGACCGAAGTCCATACATGTGTAGAGGTGCACTCAGATGAGTGACTGTTTGGCCGGGGTCCGACGGTATGGGCGCCGTCTTTAAATCACAAAGTGATTTATTACGCATATCATATTTATTTTGATGTACCGAAGTACATATGATATTTCCATGCAGATATTCTGCTTTCTCAGATGATGAGAGAGAGATGGAACGGACATCTATGACGTAGTGCAGAGGGCGGCCACTAGAGGGAACCCAAGAGATGGAGCTTAATCTGAGACGATTCTCAACGGTGTCGGGATTGTATCCGGCGTGGCTTAGTGGTTAAAGCATCAGCACGGAGAGCTGAAAACCCGGGTTCAAATCCCGGCGCCGGAGAGAATTTTTCTCCGTTCCATCTCTCTCTCATCATCTGAGAAAGCAGAATATCTGCATGGAAATATCATATGTACTTCGGTACATCAAAATAAATATGATATGCGTAATAAATCACTTTGTGATTTAAAGACGGCGCCCATACCGTCGGACCCCGGCCAAACAGTCACTCATCTGAGTGCACCTCTACACATGTATGGACTTCGGTCCTGCGTGCATAGACATCTATGACGTAGTGCAGAGGGCGGCCACTAGAGGGAACCCAAGAGATGGAGCTTAATCTGAGACGATTCTCAACGGTGTCGGGATTGTATCCGGCGTGGCTTAGTGGTTAAAGCATCAGCACGGAGAGCTGAAAACCCGGGTTCAAATCCCGGCGCCGGAGAGAA